>NC_134498.1:42643379-42994629 GCF_040206685.1 Ascaphus truei
CTTTGTTGTACCCCAGATATTTTGTAATGGAATTGGTAGTGGCTGTGTAATGTGTGTATAGAAGCACGCCTATGGTAGATCTATCACCGTTGACTCACATAGCTTTAAATATTCTTAATATATCATTAGGACAAGTCATTTTTACCCGGGAGTAGGCGGAGGTAACTGCTCCCCACCAGTCTCCCATGTTTTTACATGTAATTTACATCGCTCAGTGCCACATGCTGAGAGAGCATTGCAGGAATCGCAGAGTCATCCCTAGTAGAAGTGTTTATAATCCACAATCATACATACCAATCTTTCAAGATGAAACAATTCTCAGTCTGGCTGCGGGATGTTTCACTGGACCCAGCCACAGAAATCAGTATCGAGGATGGAAGGGTGTTTTGTTTTGATGCTTGAACCTATATGTGATCTTGGTGATGTCAGGATCCTCCCTTGTTATGCAAAGAATCTGACTATGTTATCATGTTATCCGTCCTTACGTACAGTACAAGTTTACGGTTAGTATACAATAGGTATGCATCTAGGTGAGAGGTGGCCAACTCCAGTCCTCAAGGTCTGGTTGTAAGGCTATCCCTGCTTCAGCACAAGTGGCTCAATCAGTGGCTCAGTCAATGACAGCCACTGATTGAGCCACCTGTGCTGAAAAAGGGATATCCTTAAATCCTGACTGTGAGAACTTGAGTTGGCCACCTCTGAACTTGTTGCATATGTTTCAGCTCTTTGATAATGGATATTTATTTGTGCTTCACGTCACTTTTCCACGCCCCCTGTTTGAGTCCTGCCCGGTGCTTAGCACCCACTCTCCCTACTTCACTTCTGTTTTGGCGCCACTGTAGGGTATTTAATTTGTGGCACTGTGTTGTAAAGGTTACCCTGAAGGTCCCTCTGGGGACCAAAAAGTTAGGTTACTAGGTGATATATGGATCAATAAACGACTCTTTTCTTCACTAATAATTGTGTCCAGTGCTGGTATCAGTATCTCTCAGGCGATCAATAATATACAGGGCTTGACAGATGCACTCGCCCGCTCGCCACGGGCGAGTGCATTTTGGCAACTGTCGAGTGCTTACCTGCGGCGGGGTCTGGTGGCGTGGGCGGCGATCTCTGTCTTCCACTGCATATTGTACTCTTCCCTGCAAGTCCTGAAAAAATGGCCGTACGGCGTCAAGTGACATCACGCGGCACCATGTTGCTCCATATTGCATGAAGCCGTGACATCACGGCGTCCCGTTGCCATGGCAACATAGTGTCATTAGACGCCACACGGCCATTTATTCAGGAACTGCAGGGGAAAGACCTGAGAGATACTGATACCAGCGGTGGCTTGACACAATATATATTTATACATATCTTTGCTCAGTCTTTTTTTACCTTGTCAGGGTGGTCGGTCGGTGCAGGCTGGGCGTAGATATGCTGATGGAATGACAGGCGCCAGGAACTTTTATAGTACAGGAGCTTTATTAACAGCCGTTTATAATGCTCTTCACATCAAGACATTTGTTGCTATATAAACTTTAACTGTTGAACAATCATGTTTGTGCTCTCATTCTTGCCCCGGTAATCCTTACTCTCTCAGGATAGGGAGGTGATTAGGCTTGTTGCTGTTACAACGTGCACCAGTTTCAGCCGCGGTTTGGGGTCCTGGGGTCACGATGGAATGCACATCTTGGCAAGAAGAGGAGAACTGGAGGGGTGCGGCCAAGGCGTCAGGCGGCTGGTTTGCCCTCATTGGCTGGACGGCCACCGCGCCAAAAGACAAATTCCTCCACTTCTCTTACACCCCCTCTTTTGCTCAGTCACTCAATGCCCCCCTCCTCCCAGCTCTCCCCATGAATCCCACACACAGCTCCCCTCCAAGAGACAGACACACATCTCCTCCTTCTGAATCACACACACACACACACACACAGCCTCCCCCCCCACCACCACCGAGACACACACAATATCTTTGGGGGCGGATGCGATGTTGGGCCTGCCTTCTGGGGGGTGGGCAAAACGTCCGACACTTTCAACGGAGGAGCAAGCAGTGGAAGCCAGGCTGCAGTAGCAGCAGATGATCAAAAAGTCTCATATAGTATGTTCCGGTTCTGAAATTGCAGCTCCAAGGAGGTTTGTAGCAGCAATTTCAAAACTGGTACAAATGAGACGTTTTACTCCCCCCTTCGGGACACCGGGACAAGGCCTCAAAAAATGGTACAGTCCTGGTCAAACCGGTACGTATGGTCACCTTATCCATAGGTCCCATATGTGTAATACACATGTTAGGGTGTGTTTTGTTTACCATTAAAAAATTTTTTTTTTATAACTTTGATTTTATTAGGTGATACAGTACATACATGGTAACATAACCCGTTGGCTTTCATAAGCCCACCTATTTTTCTGCCCCACCCAAAGAAACTGACAAACAGGACACACAAGACAGACAGGGAGACAGGACCAGAGGGGAGCAGGGGAAGGGGGGAAGGGGTGTGGAGGGGGCGACCTTGTTGGTGGAGGGAGAACAGCCGCTCACTTTTCTCGCTTCTCCGGCTTCTGCTCAATTGCACCTGTGATAGTACGCGCTATCTCCCCTGCTCGGGGTGTCCCAGCGCCTTCGGGCTCCTGTCTACTCTCCGTCTTACTGTCTCTATAGGGTCCTGGATCCGTTTAGTCACCGGAGAACGCATGTTCGACTATCATTGCAAAATAGTGGCACTGTCCACCCCGGGGATGTCTGTCTGAGCCAGCCATGGCGACCAGACCTTTAGAAAATTTGAGCCGGTGTCGTTAACCAAACTTGTCAACTGTTCCATCCGGCATACAAACCAAATTCTATTCCTGATTGTGGGTACAATTGAGATATCTGGTTGCTTCCACAATGCTGCGATCTCGCATCTGGTGGCGGTAGCAAAATGTGTAATTAATTTATGGGTTGCATTCGAGAGCCCCCGGACCCGCCTGCCCAACAAGAACAGCCACGGGTCCAGGGGGAGCTCCACACCTTGCAACCATTGCAGCCACTCCTTAATCTCCGCCCAAATCGGAGCCACCTTCGTGCACGACCACAGCATGTGGTGCAGGTCCGGTCTTTCTCCACACTGCTTGGGGCAGAGCGGAGAATAGCCTCTGACAAATTTAGATAGTTTTGTTGGGGTGTAGTACCAACGCATCAGGACTTTATATGCGTTCTCCTTTAACGTGGTACAGATAGAGCTTTTAGCTGCAGGATCCTATCCCAGTCCTCGTCCTCTAATGTCTCCCCTAGGTCTGCTTCCCACTGTCTCATATAGCTAAGTCTGGGTTCGTCCTCCGTCTCGGGGCAGATCACTTCCTTGTACATTCTAGAGGTTAGTCCCCTTGTGTCTGTTCCTCTTAAACACAGCTGCTCAAAATTTGTTCTCCGAGGCCGAATTGGGGCTTTGTTATAGAATGCCCTTATCTGTAGGTATCTAAAGAATTCTGCGTTAGGAATATTTTTTTCCTCTTTGATATGGTCAAAGGTTTTGACATATTTTCTACCCTCCAGATCTTTTAGTCGGAGATACCCTGACTGAATCCATTTTGAGAAATTAGAGCTATCCAAGCCTGCAGCGAAGTCTGGGTTGCCCCATATGGGGGTCATCAAGGAGTTTGGTGTTGTTAGAGAACATCTAAATTTGGTAGCTTCCCAAACCTTCAAGGAACTCATCATGGCCTGCAACGGTGTCCGCATTCTGGACCGGCTTGTCTTGGGTAACCAAATTAGGTTTCACAGCTCTATGGGCGCACAACACTCTCTCTCCAGTGCCACCCATCTCCGGAGAGCCGGATCTGTGTGCCACTGCAAAATCTGCGTTAGCTGGGTCGCTTCGTAATAGGTGAGCAAGCAAGGCACCCCCCCAACCCTCCTCTTGAGGTCGGCCTCCTCAAGATATCTTTTTTAATTCTTGGGCCTTTATTATTCCAGATAAACTTCGTTATCGCAGACTGTAGCGAGAGGATCTCGTCTTTCGGCAGGGGGATCGGGAGGGCTTGGAAAAGGTATAGCACCCGCGGAAGGAGATTCATTTTCACACTATGAATTCTACCAATCGAAGAGATGCCACACTCCGCCCATCTCCTGAGATCCTCCCTTAAAGTCTTGAACAACCTGGAATAGTTTGCCTTATATAAGGCTTTGTAATCTTTTGTGAGATATACCCCAAGGTATTTGATCATGGAGGGTTGCCATTTAAAGTTAAAGTTTAGTCCAATTAGTTTTTCCACTGGTTTAGGTAAATTTATGTTGAGGGCTTCCGACTTGGCCTGATTCATTTTGAACCCCGAAATTTGGTTAAACCTCCCCAGAATTGAGAAAACATTGGGCAGAGAGGTAAGAGGGTTGGATAATGTCAGGATCACATCATCCGCGTACAGCGCCACTTTATGTGACTGCTCTTTTAATGCTATTCCCGCAATATCCGGGTTGTTTCTCAGTTGTGCCGCCAAGGGTTCTATACAGAGGGCGAACAGCAAGGGGGACAACGGGCATCCTTGCCTCATGCCACTGCGGATTTGAAATTGATCCGATGGGAACCCCTGGTGTCGCACCCTCGCCTTCGGCCCCTCGTACAGTGCCATAATGGCTCCCAATAGGCGTCCCTCAAAGCCAAATGCTTCTAGCATCCCCCTCAAGTAGGGCCAGTTGATCCTATCGAAGGCTTTTTCCGCGTCCAGACTGAGTACCAATGACGGAATATTTTGCTTATGTGCCAGATAAATCAAATCGATTATTCATCTGGTATTGTCTGCCGCTTGCCTTCCTCCGATAAACCCTACCTAATCTGGATGAATGAACCCTGGAAGGACGATACCCACTCTATTAGCTATAAGCTTGGAGAACATTTTGATGTCCGTATTGATTAACGAGATGGGCTAGTAGCTCTTACAGTCTGCCGGGTCCCTTCCAGTTTTATGGATCAGGGAGATAGACGCCTGAGGCATTTGTGCTGGGAACGAGGCCCCTTCTAAGACCGAATTAAAGAGTTTCAGCATATGCGGGGCTAGAATTTTCACATATTTTTTGTAGTAGAGGTTTGAGAAGCCATCTGGACCGGGCGCCTTGGCTGGCTTAAGGGACTTTACAACTTCCGTTAACTCTTCTAAAGAGAAGTCTTTCTGTAACGCCTCCCTCTCCACTCTGCCCAGTGTCGGCAATTTCGCCTCTTTTAAAAATTCTCTGAGATTGTCCCTCGTTCTCTGATTATATATAACCTTGCCTCCATCGTAGCGCGATTAACATTGAAAATTTTACTTTGACATGTACAACTTGTGGGTACTTTTTAAGATGAAGCACGAAACAGAAAATATAATGAAACACTGGGTGATGCTTCCAGAAATGTTTCAAGGGTTTGTCATTATTTGGTTGCCGTGTAAAATAGTAACAGGGTATGAAAGCCAAACAAGAAAATACACAAATAGCCGAGGTGGTGTCCAGGGCTGCCAACAGGGGGAGTCGGACCCCACATCCGTATCTGACTGCCGGGCTCTCCCACGCGGTGGCCCAGCCTTCACTAAACCCCACCCCGGCGGGCACACGAGAAGTTGGACCCAACTTTTGCATCTGTCTGTGAGCCTTCTTCCCCCAAGGTGTGTGTAGTGGGAGGAAGCAAAGGGGGGGGGGGGTGAGGGGTTAATGAGTGTGATGAGAGGAAGTGGGCGGTTAGAGTGTGAGGAGGGGAAGGGGAGGAATTGAGAGTGAGGAGGGGGGAGAGAGATCAAGAGAGAGGTGCATGAGGGAGGAGTGATTGAGCAAGAGGGGTAGATGGGGGTGTATGAGAGGGAGGGCGAGAGAAATACATGGGTGGAGGGAGAGGATGAGAGGTGGGGGTGGGAGATGGGGGAGAGAAATAGAGGGAGTGAGAAAGCGAGGTGGTGTGTGAGAACTGAAGAGTGTGAGAGAAAGGGGGGGAGCCTCGCAAGGCCGCCAACACGGGGTGCCCTGTTGGAAACTCCAGTCCTGGGCCACAACGAAATCTGTCGGCGGTCCTGGTGGTGTCCATTCTTGTAAGAAGCTTCCATTACGAAGCCATAATGTTGTAACTTTTTAAGTCTGCCTTTACAAAACTGAACAAATAAAATTATTTGCTATTTAAGAGATACACGTGCATAGAACTTTGAGGGCTGCCAAAAAGATGTCGACTTCCAAAGGAAACTCCAGATTTGGGGGTTTTGGATCCCAAAAATGGTATTAAATGGAAAAGTCCTGAGTTTTATCAGCACAACTCCAATTATGCCGATGAATCACTGATGCTAAAAATCAGGGTACAGAATGTTCCATTACTCGCTGCCCTGGTTCAGGACATGACATCCACCATTTATCTGTAACCAGCCAACCCATTCCACATTCCATAGTAACAATAAGGGATATTACACAACAGTTTAGTTTCTTGATCTAAATGTTTCATAATTAAAGTAATACTATTTCTTGTGATGCCTTTCATTGTAGTAGAATTCTGCAGCCCATTTCTAGCTGTGAGCTGCATGACAACTTTGGTGACGGCAGAAGTGTCATCTCTCCCTGATTGCCTGCAAGTCGCACCACCAAACTATTAAAACTATAAAGATTCCCATACACACAGCTATATTTAGCTTTAGTTCATTATTGCAATTTAGATGTGCAATACCTTTCTGATTATCAGCCCCCATTACATATGCTGCAAATAGTCTTCTCGCTGTCAGGGAAGATTTAAGCCACATTCAAGGGGGATGGGTCTTAAATGTTCTGGGAGAAGACGGCTTCATGGCATTTTGAACAAACACTTTCTACCGGTTTGCCTTTTGCCTCGGTCTTCCTTTCTTCAGGAGGTGTAGGACTAGAAGACACACAAGTTGGAAGTATTGCTTTGTAGGACCTGGAATATAACCTTCGTATTTGAACCACGGATCGGTTTGGTGTTACAGTGTACACTTGGTTTTTAAGAAGCGATCCAAGTTAGCGATTTCCCCCCCCGTTTATTTTAGGATTGAAGTAGGGGGGCTGCGGATCGGAACCCCATTAATTTCAGCTCCGGGTACCCCCTGCTTCCGGAGAAACTTACCTCCGTAGGGGGTGCCGGTAGCTGCTCGGCCATGTGGTTCGTGTAATGGCTGCTTTGCAAAGTCCACGTGTCCTGCGGGCCAATAGGAAGCCGTGACATCAGCAGCTTCCTATTGGCCCGCGTGACGCGGGAGCTTTAAAACTTGCAGGAGACGCCGGCACCCCCTTTGGAGGTCTATCTCTGGAAGCAGGGGGTCCCCGGAACCAAAATTAACGGGGTTCAGCTCCGGAGACCCCCTGCTTCAAACCTATATTAAAATAAAATAAAAAATGTGCCCTCTTGAATTGCCGCTTCAAAAAAAAAAAAAAGAAGTAATAAACCCCAAGGGTCTGCAAGAAAATCTGTTTGAAAAGTGACTGTTCCACAAATGAGCTGTGACGTGGCTGCAGGCTTAGAACGCTCTGGCCAAAGGGGTTAACTAAATGACCCTTACTCATGAGAATACAAACATTGAAGTATTTAACCATGTTTTGTCACATTGGATGTAGCATTGGGTATTTTTGGCTTTTGTTGTTTACATTTGGCCACTCTTGGTAGCTCTCCTTTTGACACACACACACACACACACACACACACACACACACACACACACACACACACACACACACACACACACACACACACGATGTGGTGGGGTTGGAGCTTGCTGGGATTACGTGTTTATTAACTATAGTCATATAATGTATGTAAAAGATTTGAGATCATGAATGCGGAGATGAAAATCACTGAATGGGATAGTCACAAATAATCCCTCAACACAGCACTCACTAGTGACCATATTTTGCAGGCTGCACCAAGATGGTTGTAAAGGCACATTTATTTTGCACATGTGAATTGTTTGTTTGTGCTTCCACTTTTTTCTGGGATAGTCACAAGCCTAACAAATCAAGCTATTCTAAAATAATATTGCATTCTTCAGTGCTTTGTATGAGTGAAGTAGGATCTCTTATATTAACATATTATGAACGTCATAAATTCATACAATAACACAAAAAAAATTGGCACTCCACAGTAATACTGTTAGGATGCATTTATTTACACAAAAGTTAGCAACACAAATCATGAAACATATTTACAACATTTTAATTATACTTCCCAAATTGCCTAGATAGAAATAGGACAAAACCATCATTAATTTGTTGAAAACTTTAAAGAAAATGATTGAACTAAATCACTATACCACCTCACAAATCCGTAAGTTTTTATGCTCACATTCAATTCAATATGAGGTTATTGCATAAAAAGTGACAAGACAAAAATAAAGTGCATTTTTAGTTAAATTACAGAAAAAGGAAGGGTCACAATGTTGTGTTAAGGCAGCATGTGAAACACAGGAAAATACCCAATTAAAATATAGATGTTTA
The DNA here is from genome assembly GCF_040206685.1 of Ascaphus truei. NCBI lineage: Eukaryota > Metazoa > Chordata > Amphibia > Anura > Ascaphidae > Ascaphus > Ascaphus truei. The sequence goes on from NC_134498.1 coordinate 42,651,787, forward strand.
CAGCCATGCAAAATGAGTTGATATATTAAAACAGATAAAATGTTTCATTCAGGTTCATACAACTATGTAGATATGATAACCCCTTATCAAAAGGGGAGGGGGGGTGTCAATTTCCACTGTTGTCATGTTTGTCTTGATTGTTAACAGTGAAAGTTCTATTTAAAGAGCGGTTATGAAAAATCAGAAATGTGTTTTAACTTAATTTTGTTTATTATTAAAAAAAAAATTACCCAAGGACAACCTGGTCACTTAGCCAGGAAAAGAACAGCACAATATAGTGAGAACGGTACAAATTAAGTACATTACCAGTGGATTGCATTGATGGGTACAGGATAGATGTTCAGTAGCTCTGTAAAGAAACATCAAGTAGTTCTAGGACCTCCTACATGTCTCCTCAACAACTACAGTATGTTTAATCCCTGCAGGGCAGAGCTGGTGGATCTGACCATCCTTCCTAAATGTGCTTATTTTGGGGGGGGGAGGGGGAGAGAAAGAGAAGGCGGGGGTATAACCATGTATACGAGCCTGTCACCGTTGACTAATGCCACTGGATAAAGCCGCAATCCTGCCCAAAATTGACATTTTTGAACAGGGTGGTCTTTCATGTCTAGACCGCTGTATTTGCAGGTCTGGGGTGTCCCTCCCCCAGTGTCGGCTCACACTTTTTTTTTTTTTAAACAAAACCCAAAAAATAGGTCGTCTGCAGTCTTCCAATAAGAAGCGGCACCATTATGCGTTGTGGTTTCCTATTGGTCTGCGGTTGGGTGACCATTTTGTTTCCCTGGGATGGAAGGAGCGCAATTAAAACTAAGTATCTCAGAAAAAAAAATGGCTTCCTGGAGCGGAGTTCAGCTCCAGAGAGCACCCGGGAAAAAATAAAACAAAAAACACAGCATTCAGGATTGCTGTTTTAATACCAAGTTCAGGTCTCTATTCACATTCATGTATGCTAAGCAAAGCTTGACCCCTGTAGGACTGGGGGAAGTAACCAGCACATTGCAGAAACAAAGCCCTTCAGGTCCTTCCAGCAATGCAAGGGTTAAAACATTCCTTTTCCGTGATGCTCCATGTAGACAAAAACTTGCTGCAATGCAGACCAAAGTATGACAACACACTCCCCGCCATCTTACAGATGGGCAGATGCCAGTTTCAATGATATAAAACAGCTAACAAGACGTTAAAATAATATACTAAAGAACCAAGAACGTTACCAGATCGCTTCGTCAGTATACTTCCGTAAAGCAAATGATGAACGGGTTAAGAAACCCAGACACGCGACTTGAGGCTCTTGTTGGTCATTAAAGTAGTTAATTAGACGTTCTAATAAAACATATTGGTCCTTGAGAACGGTAGATTGCATGCAAGTTGCGATAACCTTTTTACAGGGGCGTAACTTCAGCACAAGGGGCCCCCCCGAGCAGAGGAATAGCACTATAACCTTCACATGAATTACAAGTGGTTTATTTTAAAAACTGCATAATTTCAAAGTGTGCTGAGTCAGAACGAAATACACCTTCATTAATATAAATATATAGTACATTTTAGTGGATTGAGTATTCCATGAGGTATCTATGAACAATGGAAAGGAGATAAAATTGAATATTTATTAAGATATTTTGGTATAAAACTAGAAATTATTTCGTTTCGATGCGATAAAAACATGCGTTTTGCACAGAGTTTCAGCTTTGGTTAGAAGTTCCGGATGCAAATTAATTCAAAGCTACAAAGATTCAGATCATTAATAGTGGTTACATGTTAAAAACCTATCGATTTCCATTTTTTTTCCTTAGGTAACTTCCTGGCCTGTTTTCCCAGTTTTATTAACATTGTATTAAAATTATTGCTTGCCAACAGTTTCTCAAAACAACAAACAAGTCTGACAAAGTTGTCCTGCACATGTCCCAGCTGAGAAGCACCCAGATCTTCGCTGTACATTTGAGAGAGAACTCATGACTTCAATTCGTGTGCGCGTGCGTGTGGTTCCTCACTTTCAAAGCTTGGATTGTCTTGGTGGGGAAGGACTTCGATAGCCATAGTTGAGGTTTCGTTGTTTACAAGCTGTAGGTTCTCATCTGCAGGGAGGAGGAGAAAAAGGTAAGCTACATTATCACTTGCACAACTAAAAGTAAAGTCAGTGATACTTTATAGATACTTATACCGCCACCTTTGGTATGGATGAATGGTAGCACATTTCTGACATTCATTGCAGCCAATACTGGAAAGTGTGTGTATACTGTATATAGTAAAAAAAAAAAAAAACAGGCACACAAAATGGTACAATAAATGGTACAATAAATGGTACAATAAATGGTCTTTACTAGCTCAACATTTCGGCTTCCCAATGGAGGCTTTTTCAAAGGCTCCATTGGGAAGTTGAAACGTTGAGCTAATAAAGTAACATTTATTGTACCATTTGGTGTGCTGGCATTTTTTTTTTTAACCTTGCTATATAGTACAGGTAAGTACTTTAGCAGTAACCCCCTCCAGTCTTTTGAACTATCACGGTTTTTGTGTGCCCCGACTACATACAGTAGTACATACAAGTATTTTTGCACTCAGGGAAAATTTCATCAAGTGTGTGTGTGTCTCTCTCTCTCTCTCTCGAAAGTCCCCACCTGTTGGTTGGAGCGGAGCCGGTCCTGTTGGCAGACACCGGAATCTGTGACTATCTCCCGGGTCGGACTGCTGGGGCAGGCCCCGCCCCCCACCCGCCCTACAGAGAGAGAGGGACACGCATGTATTTTTTTTTTTTTTTTTTTTAATGAATGCACAACGCTCAAATACTAATTAAAAGATGTAATCTACAATATCAGTTGTTGGATACTAGAGGTTCACAAATGACACTTTTTCAGCCATTCATGTGTAGCCAAGTTCCCCTGGCTATTGCCTTTCACTGGCCTCAACACTATGAGGCTGCGTCCATAGATAGGCAGACAGCGCGGACGCGTCCGCACGCTGAGCGATCAGACTGCTTAAAGGCAGTTAAAACTGATTTCTCGCGCGATTGGGCAGTCACGTGAGCGGTTCGCCCAATGAGGGCGACCCAGCTCCGTGACTGGCCGGCCCATAGACACGCCCCAGGACGCGTGCGTACTAAGGCCAGGGAAAGCTCCCGCTTTCCCCCAGCCTCCGCACGGCTGCAGTTTCTATGGATGCAGCCGAAGTCCTGATAGGAACAGGCAGTGTTGGGGTTAAACTCCTGCACAGGGCCTAGCCTGCAGTTGCAGCCTGGATGGGTACTATGTTGCCTTATCCAGGAGCAGGCCTAAACCGGCAGTTGGAGTGTCATACCTGGGGAGGGTACTGACTGGGTCACATGTAAATGGTGTGGTGCCTGTCAGTTCCTGGACCTGCCCTGTTATGGGACAGGGTTACAAGCCCTTCCTCCCGGGTATAAAAGCAGACACCACGAAATTGAGTGGTGCTATGATTAGGCTGTGTGGTATGGTGTGATAGCTCATTTACCCTCTTCTAGGGAAAAAGGTAAATGAGCTAAGGAGGGACTCTTGAGGCCTCAAATCCCTGGGGTCTGCTGCAGGGAATGGAGATGATGCCATGCTGTCTACTCAATAAACATGCCGTTGTACCAGCTATAATGTGTAGTCATTGTGGAGAATTGCCTGTGGGGACCATCTTGCTTCCAGCAGGATCCTCTTGGGATGGAGGCGCTGCACCCTGAGAAGGAAAAACCTGCCCTGTTGCTTCTCCCAAATAACTTCTGCAGGGCAACACAGGCCTCCTGTAACCAGCAGGTGAGCTACAGCACCCATGTAGTGGCCAGATCTCACGTGGCAGGGGGGTGGGGGGGTGGCAGGTGCTACACGTTTTCCAGTTTCCTGTAAACGGGCGGGGCGTTTTTGAAGTAATACTCACACCCCGGCGCTGCATGCCCACAGTCTTCCACTGACTCGTCAGCAGCTTGAGCAGGGGCAAACTCTGAAGATGCATGGTCACCGAGAGTCTCCTCTGCAACATGTAATGTGCTCCTTTGGAGTTCACTGGAAACAGAGGCTATTGCCATGGAAGTATTCCCTTCCTCTTCATCAGCCTTCATGTAATAAAAACACCAGAAAGAGTGATTAGAGCGAGAGAGAGAGCAAGAGCAAGAGCGAGAGCGAGAGCGAGAGAGCGATTAGCGAGAGCGAGAGAGCGATTAGAGAGAGCGATTAGAGAGAGCGATTAGAGAGAGCGATTAGAGAGAGCGATTAGAGAGAGCGATTAGAGAGAGCGATTAGAGAGAGCGAGAGCGATTAGAGAGCTAAAAAAAAAAGAGAACGAACGAGAGAGAACAAGAGGGGAAAAAAAAAAATAGATCTCTATCTATATTTAATACAAATCTCATCTACTAGTTTAAAGCAAACATGTATATTGCAGGAGTAAGATTTGCCCACAATGGAAATGTTCTATTAATATAGAAATTCCCTCTCAACGTCCAGCTCTTCTGCCCAACAGGAAAAAAAAAGGAGATATTTAAAGCGGCCTCAGCACTCCCGCCCTTAATAGGTGTTCACAACATGAATCTGGCCAACCCCACCTACCTAAAAACCACAGTAGTAAACAGGTTTGTGTTTGAATAGGATTAGAGAGCACTATATACGAGCCAAGGAAATCATGGCAGTTCCTGCAGGAGCCGGTTCAGCCTGCTGGAAGCAGCAGGCTGACGCTTTATTCCGAGAGAGTGCTGCGTATTACTTGCGGGTGCTGTGGCCAACCGGTTTACGGACTATGCCCACTTCTTTAACCCGGGCTGTGCTGAAAAGCTGTGGAATGCGGCAGGCATACGCTTATAGGGGTCCCATGTTAAAATGGACCCGAGTTTTGCGTTACGGAAGGTTAGCGATATTAGAGATATGCTTTAGAGAGGTAAATTACTAAATTTTAGCGATTTGTCAGAGATACTCCTTCACGGGAGCCGAGATGTTCAGATTTTTGCATCTCTCACTATCTTAGGTATCTGTCCCCAGCTGGGTCTCTCCCAGAGAGTATGGTATTCAAAGAACTATGCAGAAATAATCAGACAGACAGACAGACAGACAGACACACACACACACACACACACGTAGAGATTTCTTGGGAAGACTGGCAAACTATCTGGATCAATGCCACAAACACATCACTATGCACAATATCCAAAGAAAATATATACAAAGTTATTTTCAGGTGGTAATTGACGCCCCAAAGGTTGAGGCAGATCTACCCTGAGACCACGAGCCTCTGTTGGAGGGGCTGTGGTGGGGTTTGAGATACTGTTTGGCCCATATCTGGTGGTTTTGTCCCAAAATACAGAGATTTTGGGGGAGTAGTGCAGAATTTAGTACGAGAGACTTTTGGGATAAGGATCCCCCCCTAGACCCGATTATCTACCGGTTTAACCAGAACCATTTATAATTTATACGAAAATAAATCTAAATGATTGTTGCATATTCTGACCGCGACTAGACGCGTGAGCGCCAGGGCCAAGAAAAAGCCTGTACCCCCTTCCAGGAGAGAGATTATTTTGAGATTAAAGGAGGTGCAATCTATGGAAAGATTAACAGCGTATGTTAGACATAATTCAAGAAAATGCCAAAAGGTTTGGGAGCCCTGGAATTCTAGGGGGAGGGGGAATAGATCAACTGTTTAATCAATCAATGTGGAGGGAGGGCTGACTTTATATGATATCTGGAGTTGGGATAGTACGGTGTCGTATTTTTTGTATTAAAAATAAGTTAAAAAAAAAAAATGGACAAGAAGCAAAAGGTGATACCGAGTGCTCATTTGCATGTCATTTCCCAGAATCCCTGGCTACAGTGGAAGCATTGTATGGCTTTATGTAGCGCCATTAATGTACATAGCGCTTCACAGCAGTAATACACGTGACGTAACAAATAATACAACCACCACACACCACATAATGGGAAGAAGCGCTTCAGACAAAACCTTTAGGAAAAGGAGTCCGTCCCGAAGAGCTTACAATCTAATTGTGTCCCAAGAGATAATGGGGAAAGGCAGGTTTGCAGACCTGTCTGAGACATGTTAATGTGCCCCCACGTTGAATTGTTATTTGCCGTATGGTGGAAGTTTCTTGGCACTTTTTTACCCACCGCAGCTAAAATGCGTTTTAAAATCTCTAAAGTTTCCAGAAGCCGTTTCATTTGGGGAAAGCAACTCCTGCGAGTTAACAGGAGGAGGCGCTGTTGTGCAATGAAAAAAAAGCCAGACACGAGGTTTGTTCCGTATGCTGTTCAACCGAAGAACGAGAAAACGCAGAAATAGCGTTTGATGGAAGGGAATTCGTCGCCCTCTAACAAAGATCAGGCCACTGTATCATTCTATGCATGCATTTCTCCATTTAAAAAGGGGTAATCCCTCCTAGGACCAAAGGGAATAACTAGACATGTTAAATAGGTTACATCTAGGTGATTAAGGTTTTTTTTGCCCAAATCTGACACCTACAAGTATTTTTACATAATTATGTAACGTTATTAAGTAAACATGTGAGCGGATGGGTTTGATTTCCTCTGGCTCGTCCACCTACTGCCTCTCCAATAAGGACAGGGTGGAATACGGGCAAAGAGAACACTTCAACATGAGGCTCCCCGTCAACCTAATTAGTAATTAAGTTACCCAAAAAATGAAAGCAGACAACCTTCGCTTTTGGCATGGTTAGGATTGTTAAGAAAAAACAAAATTGGACTTAAAGCTGCCGTGTATTTTTTTTTTTTTTTTACTTTTTATTTTCCCCTTTAATATGCGCATCAATACAATCCACACTATAATAAGTCATTAGCTAAGTTGCCGATGGATCTGTTCTCATGCGATCGATTGGCGAAGATTTGGCTCGGGGGGTTCACTAAATGGCTGTCAGTGCAGCAGAAGAGGACCAAAGATGCAAATTTCTGTGGGGAAGGTCATGTGACCAGGCAGTCACTAGATACAATTGGTGCACTGCTAGAGAGAAGGCTGTGCGAGAGCCTGTTTCAGAAGAGGAAGGGGATGTGACTTTGTAAATGGTTGCTATAGAAACAAAAAAATGCTTGTTACATTATAATACATTCAAAATATCATTCAGAATAGTTTTTTTTTTTTTTAAATGCTACAAGTATTTTCTCATAGTGCAGAACTGATTTATTTAAAAAAAATGGGGTTATGGAAAATCTTCGAAACATAAAAGGAAGACTATATATATTGCATCACGTCAGATCAACATTACTTACTTCAATTCCTAGTGATTTCAGGATGTCACATTTGCACATAGGACACGTTCTGTGATCAAGCAGCCACGGATCAATACAATTCTTATGGAAAAAGTGGCTATGGGAAAAAAAAAAGAACAAACATTAACTATTTACGCCAGTTGTAGACCACATTATATACCTCAAGAGCTGACACACACACACACACACACACACACACACACACACACACACACACACACACACACACACACACACACACACACACACACACACACACACACGAGAAGGGATATTTTTCAAGCCGTGGGTAGCAGCTTCTCCTCGTCCTCTCACGGAATCTTGTGTGTATACTGTCCCACTCCTGTCCTTGCCTTGGGAGCTAACAATTACTTAGCACAGCCCTTAGGTAGCACAGGGAACGGGAGGAAGCTACAAGTCCCACCAGCAACCGCTCTGCTCCCCCTGCATTGGGTAGGGAAAGAGCGTGGGCTGATAGGGTGGGCAGCCCCAGAGGGAGGCCTGTTGCCCACCAATGATTGCCCACCAATGAATTATGCAGCTGGTTACAAGAGCAGAATACAAATCTAACTACTTGGAATGCCAGTAACCATCCTCCCACTGACGAGGCCCAAAAAGGACGAGAGAGCTGTCTGTGAGCGGGTTTACTGGCTCTGCACTTCTGTAACCCAGGCTGTGCTGAAAAGCTGTGTAATGCAGTGGTGTAAGATTATATGGTTCCCATGTTAAAATGGATAAGAAGTCAAAAGTGGCACTGAATGGCACCGAATTGTCCTGCAATGCATTGATCTGCTGCCGAACCTTCCAGATACAAAAGATGTCAAGTATACAGAAGACGAGGTTTGGACTTTTGCTAGCGAGCTATCCGTTACACGGGGTTATCAAATACCTTTCTTCTGATGTTTTAACATGCGACAAATGCAAATGTACTATTTGAATGTCCACAGGCAGGTTACATCAGCATTCAAATTAGGCACAGCTATTCAAACCAGCAGGCAATTCAACCCCATCACTGCTAGGGCTGGCCAACTTCAGGCCTCAAGGGCCACCAACAGGTCAGGTTTTCAAGTTAGCCCTGCTTCCGCATGGGTGACTCATCTGTGCTGAAGCGGGGATATACTGAAAACCTGACCTGTTGGCAGCCCTTGAGGACTGGAGTTGGCCACCCCTGATCCAAGTACTATAAATCTTTATGGTTCATGGATAAACCTGCTCATATACTCGGTTCAATACTTTATCATTTTGAGATTTCCTTGAATTTTTCTAATGATATTCGGCTATTTTCCGGGGCATATTTCGATTCATCAAGCGATGCTAAACCGTAAAGCACATTGGAGCTCATTCACGAGATGATGCCATAAGGTTCATATGCTTAGCACCCCTTAGTTAATTTGGCCTTTGATTGCTAGCCTCCTGGGTATCCATGTCCTGTAATTTGGGTATCCTCGTCTCAAAAAAAACCCAACAAAAACCCCCATTGAAATTGTTTGCCCATAAAGTCCACATTTCCCAGCCATGGACACAATTAGGTCCTGGACTTTTTTTTTTTTTTTAATTTTTAGTATACTTGTGCGTCTATTTTACCTACTTGGTAACATCTAAAATGTGACATTCGCTATTTTCAAATAAATAGAAATTGTTCCTTTTCGCCGGGGCAGTTTTATGTAATGTTTTACTCATTGGGTCATACGACTAAGTCCCATTGAACAGGATAACTTACACCCAGTATTATCCTAATCTTCTCATGACCAGGGCAAACAAACGAATACTTAGATACACTTAGAAGGAAATTACACTTAATCCACATTAATGCTACAGCTTTAGTGGTTTAAATATGCCATGCGTTTTAATACAAGCTCCTCTAATTTCATTTTAGTAAGTGTATACAATTTTTAGGTCATAGCAGATTCCACACCCTCCTGTATGTAATCATCAAGACATTAAAGTCCCTCCCAAATACCTACTTGCATGTTAAAATGCGCACAACATCATTTGGTTTGTATGTGTCAATGCACACGGCACAGCTATCCGCATCAGGACCAAGCTCCTACGTACAATATAAAATATATATATATATTAGTTAACCAGATTATAACATAGGACAGAATCTTCCAACTGTGCTTGCTTGTATGCTCTCCATATAGGTCCCTTAGCCCAACACCTGCCGGGCTCACAAACAGGTACAAATGAGGACCAACGAGAAGGCCTTGATGCTCAGTGATGAGGCAGGACTGTATCCGTGAATATTGTGAAGCCTCCTGAACACATTTATGCAGTCTTAAATATTTATAGGCATTGAGAGCATCACAACATACCCAGATATAACATCGACCTTAACGCTGGCAAATTACACGCAACACACATCTAGGACCTGGATTACGTGCAAGATTTGGAGGTTGAGAAGCATTCGAGAGAGAACCAGTATCGTCATGTGGGGAAACGTTTGGGGTTTATCAGAACACCACCTGTAGCTTGTATGCGGTTCTTAAAGCATGAAAACAAGCCATGGTTGGGACAGTCATCCCTTTGAAGACGGTAAAACCCACAACACTACTTCCAGTGGTTTCCTTTGGCTTCGGACAAATATTCATGAGTGATTAAAAGCACAAAAGTGCCAACAAGTTTAGTTCAGTGGAGAAAGACAGCCGTATTCGTTAACATTTTAATTAAACTGCTTGAGCTGAATAAGATTATACCAATACAGCACAATACCGTTTCCCCTCCCACCAAATACCAGCGTCAGAACATACCAAGCTACACTTGAATAACAACTGGCCCCAAAGAGAACACAGGAGATTTAATCACTGGAGGGATCTTGGTGAGTCAGGAGGAGGAGAGCAGGGAGAGCGAGAGGCAGTTATCTGGCTGTGACTCACCAATTTGTGTTCCCTCTAGAAATGTCTTGTTGTTGTTTACAAGATAGACTTTAGGTTGAATGATTGTCATTCAGCAGCACTGTGTTACTAAACCCAATGATCTGAAAAACTAAGCTATTAGCAAAGTAAAAACCGCTCAGGGTAGAAGCGGAGGCTTCGTGCAGGACATTAAGAGTACAAACAGATGGTGCAAGCCTGAAATGAAGATATTAATCTGTAAATATAAAATAGCTACAGAACATAATTAGATCTGTATCACAAATTCTCAGACCGGCTTTTAAAAATCTGAATTAAACATAAAAGCTTGGATGCACCAGCGCCAGTATTTAATCATATTGTGTATTGGGTGGAACAGAGTAAAATACAGTATATATGAAATTAAGGCAAAGAAAAGCAGTTTTTAGGTAAAGAATAAAGAATATAAAGTTCTGATGTATACCTCAGTTAAACATGGTTAAAAAAAATAGCCCCACATTTATCAAGAAAGAAGGGGGAAAAAATGGATCAATTGGGTTTTTTAAATTGCTTGCTATAGGGTTTCTCGACTATAATGTTTGGCCCAGTTTTGCAATTAGGAGACTGATGCATATTCCCCAAAGTCTTTCTTCAAAGTGCAGGTCTCCTCTAGGACAGAGGTACAAAGTGCATGTCTCCTCTAGGACAGAGGTACCAAGTGCAGGTCTCCTCTAGGACAGAGGTACCAAGTGCAGGTCTTGTCTAGGACAGAGGTACAAAGTAGAGTTCTACTCACAAGTTCACAATGCAATTCTTCATTTATTGTAACAGACAAGAACAGAGGAGAAACGACCTTTCAGGTCCCATATGGACCTTCCATCAGGTGGTCCTGACGAAAAATCCATGAGACCTGAAACGTTGTGAGTAGAGCTCTACTTTGTACCTCTGTCCTAGATGAGACCTATACTTTGTACCTCTGTCCTAGATGAGACCGGCACTTTGAGGAATGAGTTTGGTACACAAGCAGGATTCTCCTCGCCTGAAACGGTTTCCCCACTCTTTGCAACTGTACCAATGCCTTTCTTGCCATCCAAAATGGACATGGAAGAATCCAACTTATTTGCCAATCCATCACATCATCTTTTAAAGGTACAAGACAGGAATGGGAGACATGGTTTAGAACTGCACAAACCACTGTGCTGGAAGAGGTGAGGGAGTCAGACCAGTTTTCTGTATGCTGCCCGATTCGGGAGCATTGGCTCAGGGAACAGGATTCATGCCGTTTCAGGCAAATGATCAAATGTTTTTCCTTTCATTCCTAGCAACAGGTGTTGACAATGGATCACAATGCTCCCATTTATGAGCTTTCACCATGAAGAAAAACGGCATTGTACAAGGTAGATATGATTTCATAGTTTCAGACAATCGCATTTACACAATAAAATCTGGAAGTGCGGCCTCGGGGGTTGAAACACTAGCTGATGAAATGGCAAACCAGTTTGGTGACCCTGTGCTATGTAGACATGGGCTCATCATTGTCCCCTTGAGCTTCGGACACCAAGATTTAGGAGCTTATTTAATAAACTCTGAAGCGAAACCTCCCATTCAGGTCAATGGGAGTAAGCCCCATTAGAAGCGACTGTGTGCAGCTGTGCAAATAATCCAGATACAATGAGTTCCCCCACATGGTTTATAATCTCTATCCAACAATTGTTCCTAATTATATGTCACTTAAGCCTGAGGAGTGCACATAAACTTTAGTCCGTCAATTAAACTCTTGTACTGGTTTGTCCCAACAAATATTCCCATGTCCGTATTTCAGTGATCACAACTAGAGGTGGGCGAATCCACCCAAATTAGTTTCCCTGATTCTGGCATTTTCCGCCCAAAATCCGTTTCGCGGTGTAAAATCCAAACACGGATTTGGTGGATTTCAAATCTGTGCGGATTCATCAAAAACCACCATTGGATTCAATCCGTGGACGAATTTGTAGAATTCAATCCGCGATTCAGCAATCATTGTGAAGAATCCAACGGATTGCTGAATCCGCAGATTGGATTCTACAGATCCGTCAGCGGGTTGTGGAATCCGGAGTGTACTGGTAATAATAATAATAATAATAATAATAATAAAAACATAACACACAAAATGCAAATTCCACTTTTTGAGATTAATCCACAGACCAAAAGGAACCGGCCAATCCAAATTCTCCAAAAATAAATTCTCCCATCTCTAGTCAGAACCAACATACACTAAAACTGTGCAGATCACATAATAAGCCTTGGAAACAACGTGAGCTGTGAAGGCTACATTCAATTGGGACTCAAACATCTACTTCAATCCAAATATTACCTTATCTCCTTGCTTGAGGGTACGAAGCTGAAGCTGTCCAATCGCCGCCTTTGCTTCGGCTTTTAACTTTCTCTGCAACACAAACATGAAGCAAAAGCTTAGAAGTTTGGAAAGAAATAGAATTCTATATTTCTAGATACATGACCCCAACGTTACCTGTGATTATTATACATTCTTACATAGTAGATGATTGAAAAAATAAAAATAAAAAAGACATACGCCCATCAAGTTCAACCTATGCTAAATTTAGATGACAGATACTTTATCCTATATTTGTACTAACAGTATATTGATCCAGAGAGGCAAACACAAAACCTCAGTGAAATATCATCTAATGGTATCTTATAAGGGGGAAAATAAATTCCTCCCCGACTCCAAATATTGGCAATTCTTGTGGCAACATAAATGTATGCTTAATCATGAAATCTAACAGCCTTCCAGATGCAAGCATCCCCCCTCCCCAGTTTTAAATAAAACATTTTAGCAGCGAAGAAGAAGCTCTGGGTAGTTTGGCAACACACAGTGTGTATATATACACATATACATACATACGTACGTACTGTACCACTAGGAGAATGTGCTAAATACTGAGATTTTGCAGTGACAAATGTTTAATAAAAGTACAGGGGGTCTTTTTAAACAGATTTTCTTACACACAATGTATCGGGCCCAGAAAGGGAAGCAGAAGATTAAGTTAGTTTAAATTACCATGAAAACGCTTGGGTCAATAGCTATAAAAAATGATTCTCTAGAGATTCCATTAACACGTCGGAAGTAATTATTCAGGACAAAGAAAAGCTGTAACTTCATGATGTCTTCCAAAGGAGGTAGTAAGGAAAATGGGGCAGAGATATTGATGATGGGTGGTTAAAGTACAAACACATTGACAGTATTCTCAATACATGTATTATTATGCATTGTAAGAGCCGGTATATTGTAATTAGGTGGGCATGGACTCACAGATGCAGCATGGCTGGCCAATTCTAGGCCTATAAATGCAGTGTTGCACTGGGGTGTCACAGGAAAATGGCTAGGAGACCAACTATAGGAGTATAGAGATAGAATAAACTGTTCTAATAGGGCTTTAACACATGCATACATACAAAAGGCCCATACGTGCATTCACTCGTACACAAATACATTTCTAAAATTTCTAAAAATGCAGAGCAGACCTACTCCTGTAGCGATAAAGCAAACAGAATTTCCCATGTCAATCGGAGTCTAGCCTAGATTTTGAGGGTGTCTGTTATTCCAGAAGAATTAACCAGCCCGGACCTTGAGCCCACCAAGGATTTCTCCAGGTACCCAGTAGGCTTATCGGAGCCTGTATGAATACTGGGACTTTAATCCTGCAATCAGTACTCTCAAACTTCCCTTTGTAAATGAAATATGTAGCGATACGTCATGTTCCCGACGCCCCATTACTGGGACACGTTTAGAGATCTCCTCTTGGAATCCAGGTGTAAAACACACACTTTCTTAGCTAATCTTGAAATCCTCCCTGGATAAATGATCCAAAGCCCAACAGCCAACTTAATCCAGCAATTACCAATGACAACCCTCCACCTGGCAGTGTTCAAACAGTAGCCGTCTTTCCTTTTTCTTACCGTAGTCCACAAACACCTTTAGAGTGTACAATTTGGGAGATCCCGGCTCCGTCAGAAAATGCAGGTTCTCGGTAGGGTCTCACTTATTTGAACCCCTCACAACACATTGTAGCAAAAGTGTCTAAGTTCTTGTGTTCAGCATTGATTTGTTGCACTGTGACATTTTAAATTAATTAACATGAGTGTTAGTCAGGAGGACACAGTAGTGGACAATGCATTGGAAACCTCACGGGTCTCTCCATGTGTGCCATCCCATACAAAGCTATACTTCTTCAGGAGGAGCAAGAGCGCTACTACATCTTTAAACTAAAACAAATGATGCAACATACAGAAAACTGAACAAAGGCACCATTAAGGTCTATTAGAAAGGAACCAGAAAAGGCACCATCTTTAGTGGTACAATAGGTGCAAATCAGCTGTACTATACAGCCTGTAATGGTTTAATCTCCAGGCAACTACAGATCTGAAGTACAAATATATAGGTCATATTCCATAGGCTGATAAACAGAGAACCAGCCGGTTCCAGTCACTTATTTGACAAGAGTTTTGTTGTATTTTTAAAAATCAATATAGTCTTTGGGCTTGTCCATTAACTTGCTAAATTCTGGGACTGCCAGGCAGGAAATGAATGATATACTCCTGCAGCAGCCAATGGGTTAAATCATAACTGCAGCCAGAGCCGTCTCCAACCGGCACATTAAATATTGCTTAAGGAATATTGACATTGAATAAACACTAGGCTGGAAGTCCATTAAGTTCAGCTTTCAACAATCTTATTTTCACAGGATCTTTTAAAAGCCAGCGAGAATGGAGCAACATCTGCTTGTTACAGGGTTTGTGTTTCTGGTAACAACCAAGGGCTTATAACCCCCTTCAGTACTACACGTCGCAAACAACCCTCCAGCACTCTGTCTTTTGACAAATGCACCTGTCATTTGCTCAAACCACAGACAATGGGAATAGAAGTCAAATAAGTACTAGAGCCACAATAATTGAACTGGGTTTTGCGGATATTGCAAAGCAGACCGAGTAAGAAAGTCCAGGGCATGTTTCCCTGCTCTGAACTCTAAGTGTCACGGGAGACCAGGACATTACACCTTTATAACCAGGATCATTTAATTGAGCACAACCAAAAGAGTAAAATAAATTGTGATTTATTTCATGGAAACAGACATACACACAATGGGTTACAAATAGCAGGAAGAAAACACACTTACTGGGACACGGGATACAAAAGTAGACTCTCCTAAGCGCAGGGAATCCTCACCCTGATCACGGTTGCAAAACAGGACAGAAAATATCCAGGCAGCTTTCTGCGGAAGCCCCTTTTCTTTCTTGCTGCAGACTGAAACTGGACACTTCCACTACTAGTACTCACTAGCCTTCTGGGCCAGTCGCTGGGCGCGAGAGCAACTATATGGCGGTGGGATTAGATTTCACCCGGACCAGGCCTGCGTTACATGGATTTACAGTGGTTTGCCCTGGATGCAGGTCGTGCCTTGTTAAGACAGCAATGGGAGGCCATTCAGTACGGCATATAGAGTTGCAAGAGGCCATACTCTGTTTTGGAAGGATGGAATACACCTATCAGATAGATATTGGAAACTCAATATTTAATATGGATCTGCAGGAAGGTTTCGCGGTACCTGTCCAAATGGCACAGTCGAGGACAATTTAGGGTAATGGTCCTTGGTGGAGTTTATTCCTGCCAGGCAGGGAGCAAGCCAGGAAGTATATGGATACTGGGTATAGTGGCGCCCTCATTGGGGCTTCTGGAATAATTACGCTACCCCTTAGGCACATAGGCAGAGGGGGAGGGGGAGGGGGAAGAGATGGTGGGTTCTCAGCTCACCACGGGGTTCAAAACCTGGTGAAAATGTTAAGTGGCACCCAAGCATCACCTCATAACAAATAACCCAGAAAGAGACATGCAGCACTTGTTGTGTTAGTTCCAACATGAAGCAATAACCATTTAGAAGTTAGAAGAGCAGTGTTCTAGAGCAGAGGTGCGCAAAGTTTATTTGCCGTGCGCACCCCCCCCCCATGTGCCAGCCCCAGCGCTCATGCCCCCCCCGTCTCCAATGACCCCGCAGCGTCATTTGATGCACGTTACCATGACGTCACGTCACGTCACATGACCCCGCAGCATCATGGCGACATGACCAGAAGCCGAATGAATCCCCATAAGTTGCGGTTTCAGAGGCCTCGCATGGTCCCCCGGCATTTAATTTAAATGCCTCGGGAAAGAGCGCGGGGCCTCTGCAACCGCCGCGCCTCCCTCCCAGCAAAATCCAGTGCCCTCCAGTTTGCGCACCCGTTGTAGAGAATGGGCTTTCAACCTAAATGTTATCCTAAAGAATATTACTCTATGCTTTAAACTTGGAGGAAAGAGAAAGAAATAAAACAATAAACCCTTCCTGTTCAATTATGAGCCAATAATGGAGGCAAATATCAGGATAAAACCGGTTTCTCACGGGCTTACCTTTCAGGATGTATTAATGTCTCACATACCACAATGTTTTAAAAGCTCGACTAACATGAACCGAAACCTAATCTATGGTTGCAAAAGAGTACATACATTACATACAATCGGTGATACATACAAATCAGTGATGCATGTAACGAGAACGGTTGAGAGTGTATGGATAACAGGTAATTCACAAAATCTGCTTTTAGTAGTACAGTATATACAGCATACTGTGCGATACAAAGTGGTAATTTTCACAGGGAGGCTATTAAGAATATCTTAAATGATGGTTGTATGTGAGAACTAGGTGGTCTACATACTGGAGGCCACTTATTACAACTGCTGAGAAGCTTAGCATCATTTACACACAAAATAAGCAGAACGGGTTATTCTACAGATCAAAGAGGCACAACATTTATAAACTGGCTATTTGTTTTAAGCCGTACTGGCAAAACATAGCCCAAAAGAAAAAGCTCTCGATAACTTTGCCAGGATTACACTTTTGTAAGCTTTTTAAAAAAAAAAAAAAAAATGCATTACAGTAATAACCTTGACAAGGTTCTCAAATTCTGGCTCCTTGCTGTGTCTCTGGCTGCAAGATATGCATTTCTGTAGGGACATGTAGTTCTGAAAACGGAAGGCAGGCGTGGCTACGTTTCAAGCAAAGGAATTGGCACACACTACAACTAGGTTAATACAATGATGGATTATGCTCATCGAAATGAATGGGAGGATATAAAACCAGTTATTCATCTGTAATGAACACCCAGCTGTCCGTTCCATTTTTTGTCGTTGGAAGGCGAGTGTTTATATTAGAATTTGTGATATCACAACAAGAGCTGAATTACGGCAGTGAATGACGTAGAATGGGCAATCAGCGATCCAAAGTCACACGTCCACCAACCACACTAGAAACGTGTTGTGTGGTCATTACATTGCATTTCCTTCCCTGACACCAGGAGTGGCCAACTGCAGTCCCCAAGGGCCACCACCAGGACAGGTTTTAATGATATCTCTGTTTCAGCACAGATGGCTCAATCAGTGGCTTACTCAATGACTGAGCCACCTGTGCTGAAGCAGGGATATCATTAAAACTGGACCTGGTGGTGGCCCTTGCGGACTGGAGTTGGCCACCAGTGCCTTGCATAATACTATGACCTTAAATAGGATTACATGAATTTACCTTGTAATTTAAGTAATACTGTATAGAAAAAATAGGCTAAAGCGCTCCAATGCCAGGAAATAAAGAATATTGTAAGCCAAAACCACTTCATCCAAGGTATTAGGAATGAGTAATATTATTAATGGTAGTACATAATAACCACTTGTATGGGTACTATCCTCCTGAAGACAGGTGGTAGATGGTACAAGCCCACCCACAAATCAGTCTCATTGGCAGGTTCCCCTGAATAATAAGCAATACTCACAAATCCTAGGAGTGGCAGGCAGGCTGTGCAGCTTCCAATGGTGTAGTGAGCAGGGATAAAATGGTGAAACAGAGCGCACAAGCAAAAACGGAGCAGGAAGGACCCGGAATCAAAAATAGAATAAAAGGGCACTTTAATGTGACAAAAGACCCATCCAACGCGTTTCGAACGTCACAAGCGTAAGAGGGTATTTAATGGACGGTATTACACTATATTTTATCCTTGAAAAAGAACGCTGTGACGTTCAAAACGCGTTGGATGGGTCTTTGGTCACATTAAAGTTCCCTTTTATTCTATTTTTCATTCTGGGTTCTTCCTGTTCCGTTTTTGCTTGTGAGCTCTGTTTCACCAATTTAAGCAATATGCATGGAGGTCATTTTTAGGATAGTGATGCTGTTTTAGAAGAACATACTTGAAGCCTTTGTCACTTTGCATACCATAGAGTACCTTCTAAAGGTGTAGTTTTACTATATAAAATGTGGTACTACTGTATTCCAGTAGAAGCTGGAAATCTGGAAAGGTAACAAAATGTAAAAATATAATGGCAACAACCCTTTAAGGAAATTCCAATATGTATTCCATAATCGTCTAGCCCCTCTTCCCCCTCCCAATCGCAGATCGGGCCCCCTAAGGTGTTCTGGGGTCTGGCTAGGTGTCTGTGTGGTGCATACCTGCTGGCAACAGGAGGGCCCGAGTCTCCTGCGATGACATGGGGGATAACAGGAACAGGTTACTGGGGTGGATGCCTTCGTTTTGGTTCAATGGTGCAGCGCCTCAAACTATAGTAAGCCCCAGGAATGCGGGGTGGAATCCTTACCACAGAGATTCCCACATAGGGATGAGAGATTCCAGTCTCACACAAGGATTGTCTTTAAAAGCAGCAGTCTCTTTATTCTCTTGGGCAACAGCAGCAGCCGACAGGTACAGTGATGCACAGTCCACTAACTGTTCTCTCTTGTGATGGTCCTCCCTGCCACCACTCTGGACCAAAGGCATCCAGAGTGGGGCTAGCTCTTCCCTCAAACATTTTTTGTTTACACTGGGTCCCTTTTCAAATCAGATCATTATTTGCCTTCCATTTTCTTTAGGATGTTGATAATTACCAATATAAAAATGATCACGATTATTAGTTCAATTTAGTCCCACTGCCCTTTGATGATCGGGAAGAGGAGACTTGCAAACCCGACGATCACCTAAGATGTGCCATCTCCAGGTTTTAGAATTGGGATATTGGATGCGAAATCCAGAACTGGCTAAATGTGACCGCAGGGGCAATGCGGCTCTCATAATAGAAGGTTACGGCGAAACATTGCCCCTATGCAGGATTGTCCCTGTATATCAATCTGATTATTTTGTTGATCGAGGAGTGGTAGGTGTAGTGTTGGGGGAGTGGGAGAGTGGGGGTGGGTGGTACTCATACCTGCGAGGTGTTAGACAAAGGCTTTGCTCTTTGAGCCATCAAAGACCGAGGCGCATAGCTCTGCGGAAGATATCCGGCCGGCCGGAGCAGTTGCTGGGTACGAGCCCGTATGCGCTCTCCCTATTGGCTGGTTCGAAATCCCTGCTCGTACTTAAACCAACCCCTGTGGGCTGTCCTTGCCGCACATCACACACCCGGCCCAGATTGGCCCATCACAGACGAGCCCCCGCTCTACGATTGGCCAACGCACATCATCCATGCTGTGATAGCTACCCAGTTTCCCAGGATGTTCTATGGTTATGAGGAAACCATGTAAAAGGGGAGCCGATCTGAGCTCCACAACTCATTCTGGAGTTAGCGTGCTAGCTAACGAAGTCATGTGCTCCGAGGTTTTGCTGGTGACACTCCAGAACGAAGCTTGGATCAGAGCAGGACATTCTAACTTGCTTTGTGCACTGGGACTCTTGCGATTGCTGCCTTATCTTCGTGGAGCTGCGCCGATGCCCCGAGGCGCAAGAGCAGAACTTTTGAAAGTGCTTCCTTGCAAACGGCATCCCGGAGGTCTGGAAAGACAAGAACTCCTGCGGACATGGACGTACTCCTGGGTAAGCCTACCGAAGCGGCACCCATCACCCAGGATCCCCCCTGTAACCACTGTTTTGGCGAGCTTGAGCTCTTTTTGTGACTGTTGTCTCCATTGAGAATAAGTAGACTTTATTGAACGACTTTGTCCCGTCTTTCGCCTTGATCCCGGCGAGTTGTCCCGATCTACCATTTTAACATGTGGAAGGCTGCACGGGCACCTACAGCCTGTAGCCCTGGAGACATATCTGTCCTACAAGGCCAGTGTTGACTCCTTCACCTTTGGCCAAATTAATTTATTTTATGTTGCATGTGAATTAGTTAATAAATGTAAGGTCTTCGGGGCAGCAACACTTTTTGTGGGATTTAGGCCTAGTGTTCAATAGCTAGGGGTGGCCAACTCAAGTCCTCAAGGGCCGCCAAGGTCAGCTTTTTCTGGATATCCCTGCTTCAGCGCAGGCGGCTGAGCCACCTGTACTGAAGCAGGGATATAAAACTGACCTCGCCGGCCCTTGAGGACTGGAGTTGGCCACCCCTAGCTATACCATGCAAAAGCAGAGAATAAAGTGGAATACAATGTATGGCTTCAGTAATCTGTCATACAGTATCAACTCATAAGGAAAGGAGTGAGGGGGGTAACATCTGTCCTTGTACAATCTCCAGAGTCCCAGTCACAATGTTTACATGCACAGCAGAACATTTACCGACGTCACAAGCTTCAAAAACGCAATACAAAGTAGGAAGGGTGAGGTGACAGCACAAGACACGCCCGCGTGTGACTCAGATCTTGCACAATCAATCATTAGAGAAAAAAGGTGATAACTTCATTATTCTGTTCACACGTAAAGTGAAGTTGCCTATTTGTGAATGTAGGCGTCAAACGTCTCAAGGAGGAAACAATATTTATAAACACTTGCAGTGCTAGGTTTGTGAGGGACAACAAAAAACTGACTTGTAATAATGAGACATTGTATAATGGGAGGGTAAAGCGAGATCAGAGACTGCATACTAACATTGACAAAGGCTGCATATTTTACCATTTAATTTAGGACAAAAAGAAACCCAGATAGTATAAGATACGGAGCAAGAATATACAAAAATGTACATAAAATATTTAATTAAAATATCGATTTTGAAACTGGCCTCAATTGGGGGGGGGGGGGGGGGGGGGAGAAGACCCCAATCCCAGCATCAGCATCCAGCTTTTTGGAATTAAGTAACGTTATCAAATTACTTGTAGCATTAGCAAAACCCCATTGATTGGATATCCACTAAAAACAGTGCATGTATTTCTTTGCCAGCAACCTACATTATGGTGTTTCCCTTAAGCGGCCATTTATGGGTTAGCAGGTGTCTAGTATTGAGCCAAACATCCAGTAAAAAAATTACAGGTAATGCTGGACATGCATGTGTCCGGTATTACCGTTCTGGACATAGTGACCTGACCGGCTTGGGGGGCCGCGGGATTTCCCTGAGCAGGGAGAGAGCAGGGCTGTTGCTGGGGGGTGCTGGGCAGCTTCCTCCATCCTTATTGGCTCCTGCTGGGTAATACAGCCAACCAGGAGGTGGTGTATGGAACCATGGGGTGGGGCCAAGGAGAGGAGGAAAAAGCATGGAGCGGAGAGATGAGAGAGTATCGAGTGCATCACACCTTTCACCATTGTGTCCAGTATTTTTGGAGATGCTGCCTGCCACCCCTATTTATACATACACACAGCAGTGAGAATACTATTTGAGTACCAGTCCCAATACTTCAGATATTGTCTCTCAGCCCAGAGAGGCAGGGACAGATGTGGGCATTTCGGAGGTTACCTACTAGGGAATAACACCATCTCTGATTTGACGTCTTTATGCAATACCATATCCATGCGTTGGCTGCTGAAGTTGCTGTGAACCACGGACCATCCTACCCCCTTCTTCCTGTGTCATCATTTCCGGAGGAGCACGCTGATGCCAGCTACACTAGAGGAGGAAGCCGCTGCAGAATTCCCTGCACCAACAGGGACGGCTTTTTCGTGAGTACTCCTAACCTCCACGCGGTATTTCAGGGAGATTATTGAGGTGGTTAGTGCCGGGCTGTGATTTACTTGGGGGCGCCCCCTAGGGAGGTGTCCCCCTGTACCTCTATCCGGCTTACTATTACCCAACTCCCTGTTTTCAATACCGGAGGCTTATTGTTTCATTTATCATTGCTGGGTCTCTCTTCAATCAAGTTGCCAAAAAGTGTGTGCACTACCTGTTAGCAGCCTCGGTATACTGGGTAATTCCAAATTCTTTATGCAATACCCATCAACCAATAATCTTGGTCCAGTACATGTAGCACAGCCACTACATTAATGCCACCAGTCCCACGGCAGTGTCCCTCAGCACATCTAGATCTGTTTGGATTGTCACACTAGAATTATGCAATTAAGTGGGGCGTGGCAGCAGCAATCAGTACTCACACGGTATGCTCCCAAATAAAGAACCAGATGTTACCCTTTAAATGTTTTATGTCACACATGGATATTCTGCGCTCATTCATCCAAATCATTTATTTGGATGTAGGTTACATGTTTTTTAGGAAATGCCCAGGACACTCTGTGGCAATACACAGCGAGACAGCTCACACAGGATACGCGTTCTTCAAATAGAACAGATCCTGTATCTTTGCAGGTTTCACAAAATACATAAAACCTCCCTCATGCTAGGTCAGGGGTGCTCAACTCCAGGCATGAAGCCCCCCCTCACTCCCTCCCCCCAACAGGTCAGGTTCTCAGGATATCCCTGCTTTAGCACAGGTGGCTCAGAGGTTCTGATTGAGTCACCTGTGCTGAAGCAGGGATATTCTGAAAACCTGAACTGTTAGGGGAGGGTGTGGGGGTCTTGACAATTGATGACTGGACCCCTGATGTAGCTCACAAGGATATAAGCTACAAGACATTCTAAAGAAACGTCATATTTTGTTTATTTGAAATGCATTATTGTTGTGGGTTTTTATAGTCAATATGCGAGTCAACCTAAACCCCTTCAGTGTACATCTGCGTCGCTCCAAAGGCGGATACCTGAAGGGGTTCCCCAAGAGTTGCTCCCCTCTGCACAGGACCTGCATGCCAAGGGTTAACATTTGCTTGTACTATGTGGAACGTCAACCCCACCCACTGGAATGTTAATGAGCCAAGAGGACAAAAAGGACATAGAATTTGCAGCTGCATTAAATCTGAACCCCTTCAGGTGTACATCCGTCGTTCCAAAGGCAGACAGCCTTTGACGCAGATAAAGGGTGCGAGTCGTTTGTTGATGTTAAAGCTTCTCTATTTCAAATCTGACACTCACCCGCCCTTTATCCCCTGTACCCAATTTTCCAACTCTATCTGTCCATGAAATGTCTGTGAATTCACTGAATAAACCTCTGTTCTTTTAAAATAACCATGTATTTGTCATCATAACTCTGTTCCCAGGACAGACTTGAACACGAGCGGTAACTCTCAATGTATTACTTCCTGGTAAAACATTTTTATAAATAAATAACTGGTGTGCACATACAGTACTTACTAGTGTAGGCAGATGTGGTTATAAAGCAGTCATCACCATATCCAATCATGCTGTTTTCTGCAACAGGCCCCAAGAAAATCCTTATCCCCATGGTGAAGCGGATCTCATTAGGATATTTAAAGGGCAATTAAATACTCAATTAACAAACAGTTTAAGTTTCATTACATTTCACAGTGACAGAATGACATCCCCCAAGTACAAGAGGAAAGAGATTTTAAGAGGCTGTATTATTTGTTTATAACCGGCCCAGATCTATATAACTGTGCTAAGCCGTAGCACACCTTTACCTACATTCATAATGGGAGTAAAGCGTGCAAAAGTTTAACACACTTTTCGGGGATCAGGGTCTACATGGTCCAGAGGGCTAGGTTCTGACAAAGATAACTCCATGTGCTCTCTATACCTGTCCAGAATAAACGGATTGTTACATCACATTTTCCATTGGAAATGCTGCTCAACTATTTTATTGCCTTTCCCCCACATCCTGTTTGTAAATACTTGCGTTAATCAATGTGCGATAGAACCTTGATACAGTAATTTAACATCCATGTGCAATTAGTTCTGAAGAGAGAGATTAGTTGAAATGCTCTCATATCCTGTCAGCCCAAACAAGAAGTCAAAGAAAGTTTTCTGATAAACAACACCTCTAAAATTATGCAACCGACTATGAATCACGCAGTCCAGGGATCAGGGGGGTGTTACCCATAAAACACATAAGGAAAAGCAGACCGCCTCAAGGAGTCAAATAAATAATCCCCGTACAGAAGAGGTTAGAAAGAATGCATCAACCATTGTGTCCCAGTGATATAAATATAGTATACACCAGAGGCTCAAGACGACCCCCCCCCCCCCCCACTTCAAGATTTAAGGATATCTCCGCTTCAGCACAGGTGGCTTAATCAGACGCCAACTCTTCGAGTCTGACCTGTGAAGTTGAGAACCCCTGGTATACGCAATACTAGAATGCTATGCGTATCCTCTCCCATGAATATTTATATATACACACACACGCACACACGCACACACACACTAAAGATTAGGTGTGGATCCCCATTCCCAAAATATCTACCTTGTTATAGAACAATTAAAGTGCAAATCAAAGGCAGCTGCTAGTGTTGCCCAAAAGGAAGCTGCCATGTCATACGCTGATGACATGGCAGCTTCCTATTGGCCCATGGGAGTGAGGCTTGGACGGCAGCCCTAATGATTCCCAAAAGGGACCAAAAACAGTCACAAAAAAAATATGGGTAAATCTCTATGGAAGCAGGGGGTCTACAGAGATCAATATAAAAAAAAATTGTGACGATGGGATTGCGTTAAGAGCAACAATAGCGTCAGCGTAATAATCAACTGCTGTGTTCACCTACCATCTTCCTGTCCTGAGACCGCGTTAGCCTCCACCTCCGCGCGGAGTAGAAGATGAAGTAGCCCACGGTGGCCGCTGTGACAATGAAGAAGGACACGGAGACGAAGAAGATGGAATAGTGGTTAATCCACGTGCCGTGCTTCTTCCCCACCTCGATCACCATGGTCACCTGCTGGCCTCCGACCACCAGCTGTAAAATCTCTTCGCCTTTCATGTTCCCAATCATGATGGCGACCGTGTCTTTTGTGCCTGAAAATGGTGGGGGTGGGGGAAAAAACAAAAACACAGGTCTGTTTAAACTAGGAGACACATTTAACGCGCTTAGATGTATACTTTTTATTAGTTCCAACTCAGCAACGTATGTACAATATGTCAGAAGCAATAATGAACGCAGAAACGAAACATTCACTCTAGTATGGGTTTAGTTTCAAAACCGAATTGCATACAAATGAACAAATGATAATGTTATAATGCTCCTTTTGATGGAAGATTTTCAGCATCCAGGGCAGCAGGATACTGCAGCAATTAAAACGTTGCTCTGACACAGGCCAAAGCATTTGTATGCAGAATTGTATAGTATCTATGTAGCTTCAAAACAGTGTACTCAACGCGTTACAATATTACAATCCAAGGTAAATAAAAGTACAAACAGTGGGGAGAAGAACAGGTAAATGACAATATAAGGCCCTGCACTGAAGAGCTTGCAAGCTAGGCGCTTTGATGGAAGGCTTACAGACACCGTAGGAATAAAAGTGCATTATTAAAAGAGCAGTCAGGGGAGGTCTCGTGCATCTAGAGTTTGTATACAGTTACAGTACCATACAGTCACAATGCAGACCAATTACCAGAAGGGATAAAAGAGGCTACTGTTAAAATCAGAATATTCCGGCATCACTGAACATGATCTGCTTGAGAATTAAAGCAGCCGTGCAAGCTGCCGTTTATTTGTACATTTTATTTTTCCCTTTAATATGTGCATCAATACAATTCACGGAATGATACGCTTCCACACAAGGAGGTGGGTTTACAAAATAAAACAAATTATATATGCACCCGGATTGAAAACTGGTTGAAGGATAGACAACAGAGGGTGTTCGTAAACGGAACTTTTTCAGGTTGGGTTAAGTGGAGTACCTATGGGATCGGTACTGAACCCCTGAAGATTCGGCTCGGGGGTTCACTAAAAAGGCCGTCAGTGCAGCAGAAGAGGACCAAAGATACAAAGCTCTGTGGGGAAGATCATGTGACCAGGCAGTCACTAGATACAATTGGTGCACTGTTGTGCCAGAGCCTGTTTCAGAAGAGGAAGGGGATGTGACTTTGTAAATGGTTGCTATTGAAACAAAAAAATGCTTGTTACATTAAAATCTATAAAAATGTAATTCAGAGTTTTTTTTTAATGCTACAAATATTTTCTCATAGTACAAAACGGATTTATATATATATATATATATATATATATATATATATATATATATATATATATATATATATATATATATATATATATATATATATATATATATATATATATATATATATATTAGGAGGATAGTAGGATATTGCTTGGTCTGCCGCTATAAACCTTCCAATCATTAAATATAATGAATTGATTGATTCTTACAGAACAGGTCAAATAAAAACCCATGAAACACACAGGGCCCCTTTAAAGCAGAAGTCGTTAAACAGGTTTTTAAAATTACCTAAATTAAAACAAGTTGCAATAAAAAGGAGAGAACTCATTTGACATACTTGTGTACACACACACACACACACACACACCTTTAAGATACTCTATTTTCAACTCCTCCATCGATTTGCTCTACAGGAGAAATATCCATGTAAGAATGGCTTTGTAAGCGACTGCATGCTGTGGATGCCTTTTGTTCTTTTATTATGAATTCGCAACGCGTAACCAACGCACAATAAAAATATGTGGCCCCAACCTGTTCCAGGTGTGTCACAGGATGTGCATGTGGCAAACTTGGAGCGGACAGGTTTGCAATTTCATGCCCCTTAGCCCCAGCAGCAAACTAAGCACTTCAGAAACAGCCTGTGGTTAGGAGTTCAGTAGCAACAGGGAGGGTGGATTCAAAGGTTTCTTTTCCCCTCGGCTCATATAGCCTGAACATGGCTAGAATCCTTACTTTACAGAATAAACAGCAACAGCAGATGTTTAGGCAAAGAACTGCTCCTGTGAAATTAAAAATCTGTTTTCAAAATAGGTAAAACAAAAAAAAAAAAACAGTGCTGGGCTAAACTCCAGGCAACCAGACATGTTGCAGAGTCTTGAGTTCATGATATCCCTACTTCAGCACAGTTGGCTCAATCAGCCTCTGCTTAAGCACAAGGTTGTGTAGAAAGCCAGTGCATCAGAAAAAACAAGTCCTGTTTGGCATAATAAACTGAGGTTTAGGATAAACTCCTTCAATGTAAGCATATAACATAACTAAGCCCTAATAGGGTTAGGGGACTAGCACCTAATGCCAGCAGCACCATAAATAAATAGTACAGACCAACGTTCCATATATCAGAGAAAAAAGGGGTACAGCGACCCACAAAGTGAACTCACTCAGTTTCTCCTGGAGTATCCAATCTCAGAATCTTCATAGGCTGCAATCTCCCAGGTGATGGCAGGAACAAGTAGGAAAATAAGGCAGTGCACTGCCCAAAGTAACAGAAGGAGGCGCACGGTTTTAAGCAACAAAAAATAGATTACATAAAAAGTCGACAAAAGGGTCCCCCCTAGGCCACAGCAGGGGTCCACCTGCAGAAGCCCAGCGTTTATTCTGTATTTATCATTGTTTTAGTGAGGTCACTGTAACCCAAAATAATGAAAAAAGTGACAAGGGAAGCAGGGGAGAGAGAAACGCAACAACACAGATGTTGAACCGCATTGTATTTGCTGAACACCATACACTGGAGAGGTTATGATGACGTGAAAATATTCTGCAAACACTTCTCTAACATTTTTAGTGGTTCCTGCACATGGCTTCTTTCAGTATCGAGAAGAACAATGTCGAGGCTGGAATACATGTCCATCACGTTAGCCACTCTCGAAACCTAATGGCAGGTCCTTAAGGACCTTGGCAAAGCACTTGCCGCACGAAACATGTTGGCCCGTTCTACTCTTTTTATGATCAAATAAACATTTTTTGGAGTTATCCTCTCTACCTCGTTTTTGCCGTGGTGGTACGACGCAACTCTACCTACTTCTGCGCAAAATCAGAGGCCCGCACACCGGAGGATCCTAACTGTCCATCAGCAGCAGCAGAGACACAGACCAAACGAGTGAGTTCTCTCTCTCAGTATTGGATTGCAATCAAGCAACAAGGGGGATTGTTACATTTATGTGTGATGGGTTTAGGGGTATAAAATTTTGAATTATTCACGTCCTGGGAGTTATTCACGTCCTGTATAAAGTTTGAGTTCAAAGTGTGTGTTCAAAATGTCCTTCTACTGAAACGACCGAAGACGAGAACGCCGCTGACTGATTGCATAAAAATCGATAACGCGCTGATCCAGCTGCTCCCACTCCTAAACGATACAAATGAGTTCAGTCCTCCTACCGACCCTTTATCAGGAAACACATGTACGCGTTTTGCACCGTCTCAAGCCCTTTATAACGCGCTTATCTTCTTTGCGAAACACCGTTTTGTAACTGCTCAAGATCCCCACACCGTCACCAATTCCAAAGAATATTTATTAGGATCATCAAGTAATTCTTACATGTAAAAATCTACTGCGACAGACCTATAATCGCGCACATTGTCATGAAAATTGAAGGGGTTTTCTGCAAGATATGACGAAAAATAAAAAAAATGGGGGTACCATTTTTTTCTGAACAGTGTACATTGCCATATATAACTTTGTACTACCAATTACCCTTACATTCTGCTCAGGCCCACTCTCTAATCACTGCAATCCGGGAATCATTGCTACTTATAGATGTTATTGTGCTTTTCACTTTTTGGTGGTGTTTTCAGGCCTAAAATGTGCATTAAAAAAAATAAAAATACTGTAAAATATATATTTTTTTATATCATTTTTTAAATATCAGATCTCTAATTATGTGTAACCTGATACAGAAAATGTTAACGGCGTTTATGTACAGGTCACTTTAACGGAAGACCCACAAAGCCGAAAAACATAATTTTGCTCATCCAGTTGCATCTGCTGGGGTCTCAGTTCATAGAGTTCAATAAACCTCATGGAATAGTGATTAACAGAACTGTACTTTGAAACCATTTCCACCATCTCCATCAGCGGCAATAAAACACTTTAAAACCGAATACGTCTCTTCCTTGTTCTAAACCGCTGAGCTAAAGAAGTGCATTTTATACCAGCACAATCTACAAACTGAGAAGCAATATATATTAATCATAAAACGTCAACGCAAACGTGTGTACAGCGTGTCCTCGCTTACCGCCGGATGCCTTATCCAGCGCCGCATAATGCAGTCCACATTACAGGCAGTCCTCGGTTATGCAACGGAACCCGTTCTGGAAGTAGCGTTGGATGGTGAAACCGTTGTAAAGTGAGTCCCATGTTAATCAGTGGCGGTGAGCGTTGGATAATGCGTTCTGGCGTCGAAAAAACAGCCCATAGGGTTGCATTGTAAAGCGTTGGATATGCCATTCGTTGTATAGTGAAACGTTGCATAGCGAGGACTAGCTGTATTGTACTTTTAGTTAGCTTTTTTTCATAGCCTAATTTAGTCTTTCCTGCTTAATACACACAAAAAGCTAAGCCAATAACAAAATGACTTAGAATCAGACGCACCAGCACCCCTCCTCCCGCTTTACTTTGATGCATGTATAGTGGGTTGTCCAAATCATGACGAGGTTCTGGTAAAGAACACGGCTCATCCACAACACAAACCTGAAAGCAGACTTACTCCTCTGAACCCAAAAGAACCTTCCCATTTACAAAATGCAAACAGAACCTTACGTCAGTGGTCCGCTTAATGATTTCCAGCGACACCTAGAGAGAGAAGCATTTACAGCCTGTACAATAAAGATAAAGCAGTATCAGAAGAAAGAGGGAATATTGAATGCAACAACAGCACCGCATTATACAACAGCAAACTGCAACCGTCACCGGTCTTACTCTGTAACCTGTATGCACACCAGTATCTAGCTCAGGGGTTGCCAACTCCACTTCTCAAGAGCCACAAACAGATCAGGTTTTAAGGATAACCCTGCTTCAGCACAGCTGGCTCAGTCTTGATTGAGCCACCTGAGCAGAAGCTGGAATGTCCTTAAAACCTGATCTGTTGGTGGCCCTTGAGAACTGGAGTTACCCACCCCTGACTCTAGCTAATAAACCCGAGGTGGTTTTCACCATTCCACGTCGGTCATGAGTTGTATACGGCTGTAACTTTGACGATTGCAACTCAGAATAACCAATGACACGGGCGCGTCCCTTGATTCAATGACAAGGTTACGCATGTACATTTTCACGGAGATCCTATTACATCCTCAGTACACCTGCAGTGTTGCGAATCTGTCTTCTGGGGAACTACCCTATAAATCCGAGCTGCAGAATAGGAAATGTAGTAAGTAAACAGTAACAGTTTGTCGTAGCAGTAATGCAAGAGAGAACTACAATAAAAGTCTGAAATATTAAACATTCTAGTGCTTTTGATAGTGATAAAGGCAACAAAGATGGGAACATTACATATAAACTACAATAAGAGATCCCAATAACCAACTACTTACACTCAGAACATCCTACATGGAGATGAGTTTGTCAGGGAAGCATGTTAATAACAATGTAATATATTCACATCTCTTCTCAACAAACCAACTTCTGCTGTTTATTGTACAAAGCACTTGGCACAGCTGCAGAGAATACGGTTTAAAACATCACCAAACAGTTTTACTTCCGGAGTCTCCTCGTCCATAATTCTATACACTTCGAAGTGGCCTTTTGTGCAGTTTGCGTCCGGAAATAATTTCAATGGGGATTTTTGGCCGAACACATCTCAAAAGGCCCCTTCAGTACATGGAATTACCCGTCATGTTTTGTACTTAAAAGATAGCCAATGTTTTATTTATTTCTACTCCCAGGGCTACAACATAGCAATCCTGAGGAAACAGTACAAATCTGATGCAATCTCATTGTGAATGGGACATCTCAACAGTGCTATTCAAATGGTGGCCAACTCTTCTTGTGTTTATACATGGCTAAAAGGCCCAAGGTGGAGTCCTTGTTTGCATTGTAACCCAATCCTTTACCTCCAAGCCCTGCTGCATGATTATCTTTCTACAGGACCGGTGGCAGTCAACTCAAAGTGTTAGAAATGCTTAGTTGTTAGATGCACACATTGTGTTACGCCAGTGTTTTTCAACCCACCAGAGTTCCTAGGAACCCTTGGGTTCCCTGGGCATCCCTAAAGGGCTCCCAGTAATTTTCAGGTAATTTAAAAAAAAAAAAAAAAAAAAAAAAAAAAAAATTGTACCAAAATACAGAAGACGTGGTTACTCATAATCACACACACAATCACATAATCACACACCACTGGTGTTATGTAGATGCATACGAAAACCAAGTTCTGGTCATACTGGAAAGCCATGCAAACGCACCAGTTCGTTCAACGTATCCAAATGTATATAGTTCCCCCAACTATAAATTGATGGGTTGTCTGTGATATGTATTTATTTTAATTGTTACACTTCTAAACATTTTTGCCACCAGAGGAAAAAGCAACACACAGTTTAGGGTTGCCAGGTGTCCATTATTGAACCAGACTGTCCTGTATCTGGACACTGTGCAGTAAAAATTGAGAAGTAATACTGGACATGTATGTGTATACCGGTATTACCCCTCTGGACAAAGTGACCTGACCAGCTTGGGGGGCTGCAGGATTTCCCCAAGCAGGGAGAGAGCAGGGCTGTTGTAAGGGGGCTGGGCAGCTTCCTCCATCCTGATTGGCGGCATTACACAACAGCAGTCAACCAGGATCTGGGGCCAAGGAAAGGAGGAAACAGCATGGAGTGGTGAGAGAGCGAGAGAGTCAAGCATGTTGCACCTTTCACCATTGTGTCCAGTATTTTTGGAGAAGCCGCCTGGCAACCCTAAAAAGTGTTAAAAAAAATATATACAGTATAATCATTTGAAACAATTGATCATTCCACTGACAAGCAGTGAAATGAAACCAGCCAGATATATTTAGGATCAGCACTTTAGATGTTCTGGAACTTATATTAACATTTGCTAACAATTGTATAGAGGGGATCATCTTTCCAATTGTGCAGTACTGGAGAGGTCTGTGTGAGTAATATTAGAGGTAGATATCAGGTGTCAAAGAATTGTGAAGTGCACAGAGACACAGTGTCATGAACCCAAATACCAGACACAACCAGTCAGCAACATCTCATGCCTTTTAAACACAGAAAAAAATGGTTTGTTTTTAGCTTCCACCTTTCGAAGCTGAATAATTAGGTGAAGAGTCGTGATTTCAAACCATTTGCTGTCAAGACAAAAGTTCCCATAGCGATAAGATCAGAGAAAAAAAGTCAGAAGAATTCAGTTATAGTTAAAGGAACCGAAAGAATAAAAGAGCGAAGATTTGGCAGGGTGACATGGGAGTACCAGAACCAGAACATGGACTGGTCGGAACCACAACACGGACTGCTCAAGTCTTACCATAGAAAAATCTTGAAGGAGAAACCTACAAGGTTTGGGAAGCTCTGTACACTGATTTCATCTATGAAGAATTAAGGTTTGTCTGTTTTAATTGACTGAGGGGCTTAACTGCAGTCCTGAAGCCCCCCAACAGGTCAGGTTTTCAGGATAGGCCAGCTTCAGCATAGGTGGGTCAATCAGAGGCTCAGTCAGAGATTGAGCCACCTGTGCTGAAGCAGGGACTGAGCAACCTATGCTGAAGCCGAGATACCCTGAAAACCTGACCTGTTGTGGGGGCTCGAGGACTGGACCACCCCTTACCTAAAAAGTAACGCAACCAACGACAAAATCTGCACTACAAACTTACAAAGATTGGTTGATTTTCTGCATGTTTCACAAAATGTAAAATTCTAGACAAGCATCAGCTTGAAAATGTGTATGGTTTTTACACAACACTAAAAAAAACAACCCAGCAGTTAAAGACATTATTCTATGTCCACCACTCAATTGTTAATTTAAATGATCAAATGCTTGTTGACTTGAGAATTTACAGATCACAATACTCTATTCATATAGAGCAGATCTGGCAAGGATAAGACACTACAAACCTAGAACTTCCTTCTTTTGCGTCCAAGTGTTAGGCATGGTTAATTACTTATTTAAAAATAAGTAAGGCATAAAGGGAATCGTTTCTGTGTGTAGGCAGCAAGGAATGCACCCCAGATTTCCATAGCCCTAGAGCGGCAGGACAGGACAAATGCATTTTTTTTAGGTCAACAAGTGATTGAGAAACTTCTCCAAATAGTCACTTCCACGAAAAGCCTGCATTCACTTGCATTCTCTCTCCCCCCTCCCCTCCCCTCCCCTCCCCTCCCCCAAATGGAATTCACTACAGATTTAGGGAACATTACTTTACTTTAGGGAACTTTGAATATTTCTTTGCTACCTCCTTTTCCCCCCAAGTATTGCTTTTATTTCTTCAGATTTTCCAACACAAAATCACAGGCTCTCATCAATAAATTGTATTCATTGGCCATAATTTACTACGATTTAAAAATGATTTTTTTTGCATCAGTTTTTTCAACAAATTCATTGTTTCTGGCATTAACAAGAGGGACATAAGTTCTTGGTCCCCATTAAAAAAAAAAAAAAAAAAAAAAGTTATCATTCCGAATGCAGAATAAATTCACAAATCAGCCAATAACAACATATGCAAAGTATTAGGTTAATGGGCAGATCTATACTGCTATTTGCACAACATTTGTCATTTTTCGTGAATTTGAGGGAACATTCCGAACAATGCAAAATTTCTCACAATTTGCAGAAACTGAATTTGCAAAAAAAAAAAAAAAAACCCATAAAGTGTGAAGAAGTCCCAGTGGTATTTGGAGGAGCGGAGTACACTCCCTTCTCTTTTTTTCAGCGTGACTGACATGTAAGACGTTGACACTTTTTATTTATTTCACTGAAACTAACTTTTACAGGATAATATATAACCCCTTCAGTGCCAAATCGAAAATGGGTAAAAAAGTTCACCTGTCTCTAGTCTCCGGCCCCTCGGGCATGGAAGGGGGGTTTGGGAATAATTGACCCGGAGGATTTTGTCCTCAGAACGTTTTAAACAGATTAAGTTAGTCCCAGAAAATACAAAAAAAAAAAAAAAAAAAAAGGTAAATCACCTACTGCAGTGCCTACTTAGTAAAAATCCTAGTAAATTATAGGGTAGGAACAAGCTAGGCATTGTTGGTTAATAATGACCAATTACAGTCACTTCTCAGAGGTTTATAGCCTGGTCCCGGTGGCTTTAGGGCACATCTTGGGTCTTTGCCTAATTCTTAAGTCCCCAAAAAGGTGAGAGGTCAACTGGTCAGTGCACACTTTTTTTTTAAACCCTTTTGTTGCAGATCTAGCCCAGCAGCACTTTGCAGCCTCCGCTGGCAACGAACGGGTTAAACTCACCGATCACAGTTGTTATTTTGCACTGTATAGAGACGTGCAATCCGATTGATGCTACACTATCACACAACTTTGCGGTGTGTAAAAAAAATACATGCAAGACGCCGAGTAATAGGAGTACTCTGCCCCCCAATCTTTATTTAACCCCCTTGCTGCCAAAGTGGTTAGAAACAAAATGGGCAATAGTACTAGGTGATACAACATAGCAGAAATACACTGTAATAGAATGGCCTTGTCCACTTGCTTAGAAAGAACAATCCCAGTAGCTCACTTGGGTCCTGGCATATTTTAAACCCTTTTCCTGCGAGATGGGCCCACATTGTAACAGCGTTGATAGGATTACAGACCAAACCTGGCAGCAAAGGGATTCATTTTTTTAAATATATATATATATATATATATATATATATATATATATATATATATATATATATATATATACACACACACACATACACATCAGTCACCTTTTTATATTTTAAGAAGGATATTTAAGATCTGATACAAGAGGGTTTTTTTGTTGCACGATCAGTTCAAAAGTCATTTGCAGGCCCCCACAAGCAGAACTGGGGGGTTAACGATATCTTATTTAAACAAATAGAAATACAGGTTTAATAACAATAAATGCCATGATGGACCCCACGGTTACCTGCCACAGGTCATTACCATGTGAAATGTGAGTCTTCTACTCACCTGGGTGAGACATCTGAATGACATCATTGCTGCCAGGTCCAATGTTGTTGTAGATGACCACCGCTTTAGCCCCCCGGACTGCGGCTGCATTGATCTTATCGTTGAAGGTGCACCCCCCTCCTCTCGATATCAGGGCGATCCACGGGCCATGCCAGTCCGCTGGCAAGCTGAAGTTGACCATGGATGAGCAGGCGCTGTATTTCATATTCCTATCCAGATCCTTCATTGGCAGAACCACCAGGCCCGATACCTTTTCCAGGGGGGAATCCTGTCCAAACACCCCAATCTCTCCTTCGTCCCCAACGGTCTTGTTGTTCACTACGTAGGAGTAGTTCACATTGGCCGTCCAAATAGTTTCAGCCCCTGAGCCCTGCACGTCCAGCAAGAGCAACAGTAAGCACGTGCAGGACAGGTACAGCAGCCAGGAGCCCTGGGCTCCCCCTGACCAGAAGGTCATCTTTCTCCTTGTGCACAAAGCTGCTAGACTACCCCTCCACACTGTGCAATGAGCTTGTTTGGTGAGCACAGGTACACAGCTCCTGCTTGCTGCACCGTTCTCTCTGAGTGTACAGCCACTCCCTGCTTTACCTGCACTCCAGGTACGCCTAACTGCTCCCACCCAGAGGCGGGGATCTACCTTAACCCCTTCAGTGCTGCTCAGGTGATTTATAAGCACAAGCCAATTAAACCCTTAGCTGCCAGTGGGACATGCCAGCTGTACTGATGTAGCCTCAACGGTTGACCAGTTGTGGTTAGAAGAGGTAGGATCCAACAATGCGGTGGCTTCACGGGTTAACACTTTGGAGGATCAATGCCTTTCTCGGAAAATAAAAAATGACGGGAGGATTAAATTATGTGTTCAGGCCAAAAGGATGAAAACTAAAGCAATGAAAAAATAAATAAATAAACCGGTCAGTAATTTCAGTTCGGAGCTAAATCTCAAATTTCAAACAGCTCCTATATTGTAATTGACATGGGCGCATTAAAGCGAGGGCAAGTTATCACAGCTCTTCTTGAGGTTTACATGCTCCTTCACTCATCTCTGACATTGTTTTGTTATTTAAGCACTGTTTGTTCACTTTACATCAGGGGTGGACAACTCCAGTGCTCAAGGGCCATCAAGGCAGTAAGATTAGCAGGATAGCCCTGCTTCAGCACAGGTGGCTCAATCAGTGGCTCAGTCTTTGACTGAGCCACTGATTGAGCCACCTGCGCTGAAGCAGAGATATCCTGCTAACCTTACGCCCTTGGTGTTCCTTGCAGGCTGGAGCTGGTCATTCCTGCCTTACATACTCAGCAATCCTATGGAGTCGCTGGTTGCGACAGCAGAAAGGTTAGGCCTTGGCCATGTTTAGCGCTTGCTGGCGGAAGCGTGCTGACGCGCGCTCCCGCTCAGCACTGAGCCCCTACAGTCGCAATTAGAGCGGCTTTAGTAGGGGCTCACCTGCGTTTCCGCGCGCTTGCGGAAGCGCAGGTCTTAGGGGAATTTAAAATTCCCCCGCTTGCCGGCGTGACAGGCCGGTCACGTGAGCGGTTCGCCCAATGAGGGCGAACCCGCTCCGTGACGTCACTGGCCCGCCCCCGGCCAGTGACGTGCCCGCCCCCTGACGGCCCGCTGACAGCACGTGCGGTAAGCAACCGCAAGGCCAGGGAAAGCACCCGCTTTCCCTGCGCCTCAGCACGCCAGCAGGGAGCATGGCTTAGGCCTTACATCTCTTGCTTTGCCAGTAGTTATAGAATAAGTAGGCGTTAAACATGGCGGCGCCTATGCACTGTACTAAGGGCACATTTAAATTTTTATTGTGCTGCAACATTTTAGTGTTAAAAAAAAAAAAAAGTAGTTCAAGCTTTCATAAAATGTACATCGTATGTATCAAGGCTTCATACATGTGACACATTTATCAAGTGTCAGTATGGGTTATCGCACCCATTCTGGTTGTGACTCCCAGTGACATGAATAGTCGTTAACGCCGGGATGGGTGCGATAGCCCGTACTGATACTTGAGCCTCATAGTTTGTTGAACTTGGATGCACTGTGTCATGATCAATACCTAATTGATAAAATTTCAAGTAAAACAGAACGATGTGTATTTTTATTTATTTAAACCACGTATCAGTAAATACGAATTAGGAGCGTAATAGTATTTATAATAGCCATAAAGTGGCGGTTTCACTCCACCAGTGAATCTCTGGGACATAACACCCGAGTCGCTCCAAAGGCGGTACAAAGGGTGTCAGCCATTTGCTGCCGTTTGCAGGTGTTAAAGGTGCTCTATATTTGGTCTTGAGTAAAGTATTTCAGATGCATATTGAAGCATTTCCATCTTCACACATTACCTGCTCTCACAGCTCTACCACTGCACACTCCCACTTACTGCTTCCCCAACGCCAACTCCCTCACACATTACCTGCTCTCACAGCTCTACCTCTGCACAATCCCACTTACTGCTTCCCCAACACCAACTCCCTCACACATTACCTGCTCTCACAGCTCTACCTCCGCACACTCCCACTTACTGCTTCCCCAACTCCCTCACACATTACCTGCTCTCACAGCTCTACCTCTGCACAATCCCACTTACTGCTTCCCCAACGCCAACTCCCTCACACATTACCTGCTCTCACAGCTCTACCTCTGCACAATCCCACTTACTGCTCCCCCAACACCAACTCCCTCACACATTACCTGCTCTCACAGCTCTACCTCCGCACACTCCCACTTAATGCTTCCCCAACGCCAACTCCCTCACACATTACCTGCTCTCACAGCTCTACCTCCGCACACTCCCACTTACTGCTTCCCCAACACCAACTCCCTCACACATTACCTGCTCTCACAGCTCTTTTTCGCACACTCCCACTTACTGCGTCCCCAACTACCTCACACATTACCTGCTCTCACAGCTCTACCTCCGCACACTCCCACTTACTGCTTCCCCAACACCAACTCCCTCACACATTACCTGCACTCACAGCGCTACCTCCGCACACTCCCACTTACTGCTTCCCCAACACCAACTCCCTCACACATTACCTGCTCTCACATCTCTACCTCCGCACAATCCCACTTACTGCTTCCCCAACGCCAACTCCCTCACACATTACCTGCTCTCACAGCTCTACCTCTGCATAATCCCATTTACTGCTTCCCCAACTCCCTCACACATTACCTGCTCTCACAGCTCTACCTCTGCACAATCCCACTTACTGCTTCCCCAACACCAACTCCCTCACACATTACCTGCTCTCACAGCTCTACCTCTGCACAATCCCACTTACTGCTTCCCCAACACCAACTCCTTCAGTTAACACACAGCTATCCGACACACACCAACCTTCTCATCCCCCTGTACCCCATGTTTTCACTTACCCTTCCTTATAGATTGTAAGCTCCTTGGGGCTGTTTGTTACTTTTTGTTTGTCCTCCGGCCTTATTGTACTGTGCTACATTTTGGTAATTTCTACCTGTGCTGCATCAAGACAAATGTTTGGTTGATACATCGCAACTTAATTATGCGCTGACAAAATAAACTGACTATTTAAATTGGATTTTGGGGGACATTCTAGACGCACTTTCTCCTTTTTTGTGGGTGCACAGAAACTTCCTTTTTAATTACATAGAGTACTATTTGCATCCCTTTCTATGTGCCAAAGAAAAGAAAAGATATGTTTTGATGCTGATGGAGCAGATTTCAGGTTAGTACTGTACATTTGGGGCACACGCGCGACCCTTACTAAATAGTCCCCAATGGCCTTACAGAATGGCGCGCATTTTCTTTTCTAGTGATAGTATGTTATTTGCCGAGCAAACATTTATACAGATATGTACGTTACAATGTATTTGTAATTCCAGTGCTCCACAAACACTTCAACTCCCTTCATTGTTAATGGCCCCAAAGGTGTCTGGACAGAGCTTATTGCTCTGATTAACTGAAGTGTTTCTGTCCACAAAGAATGGCTGAACAAAAGTACAGTACTGTACTTCAATGGGTTAACCAGAAGTGGCCAACTCCAGTCCTCAAGACCCCCACAGCAGGGCAGGTTTTCAGGAAATCCCTGCTTCAGCACAGGTGGCTCAGTTATTATGACCCCTGAGTTAGACGAAACAAGGAAATGAGGGTGAATACTTGAGCGGAACATTTCGTTGTCTGCCATTTCAGATCAAAGATTATCTGACACGATACTTCCTTGTTGCCTAATTGCAAAACATGACTATATAAAGTAGACAGATAAATATTGTAAATACTTAAAGTACTTATTAAAAAAAACTATTAATATATATGACATCACTTTTTTTTCAGCAGTTATTTTTGGCTCTGACAAGTTCTGAGCATTTAATAGCTAAATCTGATTTATGAAAGGGGGGAATCCGGGCTTTCAGTGGCACTTATTGATATTAGGAGAAGGAGCAGCTCAGTGAGTAAAGACACGGACTCTGATAACAATGAACACTGAGCAAGGGAGCCTGGCTCAATTCCTGGTCTCGGCTCCTTGTGACCTTGGGCAAGTCACCTTATCTCCCTGTGCCTCAGGCACCAAAATTAGATTGACAGTTTATTTGGGCAGGGACGGTGTCTGTAAAAAACCTTATGTACAGTGCTGCATACCACGCACTACTCTGTAATTGTGACGCACTTTGAGTCCCATTGGGAGAAAAGCGCTATATGAAATAAAGTTATTATAAACTAATATTCTTTGTACCCATTTTGCAGTTGGAAAGCTTCGATAAACACCCCCCCCCCCTTTTGAGTTGCGTCTCCAGTACAACCACCAAGATGACGTTATTAGTACATAAAGTGCAAACTAATGAGCTTGTTAAGACAGAAGTTTGCCTTGTTATTCTCCTTCTGGTAGGAGCTGGCAGAAAAGGCTCCACAGCCCGAGGGAGAAAGAGAGAAGGGCACAGAGGGATTTCAATCTGACAAAGGAAGCTAAGGGTGATCTGGGTTATTTATCCAGCCCAATTATCAGTAATAACAGAGACAACTCAAGCTCATTAGATGCAGTATCTCTACTTCATCTTGGATGTTGAACAGCCCAGTTAATGATAGGCTCAAACCATGGGTTCTATATTGACTCCCTGAGACGAGTCCATCCAGTCCAGGTATGTAGAATGGGAGAATTAAAGACTTGAACATCTGAAGATTCTTTGGAGCCATCCAAGGCCTTTACAACGTACATTGGAATGGCAATAAAGATCATTATCACCCTCTCTGCTGTTTCGTAACAGTCATTTATTTCACCGTTTAATATACATGTTATCCGAATCCTTTGCAATGAGTTGCAGCAGGCCTCTCTGGCAGTGAGGTGGTTAAAGGCTGGTTTGGGACCCATACTTGGCTGTGGTAGGATGCAGCAGAGATTCCAATGTTACAGTGAGCAGGGCAGAGTTATAAAAGAAGGGATCGGGTACAAAACATGTTTCGATAGTAATATTTAACAAAAACATCTAACATTTCAGAAAATGAACATTAAAGATGCAATTCCACATAGTCGGACAGTTGAATTTCTTAGGGGGTCTCTAAATGGGGAAGTGTTTGTCAATCCAGTGTTTTCTTTCCCCTTATCCCCCCTGTCCTTATCAGAAAACCAATAAAGATAAGGGGTGGGGGAACTCTGGCTGTACAAGTGCTCTGCTGATCACACAGTGACATCATGCAGTGACATCACGCCAAAGGGAGCAGCCAGAGGAAATCAAATCCCTTCCCTAATTATCTTGAGAAATAAATAAAAAATACTTATAATACTTACTCTTAAAAAACGATCAATAAAAGCTTAAGTAATAAAAAAAATTCTTTTAAGTGTCAGATCGGGGTAAAAAAGGGTATCCATCACCCATGTGAGACCCCTTAAACATGTCACTGGAATTACTTCATTTTGGTCCTAGTGACCTAGATCGCCCCTTTAAAGAAATCTTGCCGTATGCATTTGTTGTGGAATAGAACATTGCTAGAGAAAAGCTTCAGCCTGTTTTGGTTTTCCCCCAATCTGATTTAATAACCTGAAAGTCTGGGCAGGACTCGTTCGGGGTAAGTTACATCTTGATGGTAATTGTTTCTTTTCTAAACGTGTCGCCATACAAATATGTGTTGGAAATAAGGAATAGAATAGCCGAGGATCTCATGACTGCAGAAAATGGCAACAAACTGG
The DNA here is from genome assembly GCF_040206685.1 of Ascaphus truei. Taxonomy (NCBI): domain Eukaryota; kingdom Metazoa; phylum Chordata; class Amphibia; order Anura; family Ascaphidae; genus Ascaphus; species Ascaphus truei. Next base: position 42,692,998 of record NC_134498.1, read on the forward strand.
TGTCAAAAACAGCGCCAGATTTATCAAAGAAGAATCTCATTATGTTCAAGGGCGGGGGGCCGTGTTGGTCCTTTCTTCCATGTAGAAGCAAAGGAGGGAGTAGGTTGTATGATATCTTTTGTTGGACAAACAAATAGTTGATATGCAGGGCCGCCAACAGGGGGGAGAGATCCGGGACAAGTGTCCCAGGACCGGTGGCGTTAGAAGTTTCGCGTCCATTGGCCGGGCCTCTGCTATCCACCGCCGGGCCCGGAATACTGGCTCTCCCCAGCTGCTTCCTTGTCCCACGCCGGGCCTCTCTCTAACTGGTGTGCGCCGGAAGCTGAGCTGAGCACCCAGCTTCCGGTGCGCATCAGTTGGAGAGAGAGACAGGCCCGGCGTGGGATGAGGTAGCAGCTGAGGAGAGACGGGGCCCAGCTGCCGGGCCTCTGGTTGCCGCCGGACTCCCCTCAGCTGCTGCCTCATCCTACGCCGGGCCTCTCCTCAGCTGCTGCCTCGTTCCACGCCGAGCTTCTCTCTCCAACATGGGTGCACCCGGAACTCAGGCTCAGCTTCCGGCGTGCACCGGCGGGAGAGAGTGGCCCAGTAGGGGTGAGGCAGCAGCAGCTGGGGAAGAGCCGGCTTCTGGCGGCAGGCAGCAGGCGACGGCAACCAGTGATAAGTGAATTTGTGAGGGGTGGTAAGTATATTGGGGGGGGGTGGTAAGTGTATTTGCGGAGGGTAAGTGTATTTATGGGGTGAGGGGGGAAGGTAAGTGTATTTGTGTGGGGGGTAAGGTAAGAGTATTTGTGGGGGATGGTAAGTGTATTTGTGTGTGTGTCGGGGGTAAGTAAGAGTATTTGTGGGGGAAGGTAAATGTATTTGTGGGGTTGGGGGTAAAGTAAGTGTATTTGTGGGGGAAGGTAAATGTATTTGTGGGGTTGGGGTTAAAGTAAGTGTATTTGTGGGCGGGGGTTGTGTAAGTAAGGTGTATTTGTGGGGGGGTGTAAGGTAAGTGTATTTGTGAGGGGAAGTGGTAAGTATATTTGTGCATGTGTGGGGGGGGAAGTGTATTTGTGTGTGTGTGAGAGAGGGTGGTGTTTGTATCTGGGGGGGGGTAGTGGTCTGTGTTGGGGGGGTAGTTTATGTATTGGGAAGGGTATTGTGTGTGTGTGTGTGTGTGTATGGGGGGCGGAGGGGTTGTGTGGGTTTTGGAGGGAATTGTGTGTGTGTGTGGGCAGGGGAGGATGGGGAAATGGGTGTGAGGAAAGGGGGGTAATTGTGTGATAGTGGAGGGGAGGGAAAAAGAAGACAGAGGGGGTAATTGAGTGAAAGCCGAGGGGGGAGAGAGAAGAGAGAGGGGGTAATTGAGCGATAGCGGAGAGGGGGAGAGAGAAGAGAGGGGGTATAAGAGAGGGAGGGAAGAGTGAGTGAGAGACAGAGGGGGACACGAATACAAAGCCACTGACACGGGGGAGGGGATGATGCAGACACAGGGGAGGAGGGGGGCGGCACTGACCCGGGGAGGGGGGTGGGGAGCCCAGTTGAAGCTCTAGTCTGCGGCCCTGTTAATGTTTCAAGCTTTCCAACCACTCAGGGTCCTTCATCAGGTCTTACCCCTATCCAGAGAGGTTGGAAAGCTTGTAACATTTCAACTACTTGTTGGTCCAATAAAAGGTATCACACCCCTACTCCCTCTCCCTCCTTTGTTACTGCCTGGAAGACAGGATCAGCACGGCCCCCCACCTTTCTGTGTAATTACTTTCAATAACATTTTTTCTTCAATAAATGTGGTTCTGTCATTTTTCTCTTATATAGTACTGACACTGGCTGGAGAAACGAGACCCTGTCCCAAACAGCTTACAATCTCCTTTTGGTATCTCCGAGCTGACACTGAATGGATTCACTCACTTCAAGACGCCGACATTATCACTGAGCTCCGTTTTTAGCCAGCGATGTGAAAGCAGCAATCCTTTGAAATTGATTTTTGTTTTAAAAACTTACTGTGCATAAACCAAACTCCAGGGACCTCCCAGCCCCACGGTAATAAGAAATGTAAATGTACAGTAACCTCAAACAAAAACTACAAACATGGCTTCTGGGGTCCCCAAGAGAAACTGTAATGCAGGGGTTGGGCAACCACAGTCCTCAAGGGCAACCAACAGGTCAGATGTTCAGCATACCCCTGCTCCAGCACAGGTGGCTCAATCAGTGGCTCAGTGACCTGTGCTGAAGCAGGGATATCCTGAATAACTGACATGTTAGTGGCCCTTGGGGACTGGAGTTGGCCACCCCTGCTGTAATGTCATTGGACGATGCTAGAGTGAGTCCTGAACCCACTGACATTTGGTGTCTGGTGCCCCTACTGCGGGAATCAGGGAGTCCCCAGATTTTGGGGGGGTCCATACAGCAGCTTCGTTTCAGGTAAAAAAAAAATGGCGAGCCGAGTGGATTGCTGATCTTGTTTAACGTCCCAGCAAATTGTTGCAAATGTGTGTTGATAAGAAGGCCACATTATGCTAGCGTCAGTAACATCTCACTGATAACCAGGGCAGATATGGGAAGCAGCCTATAGAAGCAGGGGACGAACCTGTAACTTATTTTGCTTTGTCATTGTTATGTCACCAGCTGATGCGGCTGCCAGCAAAAAATAAATCGCAACCCCCTTTGCTGTGAAGGGGATAAATGAACCTAACATGATGTGTGCGAACCCGTTACTAGCTCCTGAATTGCATTTTTTGATGTTATTCTTTGACGCCAGAACTGAAAGAAATGGTTACCTGTGTTTTCTCCCAAATGACACTTGGAGTTATGTGCGCAGACGGGTTGTAGGGGGCTTTTTGTGTTTATAAGCAATGCCACTCTTTTATTTAACTAACTTATTCCACTCTTTAACCAAGCACACAATTTACTAACAATTAGGTTTTAGAAATAATTTTTGGAGTTGATATCATATCTCTTTTAAAACGTCGCTTTCTTTCATATGGGGAAATGTTGTGTGATTATGTACAGAATACGCCTATAAATTACCATCAGTTAATAGTATTAATTTCCCCCATTGTTAACCATTTTGCTGTCAAAGGGTTCAGCCACCCACTGAAGCCCCCTCTATTAGTGAAGAGGCTAACTAGCTAAATAACAGTTGTAAAGCAAAATCCCCTTCACAGTTACCACCTTATCCCTTTTGGATAAGTATCACTTATAGAATCTCTACGTCATCCCGTTTTATCTCCCACTTATCCTATGTTACAACTTTGTGTAAGCACAGAGTAGTCATTCTAATCTTTATTACCACTGTACATTGCATGGCTGTGCCCTTTACTGCATACTTTCTAATTGTACCTTTCCTTTTGCTTGGTCCTATATTTCTTAGTTCTAAACACACTTTGCAGAATATACATATATATTGCACTGCATAGACATAGGTTTGCAACCTCTCATTGATTGTACAGCATTATGTATGCACATCTTTATTTATATAGTGCCCACCGTATACTCGGCGATTTACAAAGAGACAATGCAGTACAGGGAATTATAATACAATAACAAAGTTAGACAATAGGAAAGGGAATGCCTGCCCCGGAGATTTTATAATCTAAGTGGATTATGCAGTATTACACGAATCCTCTGATAAACAGATTACTGCTTTGTGTAAACGTAAATAGCTGCAGAATATCAATACGGTGTTGTATTTATACGTCACTATATCACGTTGTACAACATTGAGTGTGGCAGAGAGCCTGTTGGATGAATGAGACGAAGACAGTTACTGCCCTCTAGTGGCGGATATTTCAGAAGAGTGATCACCTACAAATGTAAAAAGGGTCTCTACAGGGGGACAGGGAACCAATCAATAACGCTACAAATTGGAGCGCACATGTCTTCCAAGCATTGGGATCCCAATGAGAGTAAACAAGAGAGAATAGCGATGAGTGATATTCACTACAGACTTAACTTTGTGTCAATATATACTGTGGTATTTGTTTTATTAAAGTGACTACTATGCTAAACGCCACTTTGGGAGCCACCTGGACCCTTCTTTCTGCGGTTATTAAAGCTGCAGTTCAATCCGTATCCTGCATGTGTTTTTTTTTTAATAAATCAGTTCTGTAGTAAGAAAAAATACTTTTAGCATTTTGTGTTTTTAAAAAAAACAACTTTGAAAGACAAATTTTCTTGTATTCTATTTTAACAGCCATTTGCTAAGGCACTGCCCCTTCATGTCCTGTCATAAGCCCTGGCACACCCCTTTGTCAGCCCTGCCCTCCCTCTAGCACATGTCAGTGCAGGAGTGCTCATGAATATTCATGAGCTTCCACTGAGAGAAAGAAGCAGAAGAAAAACAGATCCCTTCACTAATGATGTCACCAAATTTCGCCGATCAATACATGGAGAATGAATTGACCTGCAGCTATACAGTTCTTTAGGTAATTAGAGATTGCCCACATAAAGCTATTGAAGTAAAAAAAAAAAAAAAAGACTGAACTGCAGCTTTAAGATCGGAGACCTGATGAGCCAAGAGAAGCACGAGCATCCCAGTGTGGTTGATAGATGAGAGCATTAGGAAAATGGCATATTACTTATTGCTACACCTTGTGGATGAGGTTTTAGACAGTTGAGTCAAATACCTTAGTTCAATACTCAGTGGCAGGTCTTTGTGAAAGTGTAATCATCTCGTGCCCAGGACCCGTGCACGGGTACATGGCACTCTAGGGCAGTGATTTTCAACTGGGGTTCCGCGAGCACCCCTCAGGGGTTTCGCGGCCGCCAGAGGGGGAGAGCTGGGATAACTCTCCCAGCTGTCCCAGGCCCTGTAGCTCGGCGGCACCCCCACGCAGGAGTGACTCGGCCTCAGCAGCGGCAGCCAGCAGCAGCTCACTGATCTTGCCTCTTCCTGCTTCTACCGTCAACTTCCGGCTGACAGGAGAGCGAAAAATCAGCGCGATAGCCGGCTCCCTTAGGCCTGGGACCCGCTGCGCCCGGCGGCGCGGGCGGCCGCACGAGCGTTCCCCACCAGCAGGGGAATCCTCCCGAGCAGGTCCCGGTCCCCCCTGGCTGCACAGCTCACTACACGCTGTGACGCGTCAGCCGCTAGGGGATTCAAGAGAATTGTAATCCCAAGCGTCGACGTGTCATGTGGTGTGGCTGTGAGCCAATGAGGAGGGGAGGCTTCGGGGAGCGGGGAGGAGTGTGTGGAGGGAAAGCAGCGTGAGTGCCTGTCTGTGTATGTGTGTGTGTGCATGAGTGCGTGTCTGTGTGTCTGTGTGTGCCTGAGTGTGTGTGTGTGCCTGAGTGTCAGCGTGTGAGTAGGACAGCCCGCAGCAGCTCCCTCCTGCAGCCCGGGAGCCCGAGCCCGTGGAGGGGGAGGGAGGGTAGCGAGTCCCTCCGCTTAAACCACGCCCCCCTCCGCTTAAACCACGCCCCTCCCTCCCACTCCAGCCCCGGCTCCCGCTCCCTACAGACCGCATATCGCGGTCTGTGTCTGTCAGCGCCCCGCCTGTCTGCACTGCGGGCGCGCTGACTGAGGGAGCAGGGCCTTAGCCTTAAAGACACAGTGCGTCTGTGTGTATCACGTGCAGATCTCGGTCCAGGATCCTCAGAATAGTCTTCCACACTGATCAGTGGACTCCAGAGGGTCTGCACACTCACCCAACGCGTTTCACTCACAGGAGCTTCATCAGGAGTTAAACATTCATTTATTTATGGAATCTATGTATGTTGGTGGGACTTGCCCGAAACAATTCTCATTCTCTCTCATTCTCTCTCTCCCCTCTCCTTACTCTCTCCCACACCTCCCCTCTTCTCCCACACCTCCCCTCTCTGTCCCCCAGCCCCCTCTCTCTCCGCCCTAGCTTTATCTCTTTCTCCCACCACACCCCTCTCCTCTCCACCCCACCCTTCTCTCACAAACTCTTTCTCTATATCCCCTACTATTGTTATCACTCTGCTGCCTTCACTGCCTGCTCTTAGGATTTCACTGTATTTTGCCCATACCAGACTGAAGGAATAAAGTCCCCCCAAAACGGAACAGAAATGGGGAATATTAGAAGGCACAGAGAAGCAAGGAAGAACTCTGGGCGAGAGTAGGGTGCAGGTTAGGAATCGTGAAACAGAACCTATGTAGGGGAACAGAGCTATGGTACATAGGCCAGAATGTATTAACTGTTATAAGGGGTATTGCATCTGATTTAGTATTAACCCGGTGTTCAAGTCACTCGCAATTAATACCGGATCGGGTGCGATACAACACATTGGCGTTGGACGAATCTGCCCCATTGTCCAGGATACACTAAGCCCCGATAAGGGGTCCAGGAGTTTGATCCGGTGTTAAGTGCCATTGACACCCAGGTGAGGTGGTGGCCATCCAGAACTGTCTCTGCTAAAGTCTTCAAGCACTAGGTGGTAATTATGTTCTGTCTGCGGAGTGCTTGACACATTTTGTTTTCAGCAGATCATTAACTAAGGCAGGGTTTACCAACTCCAGTACTCAAGAGTCATCAACAGGTCAGGTTTTAAGGATATCCCTGCTTCAGCACAGGTGGCTCAATCAGTGGCTTAGTTTTTGAAAACCTGACCTACTGGTGGCCCTTGAGGTCTGGGGTTAGCCACCCCTAAACTAGGGGCATCATTGTGCACACGCTGGAAGCCATGTCTCATGCTGCTATTGCTCCACAACTAGACATGGGCCCATCCTTCAGCAAAATGTGTTACAGTTCTACCCAACCCCCCCATCGCCCCCCACTAGGTTTAAGAAAAAATATATTGAATACTCGAAAATGTGAAAACGAGAGAAAGTTTGCACGCTTGCATAGCGATCATTTGCTTGTAGATAAAAGTAAAGCATAAGGGAAAAATTTGCACCATTTGTAACTTTTTTGTAAAAAAACATTTCTGAAATAAAAAATCCGAATTTCAACAGATCCGCCCATCTCTATCCACAGCATAGTGCAACAATTTATCTTTGCACAACACCAATGTTTAATGTGGAAGCATTGCCAGTCTCTCAGAATCAGAGGTTATTATTACCGCCTCAACATTATTACCTTTAAACAATGTAAAGGAACAAATTAGCGTCTATTAGAGACACATTTTGATACATCCCTATATCATTTTAACCACCTCTTCAAGGCTCATCTGCTCCTCCCTACTTGATCTCTCATTGTGCCTCTGCTCGTCTCCTGTGCTGTACCCATAACTGTTTCCCTTCCACCCCACGGCTCTCTCTTGTCTTAATCCTTTCTCCCTCACTGCCCCATACCTGTCGAACTCCCTCACACTCAATACACGCCAAGCGCCTTCTCTCCCTACCTTTAAGACAAACCTTTAAATTAATCTCTTAAATGAAGCATTTCATTAGCCTGGACTCATGGCTACTGTCCCACACCCACAGTCACTCCTACCAATGACTGCCACCTACTGCACTTATTCCCAAACCTGCCGTTTCTGTAGGTTTCCCAACATACCACTTAGATCAGTGATTTCCAACCTTTTTTGTTTGGAGGAACCCTTGAAGTATTTAAAAAAATCTCGGGGAAACCCCTATCTGGCTGACACATATTAGGTTCGACAGGGGTCAGTCACAACATTTCACACCTCACGTGTCACCTCTATTTCCCACCCTCTACCCAGGTATTTCTCTCCCATCCGTCTCACTAACTCTCCCCCCTCCCGCCTCGAATGTATTTATCCCTTGCGTCTCACTCTTACTCCCTCTTTTCCTCACTCACTCCCTCCTGCCCCCTTCTCTTCTCTCACTCGCCCCTACCTTCCGTCAATTACCCCACGATCTCTCAATCCACCCTACAACATACATACCAAAAAACACCACCCCAAGGGGGGTTTGTGGTCCATAGGAGGAACCCCTGAGACTGCTTCAAGTAGCCCCAGGGCTCCACATATCCCTGGTTTGGAATCACTGACTTAGATTGTAAGCTCTCCGGGGCAGGGATTTCCTTTCCTATTGTCTGATCTTATTTGTTGCACTTATTGTATTATAATTCCCTGCAGTGTCTCTCTTGTAAAGTGCTCAGTACAGCTGTGGGCCTTATATAAATAAAGATACATACATACATACATACCACTGATATCCCCCCCAACTCTTCCTTTATTCAACTGAGTATGGTCTTGTGTCTCACTGCCCCTTTCATCCATTTATTTCCCTGTCTGTTTATTCCTTCCTGCATCATCTGCCTTAGATGGCTGTCTTGTTTTTCTTTTTTTTTTTTAAACATCTGTGTTTAACTCATGGAATATTCTATAACTCAGGATTGCTGACCTGAGGAAGAGAGGAGAACTCTCGAAAGCTTGTCTTATAATATCAATTGTTAGTCTAAATAAAAAAAGTTATCACCTAATACGACAGTACTCATTTACTCCGCACTATCGCAACTGGACTAACACGGCTATTTCTACTTAATTCTAATCAACTGCAACTATCCAACAATGGAAACAACCTTTTGGCCACTAGGTATCACTGTTGTCTCATTATAACATATAACATTTCACATTCAGTGCTGGATACACAGTGGAGAAAATTCTCAACATTGCTTCAAACGGAAACATTGAATGGTGTCTTTCTAAATTAATCCTTGTCAGATTTTCAAATTGCTACATAAATTGCTTTCTTCTGTAGCATATTCTAATTGTCGTGACATGTTGAGGATGGAAACGGGAAGTTTATTTCTGAGGACTTGAGGAGTTTGATGTGTGACCTTGGCTGGACGTAGTGATCCCATCTTAATAGTATGACACTAGTAATCAGAATGAACTATAGAAAATAACAAGTCCATTAAAAATGGAAACTTTTGATGGAACATGTAATGAAATGGTGAGGTTTGATTAGGCATCAAATTACCGGCCTGATGATAAGATGGCACGCTCAGAACAAACGAAACCATGCCTTGGCAATGCGATGCGCTCTGTGTGAATCCGTTGAAAATGCAGAAATCAGATTCCTCCAAGATTTTATGCAACATACAATATACACACAGCCCAAAATCAATACTCCTTGGCAAGCTCACCCAACACATATAGCAACCTTCAACTTCGCAACATTTAGACGTGCGCCTGAGATCTGATAAAAAACAATATCCCAAAGATTTGCATTGATACTATCTTCTTACTAAAACACAGGGAATAACAGAAAAGGACTGTTCTTCACCTCTTCACCAAGGCATTTGATGAGTGAACCCCAACGTGTTGGATTAGGCTGTTGGGAAACAGAGCAAATGTCTGGTGAGCCAGTGGGTCCATGGGCCGCCTTGGGGGGGGGGGGGAGGGTTGCTCGGTTGGGGCAACGGCTTGGGGGGGGGCTTGATGGCGGTTACGGAGGCCCCGCGCTCTTCCCCACAACAATTCAACTGATTGTCGGGGGAGGGCGCGGGGCCTCTGCAAATGTCTCTTACCGGAGCTGCACCTCCTCCTGCAGCGTCACGTTGTCATGGCGACCCGATGGCACATGCGACGCATTGCCATGACAATGCGATGTCACATGATGCTGCGTCATGGACGAGGGCCAGTAAAGCAGATATCGCCCAGGACGATACCTGTCCCAATCCTCCCCTGACCACAACATATCAGGTCTTCAATGCTTACAGTATTATTCCATTCTATATTCTGTTCATCCTATATATCTTTTTTTATCTTGTATATGGTTTCTTAAATAGCTGTAAATATTTCCCCTTTATTTGTTTGTAACTGTTAGCTTTAAATGTGTGAAGCCCTTCGAGTCCCATTGGGAGAAAAATGCGATATACATAACATTATTATTCATTTGTGGGGTTACAATAGCACGATCCTACAAAATCAATCTTTGAAAATGATTAACCCTTTTACGGTTGGTGAGGCCTACAACCCATCGATCTACAAAGCAGTGAAGGTCCCACGAACATGAAAGGGGTCAAAGATTGCTATGTAATTAGGCAACTAAGAAACCTAATGCTGAAACACACATACACAGACGTGTGTGTGTGATATGAACAGCTATGCAAAGCCACCTACATGCCCTGCTCTGTTTTAACTACATGAATAATCTTTCTGCAACTCCATGTGGCAAACACTTTTACAGCAAAGAATTTTACAGCCAATTACTCTAAGTGTGTGATTACTGCATAGCTTAATTCTTAGCCTTAAGAATGAAGAGTACACCACATGTAAAAACCTGACTGTAAATAGCAGTGCATAAAAGAAGCTACACTTAACCCATTCACAGCCAGGCTCCTCTGTAGGAGTGAAGTCATAGTTAGGGCAAGTTACGACTTTTATGATGGAAGTATGTTACACCATTAATATTCCCTATGGTAGCAAACCTCTCAGGTGGGTGATGTTTAAACTTGTACCTGTACCCGTGTGTTCCTCGGTGCTTTGGAGCATCATTGTAGCACTCAGCTGATCATGGAGTATGGAAACAATTATTCTTTGGGATTAAAGCAGGGGCTCCCTGGAGCGGAACCCCATTACTTTCAGGTCCGGGGACCCCCTGCTTGACGAGGTACAGGCCTCAGTATGGGGTGCCGGTGTCTCCTGCGAGTTTAAATGCCCCAGTCCCGTGGGCCATAACAAGGGAGATCTAGACTTGTAGGAGATACCGGCACTCGATACGGAGGCCTGTAGCGCCTGAAGCAGGAACGTAATGCGGTTCAACTTCCGGAGACCCCCTGCTTTAATACTATGTAATAAAAGTAAAAACAGCCTGTAAGAGCTGTGCAGGCGCAGGGGCCGCTTCTCTCTGCTCTCACTGCGCAGCTGTTCCAGACTGCCGCTGCCCGGTAGGATTAAAGCAGCGGGAGTCCCATTCAGAAGCAGGGACCCCTGTTGTGTTAATCCTAATGGGAAATTAGTGTACTAGGCTTTTGGGCGTGGGCCAACTGTGGTCGGGCCACGGTCAGCCTCCATTGAGGCTGCAGTTTCCTTGAGGATAAAATCTTAATGCATCATTGTCCATCCGTATTTCACAAGACCCCTTCAGCTGCTGGAAGAGACATGTTCAAGTGAATGGTCCATAAAGTGCCTTCTGCATGGCAAGTCTTATGGAATAGCACCTATTATTAAATATGGCCAATTATGTTCTCCACTCCTGTCCTTAAGGACCGACCCCCCCCCAACAGGCCAGGTTTTCATGATATCCCTGCTTCAGCAAAGGTGGCTTCATCAGTTGCTGCGTCAGCCAATATGAGCCACTGCTTGAGCCCCCTGTCCTGAAAACCTGACCTGTTGGGGTGTCTTGTGGATTAGAGTTGAGAACCCCTGATGTACACGTTGGCACCAAAAAATATAACAGTTAAAATAACTTTATTTTACAACAATATCTATATTTACAACAATATCTATACAGTAGAGCCCCGCTTTTTGGCGCCCCGCATTTCGGTGTTCTGCTCATATGGCGGCACCGAGAAGGGGGCCGCCATGTCTGCGCATGCGCAGAACGGGGGCTGCTGAGGTCACGCATGCGCAGAAAGGGGGGGTGCCGAGGATGCGCATGCGTAGAACGTAGGTCGCGCATGCACATAAGGGGGGAATGGAGGTCTACGCATGCGCAGACCTGCAGGAGACGCCGCTTTCTGGCGATTTTTGCTTTGCGGCGGGGCCATAGAACGGAACCCTCAGTATTAACGGGGCCCGCCTGTACTATAATTCTGAAAGTTTGTTTGTTTGTCCGGCTATACAAATCCACACGATTAGTCCAAGAGCCACCGAACTTGGCATGCTATCTAGCAGGATCAAAAGGAAGAGCGTAGATGGGGTCTTGGTATGTTTGGCCCATAGCTTTGTATAATATATATATATGTTTCCATACAAAGAATCAGCTGTAGAACTCAACTCATTATGATGTCACGTGCCAGATACATAGCCTACCAGGCACAACACCCAGTGGCTGACTTGCTTAGAGAAATTGTGGATGGCGGATAGGATGCGGCGGAGGAGACGGCGTCCCAGGACAGCAAGGAAGGAGATGGGTAGTTGTTATAGGGAGTGGTGGGGGAGAGGGGTTGAGGGTACCCAAGAGCAGGGTCCAGACAGGTTTGGGGGTGAAGGGGGGTATGTAGGGGTCACACAGTTGATGGGGGAAGTGTAGGGGTTACACAAGTGATGGGGGTGTAAGAAATTAAAAAAAATATATTTCGAACTCTTCCTACTTTGGACACTCACCCCCCCATTCCGCTAGTTTTGTATAAATAAATATATGTTTATTTAAAAGCGAGCAAACCCCTTTCCCAACTAAAGAGCCTCTCTGGAAGGAAATGAGTTTTCAAAAAGGTTCTCGCTGCTACGAGATATTCTATTTATGAGCTATGACTCGGTTACACTTGGTCACTTGGGTGGAACTCAGAGAAGAATCCATTGTGACATCTAGAAACACAGAGGAGTCCAACCTGACAAGCAGGCTTGTGCATTAGTGAAACAAACCAAGTTTCTTTTTTTCATGTTGTATCCCGTGGGCATAATGTCACCGCAACGCACTCAAAGCTTTTATCTGCCTTAGCTAGACATTTCTATCTTGTATCCAGTAGAAAAATGCATCTGGCTGAAGATTTTTTTTTTAACATATGATTACTTCAAGTTGAAATTCAGTAAGGAAGTTTGCAGAGTTCTTAGTGTTTAGGCAACTGTAAGCAAGTCATATCTTGTCTAAACCCGGCAGGCTCCAGCTGCAAAATGCTGCCCCATGTTGCACAAGGCGCAGGGATTTCTGTATTTGTTGGGGATGTTGTGTAATTATTGTTATTATTATGTAAAACTAAAGATTGGTGTACAATCGTCTATCTATATTTTAAGCTCTATACCAGGGGTGGCCAACGCCAGTCCTCAAGGGCACACAACAGGTCAGGTTTTCAAGATATCCCTGCTTCAGCACAGGTGGCTCAATCAGTCCCTGCTTCAACATAGGTGGCTCAATCAGAGGCTCAGTCTTTGACTGAGCCACCTGTGCTGAAGCAGGGATATCCTGAAAACCTGACCAGTTGGTGGCCCTTGGGGACTGGAGTTGGCCACTCCTGGCCTATGTGGTTAACTGTAGATGTTGAAGTTAAAATACCAGCGTGTTATGTTTCTAATAATGCAGCAGTATTGTTTTCCCTACCGGTTTTTTTTTGACAGATGGGTACCTGTAACCACATGGCTTCTGGTCCATTGCTACAACATGCTACATCTACAAATACTACTTTGTGCCAGGACATCTGCACATACAACCACTCTAACCCCTGCAGCGATGAAGGGGTTAACTCAAACTGCTTTTTACTACACCCCTTTTATTTCTTAAAGCCGTCAACACCGCGCATCTGTCACAACTGGAAAGAAAGTTTTTTTTTTTTAATAAGCACGTGTCAGCAGGCGATATGCGCGCCATTAATTTGCATTTACAAACCCCAACTGCTACACACAAAAGCAGCACAACAATTGCAGGTCGCAGAGCTGCCTATCAGATACCAGCATTTATTCCAGAAAGTCCGCAGAACAATAGCCAGACAACTCCAATTATTTCACTGTATCATTACTGCAGACACAAAGTAGCAGTGGCATTTCCCAGCAGACAGAAAAATAGCAGCTTTCAAAGAGTTAATAAGCCCTTACCATAGTGCAGCATTGGGATGGTGTGATTGCCGCTGCTCGGAGTATTATATATCACCACGGCTTCTGCGCCTTTGCTGGCAGCCAGGAGAATCTTTTCAGCAAATGTACAATTTCCTCTTTCAATAAGTGCAACCCAAGGCTTCTCCGTGGTGGAAAACTGGGTATTTGTATGGCAGGCTTTGAGGTCGCCCGATAACGGAATGCCCACTACTCCTCTGGCATTGGCCACAGGCGAGTTTATCCCATACAGGCCGCACTCGCATTCCATCGTGATAGTGACGTTCAACTGTGAACTGAAATAGGATAGATTTAAATAAGCATTCGCCTCGGCCGCCTCCGTAGCTTCTGCGTTTAAGAATATACTAATTATCAGGAGGCAAGGAAGGTAAGCCTCGGTCTTCTGCGGCATGGTTTATTCCTTTAGGTAATAGAACAGGCGTGCAAAGAGATTTAAACGGATCGCTACAGGACTGAACAAGCGAGGTGCGTCCTGGATAATCCTCCTGTGCAGGTTGGAGTTTCAGTTCTGGAAAGGTAACTGACACCTCTTCTAGCAACATAAACCCTGAACGCGTCATCTCTGTTTCACCTGCCTTATCAAATAAACCCTTGACCAGTATAACAAGTGAGGCTGCTTTTAAAGTAAATAGCAGTCCTTCCCCTACCAGGAGACAGAGCAGGCTCGTCTGTTCACAAACTGTATGTGCTCATTCCTAGCTGGAGACTAACACATTCGTTTTAACACTTATGCAAACAGGGACCTAGATATTACTGTAAATAGGAAAAGGAAAAAAAAGACCCTCCAAAGTAAGCACTGGGGGTATACCAAAAAATCCAAAAAGTTTATTTAGACAGACTAAAATAAAAAAAAAACTTAATAAAAATAACGCCCTCTTATTGACACAAAATGGAGAAACAGAATTATCTTCACAATAAACTCAGCTGCTGCAACAGTCCCAAACCGTAGGAAATGCAAAAAAAAAAAAAAATATCTCTCTCTAAAAATAAGTAAAGACTTGCAGAAGTCTGGACCGCCCAGTCTAGAGAAAATTGGATACCAAACATCATGCACATAAAGACAATATCTACACTAAATATGTACTGAAAAGTTGTAGGTCACATACAGGGGTTTTCTGACCCTCGGAGGACCCCGTAGCCAGTAACTGGACGTCTGACTCAAGCGGGCTGCGTACTGCTGCCCGTCGCAGACGCGGAAGTGCCGGCGCCGACGGCCACGAAGATTGGAGGATCAAGCCTGCCGAAGTAGAGAACACTTTCAAGGACGAGTTGGCTGGATGATTCGGGTGCGGTATGAGCAGTATGAGTGTGCCCTTATAACACTCAATGCGTCAAAGAACTGGGAGTATGAGTGTAATCTTTCTCTCCCCGCGTCGCTTTTATGTATAATAAAACTGTATTATGCCATGTCCTCTCTATTTATTTTTAAGAGAGGACATTGCAGAGACATTTACCATCATTACCTTATTTCACATTTATTTATGCACACAGTTTCTAGAAACTGTTTTTTTTAAGCAGCACAATTATATTTTAATTTATTGAATACTTTGGTGAAATATTCAGTTTGCGCTTCTTTTTTCAAATAGTATATGCAAAATGCACGCAATGTACACGGAATACGTGTTCCCACGAAACGAATGCTACGATACCACAATAAAGCACATCAATGTAGCAAAATCCAGCGGCGTAAGAGGCATCAGTCGAAACTTTGTTTCCCAATACAAAAAGTTAATTGCCACGGACTTAACAAGCAGAGATGGTTAGTAAAGAATAAAGTGCAGGCGGGTACGCCAGTGTGCGTCACGCGTCATCCAGGTCAAAAAATGGGTTCCGTTAACTTGTTTCCTGAGCGTTTTTTCTTTGTTTAGTCTAGTTATTACTGTGTTGAAAATCTGCGCTGTAAAAAAAATGAAGATCGCATCAATATTTTGTCTGACGTCCGCACCTTACGGAATCATATTGTTATCCTTTATTTGTGTGGCGGCAACTTTTTCCACGGCGCGGTACCATGTGGAAGGGAGAACGATAACACAACAAGAGTGTACATATATGATAAGACAAACTGAGACAGTGGGAAGGACTTCCCTGTCCTAGGAGCTTACAATCTACATTAGGTTGCGATATTCAACGCAAAAAAACAGTAACTCGGCGTTAAATAATCCTAGCAATCCAAAGCATCAACTCATAGAAATCTGCGTTAATCAGCACTAGAGATGCGCATGTGCGTGGTCAACGATGTTTGGCCGCGACCAAATCGCCAAACTACTCACCGCAGGTCACCTCGCCAACTTCCCCCATCTTTAAATGTCCTCGGATCTCCCCAGCCACAGGGCGCCTCACGCGGCCGCCGCTCCGACTGCATTCGTGAGTGGAGCGCGCATGTGCACCAGCCCGACACTCCCACTGTGGGAGTGTTCTGCTGGTGCGGACGCACGGGCGTGATCGCAAATGCCGTTGGAGCGGCGCCCTGTGCCAGGGGAGATCCGAGGACATTTAAAGATGGGGGAAGGTGGCGAGGTGAGCTGGGGTGAGTAGTCCTGGTGGCAGGGCGCCAGTGGCGATATGGTCGCGGGCGGTCAAATGCCCCATTCCGTGTGTTAGTGTGTGCGTGGACTTTTCTACCATAGGATTATGCCAAAGGCCGATTACAAAAAACAACCATGGCAGAGGTTACCAATGCATTGCTAGGGAATAACTTCAGGCACTAAAGGGGTTAACAATCAACATAAACATCCTATGTCAGGGGTGGGCAACTCCAGTCCTCAAGGGCCACCTCCACGTCAGGTCTTAGGGATATCCCTGTTTCAATACCAGTGGCTCAGTCGAAGACAGCCACTGATTGAGCCACCTGTGCTGAAGCGGGGATATCCTTAAAACCTGACCTGTTGGTGGCCCTTGAAGAATGGAGTTGCCCACCCCTGCCCTATGTGCAAATGTTAAGCCTTTAGTAGTCCATGTGGTTAACTGGTCATGGGTTGAGCATGACTATCCGGCCACCTGGGTTTCTAAGGAGGTAACATAGAAATACATATGCGGAAATGATTCATATAATTCATTCTAGTTGGCTAGACTCATATTGCCTGTCTATAGTGCACTTGACAAAGGCTGTTGCCGAAACGTTGTGCGTCTGCTACGCGTAATAAGTACCACTCTGCATATTTGTACATTTTAATATAAGTTATGCTGGGTAAAAAAAGTGACAAAATCCCCCCACCGTACATAGTCCAGCAAATAAATATATCACTTGTTAAAAGGGACATGAAGGAAAGGGTGTGCATGCAATTTCCCAGAATCCCTTGCTGTAGTGGAAGCATTGTATGCTAGGAGATAATGGTGAAAAGCCGGTTTGTAGACCTGTCTGAGACGTGACTGTGCTCACAAGTGATATTTGTATGTGCTATACTTGAAAACATTGTTTATCTTTTAGCACACTGTTGTTGTGTTTCTTTTGAGTGCTGCAAGTTTTCTTCTCTTTTTCTCTAAGTCTATAGTGGTCATTATATACATAGACAAGATCGGCCCTATGCCAGCCTGGGGTTGGTCATAAAAAATTGGAACAATTTTTTGGCGGTAGCCCAATATAGGCAGGTGTCAGAATTTAGTGAGTACCATGTGAATAGGCAATTAACCATTAATTCTTAATTTCCATACATTTGCCTGCTCATTTGTGATACGGTTTTTAAATGTAACGTGGCTGCATATGTAATTAGGTGATGCATACTCATTTGCATACTAATAAGCAACCCTGGCCAGCAATTTAGCCCTCGCTTATTGCTGCAATAAGATGAGTTATCGCAGCGTTATTTAAAAATTAGACGTTTCGGAAATACAGCTGTAAAATATTTTTTTTTTACCATTGACGTACATCAATATTGAAGCGTAGTAAATGTAGGTCATATATTGATACATTCTTAATATTAACACACAACAAAGTTGATTAAAGACTTCCTGAGGAAGCCCAACAACCTATTGTCAGATCATACGTGACCTCTGCCGCGTAGGGTTGGGGAGACGGAGACAGAGAGGCGTTCACCTATTGTCAGATTATCCGGGACCTCTGCAACATCCATGGACCTCTGCCACATCCATGGACCTCAGCCATATGTGGGGACCTCTGCCAGATCCAGGGACCTCTGACAGATCCGGGGACCTCTGCTGCATCCGGGGACCTGTGCCGCATCCCGGGATCTCTGCCGCATCCGGGATCCTGTGCCGCATCCGGAACCTCTTTGGGTTGGTATTACACTCCCCTACGTTCACAAAACACGTGACTTTGAAGGACTCAAGAAACAGTGCCTCAAAAGGGTTTGAGCAGCAGTATCTAATTTTACTTTTGATTATACTGTATATGTTTATTCTCTTTTTCTTCAGTTGAATTCACAATCTATCCATCACTGGTACTCTAATATACACGGGTATAACCACAAATGTACTTAATGAATTTGATAGTAGGACAAGTAAAGATTATGTGATAAGGGGATTTAGCTTATTCATCACATTAGTTAGATTCCCATTTTAATTAGGAGTGCCGTTATAGGGTATGTGTTTGTTTTGGGTTAAATAAGGGTATTTTAATGGCTAAAAGCACTAAACAGAAAGACTTTTAGACCAACAGCGCTAAAAATGAGCTGAACTGATCTGCAGTGAGAGATACTCCCTGTAATTTGTGAGATCTTTCAGGACAGGGTATGAGATTAAATGGATTTATTTTATTGGGTGGGATTAAATGAGGGAAGACGACGGAGGACAGTGGATGCTGGAACTAGGGCCACAAGGACAAAAGCCAATCACTATGAGGCTCTGGCTCTAGAAAGTGATCTAATCAAGGTATGTGTTGGAAATCGGTGTGAAGTAGTTAAATATATACGAGGAAATTGTCAAAGAAAACAAAGTATGTTTCAATAAACAGTACCACTGCTTTTTCTAAAGAAGGTAATACGCTAATTGGGAAGTAGTTATAGGAAATATGTCGTTACCTGGAAATACACTGTCCCCTTGAAATAGGGAAGTGGAATGTAGAAATATATGTAAACATGTTTGTTTTACATTTGTTAAGAGTGGGTGAAAGTCAAGTATCCTGCTGCATGCGCGAGTATATCATGTGAGCAGTGTCAGGCTGTGCGAGGACGTCGAAAGACTATGATAATTGGTGATCATTGTATTTTACAGGTCACCTGACACTTTCTACTTTGCATTTTCCTATGAATAAATGCTGCTTTGCATGTCTGGTGTGGCACTTCTCCTGCGCGAGACTGCAGTCACCCAGAATCCCCCGCGAGACTGCAGTCACCCAGAATCCCGTGCGAGACTGCAGTCACCCAGAATCCCGTGCGAGACTGCAGTCACCCAGAATCCCGCGCGAGACTGCAGTCACCCAGAATCCCGCGCGAGACTGCTGTCACCCAGAATCCTGCAATCAATAAAATCATCTTTTTGCTCCAACTTCCTGTGTCTGAGTCATGACAAATTTGTCTCCTAACACTTTGCATTCATTGTATGCCTCAGCAAAACAAGTCTAGTGCTCTTTTTATTTATTTTTTGCAATTCTTTAAAGATGGCTGTCAATTCCAGCATTAAATAAAATAAAAACAAATATATTTTATTGCAGCTCAATATTTTCCTACTGAAAATGTCAACTCCCAGAATAGCAGCTTTGGGAATTGAGCAGGCCGGTGCCTGCTATCTCTGGCCCTCAATTTGCCAACATTAATCAGCCAAAGCTGTGTTATGTTTAAAATCTGACGCTTCATTCAGGAGATATAAGCGTTTGAAATATGAAGTGTCTGGGAGATTAAAATAAAGCTCTCCCCAGAGCCTAGTGTAGTCTAAGGCTGAGTCCATAGAGACTTCAGCCGTCCGGGGGCGTGTCGGGGGGCGGGGGCCTGTGACGTCACGGAGCTGGTTCGCGCCCTCATTGGGCGAACAGCTCACGTGACCGGCCCTGCACAAAATTTTGTAAAGAAACACGCTTCCGCAAGCGGGCGGAAGCGTGCGCGATCCCCTGCTAAAGCCGATCTCATTGCGGCTGCAGGGGCTCACTGGTAAGCTTACGCGCGCCTCAGCACGGGGGCGCCTAAGCGCTGACCATGCCTGAGGCCTAAAGCAGGGGTGCGCACACCCTCCCTGCCAGCCCCTGTGCTCACGCTCCCCCTTAGCTAAAATCCAGCGTCAAATGACACGTGGGATCACGTGACCCGCGGCGTCATTTGATGCGCGTTACCATTGCAACACGTCAGATGAGCCCACGGCGTCATTTGACGCAGCGTTGCCGAAGACAAGGTAGGAGACACTGCAGAGGCCTCACGCGATTCCCCGGCACTTAATTGAAATGCTGTGGGGAAGAGCGTGGGGGACCTCTGCAGCGGCCACGTACCCCCAGAAAAATCTTGTGCCCTCCACTTTGCGCACCCCTGGTCTAAATTAGGATTGCTCAAACAGGGGGGTGTGCAGGATTTTGTTGGGAGGGCGCGGCGGTTGCAGCGGCCCCGCACTCTTCCCCGAGGAATTTAAGTTAAATGTCAGGGTCCGCACGAGGCATCTGCAACCTCAACTTACTGGGGTTCTGTGGTCTTCTGGACGCATCGCAATGGCAACGCAGTGTCAAATGACGTTGCGAGGTCATGTGATGCACGCGTTGCCATGGTAGTGCACGTGAAATGACGCCCAGTCACAGAGAAGGGGGGGGGGCGCGAGCGCTGGGGCTGTCGCGCAGGAGGGGGGGCGCAGCTCCAAAACTTTGCGCACCCCTGGTCTAAAGGATACGTAACATCAGATGCTAGGGATTACATCACGGTTTTTTAACACTAGAAAAAAAAATTATTACAAAAAATAAAAGTAGGACATGCTTAGGGGGCAATATACCGACTTTATAGACGTTACATTTATATAGGCTTCTGAAGGGAAGCAGGATCAGAATCGACCATTTGGTCACAGATAGCGCTGGTATTTGGGCGTGAGGGGGCCTTCACCTCTGCCGCTGGACACTCAGTGGCTGGCCGTTTCGGTGATTAGGTAAGTTAATTTAAGGGGTTTTAGCGGTTAGGGTAGGCGGGTTAAAGGTAGAGTTTTAGGGTAAGGGGTAGCATTAGTATTAGGGTAAGGTTAGGGGCTTAACGTGGCAGCAAAATGCCCCTGCGGGGAGGGGTGGCTTAACGGCCGCGACCAATTGTCCTAGAAATGGGTAGAATTGCTGTTTTTTGGGCGTGGGTGGGCACTGCATGGAATACGCAAACTAGCTGAATGAAAACACATTACCAAAGATTATAGGCTAAAGCAGTAAAATTCAGGGCATTATTGAAAACCCTGCTCTCTGATTGGATAATGCCCGGAATTTTAACCAATCAGTAATGCCCTGAATTTTAGCAGAATGCAAAATGCAGTTTTCATTCTGTTTATTTCCAGCCAATCAGCTTTCAGAACAGCTGAGACAGGGCAGGGGATTGGTTTGAATTAAGTAAAAGCTCTGAGACATGGCAGGGGATTGGTCAAAAAGTATCAGCCACGGTTTGACTCCCCCTCCCGAGCTGACTGAGTGAGATTTTCTGAGCAGATTCAGTTGAATTGGGGGGGGGGGGGGGGGGGGTGTCTGCAAAGAAGTGTGTTGTGTATAGAGGTGCAGTGTTGTGTGTGTGTTCGGGGGGGGGGGGAGGGAGGGGTGTAGAGGTGCTGTGTTGTGCTGCATTTTTGATTGTGGCTGCAGTGTGTGTGTGTTGTGCTGTTGTATGTGTAGCAGTTTGTGTGAGTGTAGAGCTGATGTGTGTGTGTCAGTAGCAGTGTTTATGGGTGTAGCATGCGTGTGTAGGAGCAGAGTTTGTGTGTGTGTAGAGCTGCTGTGTGTGTAGAGGTGCTGTGTAGTGAGTGTAGAGGAGGTAGAGGAGGTGCTGTGTTGTGTCTAGAGCTCGAGTGTGTGTGTGTGTAGAGGCACTGTTTTGTGTGTGTGTGTGTAGCAGCAGTTTGTGTGTGAGCTGCTCTGTGTATGTGTGTGTGTGTGTACACAGAGGGGGCGGCAGTGTGTGGATATAAATATCTGCAGTGTAAGAGTATATAGAGGTGGTTTCATGTATTTACCATTTTATTTCAATGAAAAAATCTATTTAACTATACAAAAGTGTCTATTATTTATGAAATAAACCTACATTTAGCCTATAATAGTAATAATCCCCTCAGAACAGGGCATTACTGGCCAATAATGCCCTGGCTGGGTAAAAGTCCCTCGGCTTCGCCTCGGGCCTTCAACTCTTCCAGCCAGGGCATTATTGGCCAGTAATGCCCTGTTCTGAGGGGATTATTACTTAATTAACTCATGCTGCATGTAAATTACTTCCGGAAAATATGTAATGCCATGTGAATTTGGCTCGAAATTAAAATGTTAATCTTTGCTTGGCCAGGTTCTGAAAACAGGCTTCTTATTGTGTTTCATTGATTAGGGATTCCTGTATAGACGTAGAAAATAATAAAGATCTACAATACAAAATAATGACATCCTGTAGGTAATTATACAACTAACATTGCAGGAGGCCAGATTAGAAATAGATTTCCTAATCTCTATGTTCTTCTCCAACCAAACCGTTGATTATCTGGGACATCAGTATTAGGGAACATTTACTGCTGTTCGCTTATACTAATGAGTAGTGTTGATGGCGCTTACTTTAGAAAATGTTTGAGATACAAACGAGATGTAAAAAGACTTTTATAGATTCTTGCCAGTTTACAAATGTAAAAACAAAACAGCAGTAGAACTAATTGCCACATTGATCGGCTTGTTGTTGGATCAGGCTGTATTTCATTGAAAGCTGAATATCTATTGTGTTTGTATTGACACAAACTTTATTTTTTTCTACAAATTTGCACCAAGAAATTCAATAAATGGAGCAAACGGCCAGTGGCCTCAAACCCCACTATACTTGCGCTTATTCAATTTCCTTGATTTCGATTTCTCGCAGCAAATCACTTTCAATGCTCAACAATGCTCGTCATGAGAGACGCTGCTGCTTCATTGTTGATCTTAGGCTGTTTGTTATGATTTTCATCTTTTAAAACGAACGTTCGCCAATACAATTGGTCACCATCTGTACTGAAAAACATTCTTAGAGCAATTTCCACATTAGGAAATGTAGCTCTGAGATCGTTCTTAACAAGAACTTTGTAGAAGAACACTTCCTTCAGTATGTTGTGATTGTAATCTTCTTTGTAGAGATTAACAATTGCAGCAAACTGCACTAATTCATTGCTGAGGCTATGCTCCAAGTCATCCTTATATACGCTGACAAGATTGACTGACTGCAGCAGAGCAGAGATAAGAAGCATCGAGATTTTCCAGCTGACTAAGGAACTCAAACCGTTCATAGACATTGTTATAGGCACCTATTTCCTCTGTCAAGGATGTAACAAGCTGATCGACAACCGGAATGAAGCTTTCTGGATGAAACTTCTCTTTGGCTGACCTCTGGACTTTCTGTGCTTGTCCGTAATCCAATGGAATAAGGCGCACATTTCTCACTCGAGAACGAATTGGAACATACTCTTCGTTTCCAGACATTCTCTTCGCCGTATCCTCATATTCATCGAACTTGTCTTTTTCTACAAATCTTCTCAGAGACTTCAGTATTGTTACTACAAACTGAAGAGCCATTTTTGGATCCTGTAGTGTGTAGTTTGTTGCATTGAACTTTTCCAAAATGTCATTCCAAAATGAAGCATATAATGCAATTTCCAAACTGCACATCTTTTCACTAAAATCGCCAGGTTCATTTCGAACCACATCCTACTAATTCTGATCAATTGAGATTTCAGTTAGTGCTTCCTTAATCTTTTCATGTCTGTGTAAAATCGCTTTTGTCGCATCAGCTCTGCAAGACCAACGAGTTTCACTCAAACTCTTATGCACATCCAGAGGCGGATTTGGCACTTAGCTGTTGCGGCCGCCTCCTTGCAGCCACCCGCCCACCTTCTGAACCGTAGCGTCAAATGATGCCACGGACAACACCAATGTGACATCGCATGTCATTGCGTTGCCATGGTAACGCGACGGCAAGATGTAATTTGACGCATCAATGTCAATGTCATGTTGCCATGGCAACGAGACGCCGTATGACGTCACGGTGGTGACTTCCGCGGCGTCATTTGACGCTGTGGTTCAGAAAAAGGGTGGCAGGTAAGGAGGCAGCCACAACAGCTAAGTGACTTCCCATCTGGCCTGGCTTTTAGCAAATTATTTACTTTGGCCCCTGCTTTGTGGAGGACCGGGGTGACCGCTCCGTCTGCCCCCTTTTAAATCCGGCCTTGGGTACGACATCATTTTATATGCTCTTTACGGGAGAAAACATGGTTTAACATTGTTATTGTCCTTTGAGGATACAATGTTAATCTTAACTTAGGTCAACTACACGTTAAATGGCTTAACGGAGCTTTCTGGATATAGGCCTAAGAATGACAGAGCTTCCCAATTAGGAAGGTTGTAACGCATGAAAGACATTCTTGAAATATTTACTGAACACTACACCCCAGACTAGAAAATCCGTCTGCTGATTTGACTCCATGAGTGTTTACTATTACTTTTAGCAAACACATCTGTTCGTTCGCTAAATGCCAAATATTTAGATGAACTCCTTTGTTGAAGGAAGGCATTGGTGTTTTAGAAGCAGAACACAGAGTAATGATAAGGAATACCAGTGAATTTCAGCCTGCTAATGCCTTAAAATACATCAAAAAGAAAATAATACAGATCTCAATTACTTCAACATAAATATCATTTTGCATGGCTCCAATAAATATACATATACATTTAAAAAACTGGCAAATAATAAACTTAGGAACATAAACCGTAATTCTCATATACAGGCAATTCGAACAGATAAAGGTGGCCTCACTTCTGATCCTAAACAAATTGTGAAAGAATTTAAAACGTACTACGAGACCCTCTATGACGGGACTAAGGTCTCCCATTGTGAGACTACTCGTACACGGCTGAGGGCATTCCTAAAGGAAGCGAATTTGCCCAAACTGGGCAGAGTGGAAAGGGACGCGCTACAGGAAGATTTTTCAGGTGAGGAAATATCAGAGGTAATCAAAACACTGAAGCCGTCAAAAGCCCTAGGCCCCGATGGCTTCTCTAATCTATATTACAAAAAGTTTCGAAAAATTTTAGTACCTCACCTGACTAGACTGTTTAACTCATTTCTGGAAGGTGCCCCCATACCCGGCCAAATGCTACAAGCGTCTATATCAGTGATCCCCAAACCAGGGAAGGACCCAGCAGATTGCAAAAGTTACCGCCCAATCTCATTAATCAACTCAGACACTAAAATCTTCTCTAAATTACTGGCTAACCGTCTAAACAAGGTTATGCCCCGGCTGGTCCACCCAGACCAAGTAGGGTTCATCTGCGGGAGGCAGGCGGCAGATAACACTAGACGGATCATAGACCTAATTGATTTAGCACAACGACACAATATCCCGTCTTTGGCTCTTAGTTTAGATGCCAAAAAAGCCTTTGACCGAATTGATTGGTCCTACCTTAAAGAGATGCTTGGGGAGTTTGGCATAGGAGGGAGAATGTTGGGCGCCATTCTAGCTCTCTATCGAGAACCGAAGGCGAGGGTCAGACACCAGGGCTTCCCTTCGGAAGAATTCCCGATACGGAGTGGCACCAGACAGGGGTGCCCCTGGTCCCCACTTATTTTTGCACTATGCATTGAGCCCTTAGCGGCACATATCCGTAACAGCCCAGACATAACAGGAATCCAAATCCAAGATCAGTCACACAAAGTGGCCCTGTATGCAGATGACATCATTCTAATGCTGTCAAAGCCCCTTACCTCTCTGCCGAATGTCTTCAGCTTGCTGGATGAATTTAATAAGATTTCGGGTTTCAAAATGAACCAAACCAAGTCAGAAGCTTTGAATCTCAACCTGCAAAAGGTCACTGAAAAATTGATCGAACTAAATTTTAACTTTAAATGGCAAGCCTCCTCTATTAAATATCTCGTGGTAAATATCACCAAAGACTATCGCGCCTTATATAAAGCCAATTACCCCAGACTGATAAGGACTCTGACAGAGGATCTCAGGCTTTGGTCAGGCTACGCAATTTCATGGATCGGCAGGATCCAGAGCCTCAAGATGAACCTCCTTCCTAGAATCCTGTATCTTTTTCAGACCCTCCCGGTACAGGTGGCCAGGGGTGACATCCTCCGGTTACAGTCCTCCATGGTGAAATTTGTCTGGGGTAATAAAAAACCACGCATCAAATCTAGTACGCTAATTAGACCAACAGTAAGAGGAGGATTAGGGGTACCTTGCTTGAGAGCCTATTTCAGAGCGGCCCAATTAACTCAAATTGTACAGTGGCACATGCCAACTTGCCTCCGTAGGTGGGTTGAGTTAGAGACGCCATGCAGCGCACCTGTAGACTTACAGGACTTAATCTGGCTACCAAAAAAAGTCCACAGGACCATAGGAGTGCCGCTGTCGGCACTGGGGAGTTCGTTGGCAACTTGGGAGGATACCAGATATAGGTGTGCTCTTACCACCCAGCACACATTCATGACCCCATTTGTAGGGAACCCTGATTTCGCTCCGGGCCTGCCGAGTAGGAACTTAATGGCCTGGAAAACAAAGGGCCTCACAAAATTGTTACATCTGGAGGGCAGTCCACTGTTAAAATCTTTTGACCAAATTAAATTGGAAAGCGGGATACCAAATTCTGAATTTTTTAGATACCTCCAGATAAGAGCATTCTATAACAAGATCCCTACACGCCCTTGGCGTACAAATTTTGAGCAGCTGTGTTCGAGAGGCACGGACACCACGGGACTGACTTCTAGGATATACAGAGAGGTGGTCTGCCCTGGAACTGACGACAACACTAAACTGAGTTATAGACACGCATGGGAATCGGACTTAGGGGAGACATTAGAGGAAATGTAGCTCTGAGATCGTTCTTAACAAGAACTTTGTAGAAGAACACTTCCTTCAGTATGTTGTGATTGTAATCTTCTTTGTAGAGATTAACAATTGCAGCAAACTGCACTAATTCATTGCTGAGGCTATGCTCCAAGTCATCCTTATATATGCTGACAAGATTGACTGACTGCAGCAGAGCAGAGATAAGAAGCATCGAGATTTTCCAGCTGACTAAGGAACTCAAACCGTTCATAGACATTGTTATAGGCACCTATTTCCTCTGTCAAGGATGTAACAAACTGATCGACAACCGGAATGAAGCTTTCTGGATGGAACTTCTCTTTGGCTGACCTCTGGACTTCCTGTGCTTGTCCGTAATCCAATGGAATAAGGCGCACATTGCATGCACCTCTTTGAGAAAGGGCACTAAGGTGCCTGAAAAGCGTAGGGTTGTTATGTATTAGTTTTTTTGTTTGTCCCTAATTTTCTTTTTATGTAGTCTTCATTAAACGTTTTTAGCCCTCCACTTGGTGAGCTTTTGGTGCATTTTTTCAGACATTTGCGATTCACCTTTCCAATCTTTATTTCGTGTGCTGCTACTGCTTGATTGGAGTGACGCGCTGAGGATCTGAGGGTACGTGGTTGTCGGCGTCTATTACATTCTCCCCCGTGAAATCACATGTCCACAGGGAGAGGAAGATTTTCCGGACGGACCGGATGTACTATTACGTACTTCCGGCACTCGGGAACTCCGCGACTTTGATGCGAGACCGGGCAGAGGATACCCAGGACGGCTTCGTTCCTTCTGCAGAGAGGGCTGCGCTTGAGGAGTGCTACATGAGGGATCCATAGAGGCGCTGACCCAGGCTCTCTATACTCCAAGGATCTCAGGTAGCGGTTTCCATTGGAACTCCTCCCTTACATACACAGCCCTATAGTGTCTCCTTCATCTGTTTTCACCCTCTTCACACCCACGTTGTGGAATTCCCTCGCTGCTTACCTCAGCAGTCCCATATTATTACCACCTCCCATTGACTCTCTCTGCACTCTCTGTTTTGAGCTGTTAGTAGCCTCACAACCTACCTGGAACTCGATAGCGCTGGCAGCGGCCAAACGTTCGATATGCACAACCTTGAAGGAGAATGCATATAAAGTCCTAATGAGGTGGTATCTTACCCCAATGCGATTAGCAAAGTTTGTCAAAGATTACCCCCCCATTGTGCCCTAAACAATGTGGGGAACCTGCAGACTTGCTGCACATGCTGTGGGGGTGCACCAAAGTGGCTCCTTTATGGGAGGAAATCCAAAATTGGCTACAGAGGATTCTCGGACAACCGGTCCCCTTGGACCCCTGGCTGTTCCTGCTGGGCAGGCGCACTCGGGGGCTAAGCAGATCGACACAAAAACTGATTGTGCATTTTGCAACAGCCATGAGGTGCGAACTCGCAGCACTGTGGAAGCAACCAGATTTACCCACAATGTTGAAAATTCGGAACAGAATTTGGTATTTCTGCCGGATGGAGCAATTGACGAATCTGGTTAATGACACCGGCATAAATTTTCTAAAAGTCTGGGCCCCATGGCTAGATCATTCGGACATCCCAGGGGTGAATGCCACCAATATTCTGCTTTGATAGATCGAAATGCATTCTCCGCCAAAGTAGCGACACTGACAATAACGGAGAGGGGTACTGATAGGGAAGACGTAGGACGACAGTAGGGAGTCCAAGGGATGTCCCACGCTGCATAAAGGATGTCGAGGACCACATCCAGGAGATGCCCCTCGCTGGCCCCCCCCCTCCCCTTCCCCCCCCTCCCCCCTTCCCCCCCGCGTCTGCCCTGTTTGTCTCGTACGTCCGTCGTCTCCCCCTGTACATTATCATTTGTTCCGTATGGTAATAATAAAGAAAACGGGAACGTGGTCACTAATACATGACAATGGGTTGTTGGATAATGTATAATCTGTACCATGTCCCAATAAAAACTTTTTGTTGAAAAAAAAAAACTGGCAAATATAAAAGGATATATTTAAAAGATGGTGCTGCCTGTCTCAAAGGAAAAAATAAAAAATCAGTATTCTGCAACATTTGTCTAGAGTAATGTTTTCATTTTCATTTCTATTTCATGTACAGAAATCTGAATTTAGTTTAATTCGCAATGACCATTAAAAGAAATTTAACAAGCAGCATTTTTTAACCTAATAATCAAACGGCTTTGAAATATGCTGACACACAGCTCATTTTATCTCTGCAAGACACCAGCACATCAAAATGAATTGCAAATAACATCTGCACCATGAGCCATCCAAGCAGTTACCATGGACCCAGATATATTTTATGCTCAATTGATGAACATGGTGTTTATTTAAGCAATTTCAGCAAACATCTCTAAATATTGAACTATTGAGCAAATGAGATATTTGCATGTCCTATACATGATGTACTCAAGGTACTCAACCTTATCCAACTTTGCCCTATAAATATCATCATCCCTTGTCGATTCCCTGCTGGATGAAGGCTGCTCCAATGACATACCAAGTACTGTGGTTGCAAGCCTCTCATCTCCACGTTGCTTCAACACATTTTCTAATTTCATCTCCCATCTTACCTTTGCTCATTGTCTTGGTCTTTTTCTTTCTAGTTGAGTACCATTTCTATCCAACGATTGTCATTTCTTCTTGCAATATGTCCGTCCCACCGCCATTTTAATTTCTTCACCTTTGTGATATCACAGACTTTTGTTTGCTCTCAAAAGCATTCATTCATTTTCTTGTCTTTTTCTGAAATACCCAGCATACATCTCTCCACACTTCTTTGAGTCTGAAGATTCTGAATTATTTTTTCATTTAGGGTCCAAGTTTCACATCCATACATGAGCACGGGCAGAATACACTGGTTGAACACTTTCCTCTTGAGGCACAGTGGATGATTTCCTTGAAAGATTGTCTTATTTCTTCCAAATGCGTTCCATCCCATCTTGATTTTATTATGGATTTCATTTTAAAAGGTTCCCACCCATAGTTACTTGCCGGCTAAGGTAGACATAGTCTTCGACTTCTAGTTCTATTCCATTTATTTTGATATTTGTAGAGTTGACGTCCCGTTGCTCTCGCTTAGAATCACATGGGAGCCAACCGTCTTACTTCGGCGAGATCTCTGATTTGATGCTGGAGGTCTTTTGAACTTGTTGCAAAAATAGCAATATCATCTGCAAATGGTAGGTGACTTAACGATTCACTATTGATTCTGATTCCGTTTCCTTCCCAGTTCAACGTCTTGAATAATTATTCAAGATTTCATGGGAAAAGTTTTGGTGACATGGTGTCGTACTCCTTTGCTGTTTCTCTTGCTTCTTCATGCATTTAAAAACACTGAAGTGTAGACAAGAATCGAATGCTTTTCTCGTAATCTATGAATGGAGTGGTCAATTGCATTCATTACTTTGGGAAAGGACTTCTTCTACGACTTGGATGTCTACTGTGTTGTACCCACTACGAAATCCCGCTTGTTGTCTGGGCCGGGTGAAGTTCATGGTCTGTTGCAGCCGATAAGGAAGTATCTTTGTAAAAATCTTGTAAGTAATTGGAAGTAGTTCTTGAGGTCTTAGTCTCCTTTCTTGTGGATGAAGATTACTATGACATTTTCCTGTTCTTCAAGCCGCATGTAGAGTTTTGCAAGAATTTTCTCTACTTCTTCTCTAGCTTCTTCTCAACTTTTATTTGTAGTACCATCTTCTCTCAGAGAGTCTTTCCATTCTTCATGGATTTTATTGCTTTTGCCAGCTGTTCTGTGAGGACGCATGGTACATAATTGGTGGTTTCTTCTCGCTCTCTCTCTCTGATGGATCATGCTCTGTGTTATCAGACAATCATGTTTAGTGGTCAGAAAAAGTTTGTGAGCACCTTAGGATTTTCACTTATTTCACATATTTAAAACTTAAAATGTTATAAGATCTTAATCTAAGTCCTAATAATAGAAATAACCTGATCAAACAAATGACACATGATGATACTTTTCAACATTCATTTATCCACAAATTATTCAATATACAATATCCATGTGTGATTCAGTATCCTTTAGATTCAGCACCTGGTGGCGTCCCCTTGAGCAGCAATGACTTCAACTAAGCGTTTCCTGTAAGTGCCGATCCATCTCTCACATCGGTTTTGAAGAATTTTGGCCCATTCCTCCTTACAGTACTACTTCAACTCAGTGACATTTGAGGGACTACTTGCATGGATAGTTCACTTCAGGTCCTGCCACAACATTTTGATGGGGTTTAGGTCCGGACTTTGACTAGGCCATTCTAAAACGCAGAATTTATTTTTCTGCAGTCATTCTTTTGTAGATCTGCTTGTATGTTTTGGATCATTGTCTTGCTGCATGACCCACTTTTGCTTCAGCTTCAACTCATGGACGGGTGGCCTGACATTCTCCTCTAGAATCGTCTGATACAATGCAAAATTCATGGTTGTGTCAATGATGGTAAACCGTCCAGATCCTGAGGCAGCAAAGCAGTCCCAAATCACACTCCCACCGCTATGCTTGATGATTGGGATGAGGTTCTTCTGTTTGAACGCAGTGTTTGGTTTTCGCCAAACATAAAGTTTCTCATTGAGGCAATAAGTTCTAGCTTTGACTCGTCTGTCCAGATAACATTGTTCCAAAAGTCTTGTGGATGTGCTCTTTGGTGAACTTCAGCATGCAGCAAAGTTCTTTTTAGAGAGCAGTTGTTTCCTCCTACCTATCCTTCCATGAACACCATTCTTGTTCAGTCTTTTTCTGATAGTTGAGTCATGAACACTAACATTAGCCAAAGCGAGAGTAGCCTGCAGATCCTTGGGTGTTACTCTGCAGTTCTGTGGGACTTCCTGGATGATTTGCCAGTTTGTTCTTGGAGAGATTTTGGTAGGACGACCGCTCCAGGGTAGAGTGGCTGTGGTCTTCAACTTTTTTTCTCCATTTTTCTGACTGTATTGGTAGAGCCCCAAATCATTAGAAATTGTTTTGTAACCCTTTCTAGACTGATGATCAATAACTGCGTTTCTGAGGTCCTCAGAGATCTCTTTTGATTGTGGAATGTCGTGTTTCCTGTATGGTGAAGACCAAACTCACAAAGTTTCTCATGTTTATATAGAGTCGGGCCTCCCAAACTCACCCCTGAAGATCTCTAATTATTTAAACACCCAATTGTAATTATCCCCTTTAATTTAGCTGATAAAACCAGGGTTTCACTTACTTTTTCACATAACCTGACTCATAATTACTCATTGTTTGTCTCATTCATACATCATTTTGTTTCAAAAGACATGGAATTGGTTAATATAAACCCTATTGAATATTTAAGAAAGAAATGGGGTTGATTCAAGAAGGCTATCATGGAAAAACTATGGAATTTCCGTAATTATCATTGGGGGTCACAAACTTTTTCTTGCCACTATAGAATTCCCCAACCCTCTTTATAAGTGAAGTCTTTTATTATGGATCCATTGTCTTGTTTGAGTGTGATGATTTGCGTTTTTCTAATTACAAGTCTCTGCTTTGTCTTTTTTAAGATGTTGTCGTCATCTCCACCACTCTTCCTCACCATATCACAGGCACATTTTCTTACATCTCCAATTATACATTTGTGGATTGTCTTGCATAACTCTACATACTCAATTGTTCTTCTTGCACCTTGGGATCGCTTGAACTCATGTCGTTTCCTTAGTAACTGCCTTGTCTCATCTATTTTCTTTTCCTGTTTATTAGCAACTCCTTTTTTTTTTTTTTTTTTTTGCGATTTCAAATGACAATCTTCATAATTGTTTATTAAAGTGTCCCCCCCCCCCCCCATACATATTGAGCAAGCTGAAGGGATTTTTCATCTTTTTTTTTGTAATTTGAATGTTAGTGTTTTTCAGGAAAAGACAACATGACATATGGATATAAGGAAGGGGGAAGGATTACAGAAAATAGGGGGGGGGGGCGCATCAGTGCACAGTTGAAACATATTCGTTATGGTTCGAATTACAGTTATATAATTGATAAATAACCACTGGTTTCAGACCTCCTAAGAGCTAGGGACTAGGTTTTCCCCAGATTATGAGCCTCTAGTAACTTTCTGTTTAAGACCTGCACATGTGGAGTGATGGATTCAGAGAAGAACTGTGTTGCCGTCCACTGTATGTACCATGTACCATACCATACACACCCCACGTACATTTTTAAGTAAGGTGATGCTTCTTGTTAATTGATTTTCTACAATATGTTACTGAGCAGTGCACAGAAGAGAGAACAGAGCCGTGGGCGCAGATGAATAAATGATCACACACAAAACACTCATATTTCCTTTATTATTTTACTCACAATGGTGTTATATCAAGGTTCAAGAAAACCCCTGATGAAATGTACCATACATCAAGATGTCTGCATACAATACAAAAAGAACATTGTACAAAATAGCTTCTTCAATTGGCCCTGGAGAAAAGTAGAATGATTGTAGTTTGTGATGCCTATTAAAGGAGAAATTCATGCAGCTTTTAAAAAATGTAACACTGGTTTGAAGCAAGCGGTCTCCCGACCTGACCATCATTAATTTCAGTCCCGGGGACCCCCTGCTTCTCGAGATACAGACCTCCAAAAAGGGGATGCCGGTGACTGTGCAAAGTTTAAAACTCGAACGTCATATGGGCCAATATTAAGTCGTACCTGATGACGTCACAGCTTACTATTGGCCCGCAGGGCGCGGGAGCTTTGAAACTCCGCCATAATGTTAACCCTACGGAGGTTAGTATTTCCGGAAGCAGGGGGTCCCCGGAGCTGAAATGAATGGGGTTTAGCTCTGGAGACACCCCGCTTCAATCCAATGTGAACAAAATAAAAACGGCTTGGATTTCTGCTTTAAAAAGGACCAATATGAGAATTGTTCATAGTTAAAATGATGGTGTACAAAACCTTTAAAACCTTACAGGTATGTTCTCCCAGGGCACTGTGTCAAAGGGGTCACAGTACATCTACCTTCAAATATTTCAGCGGTTTCGACAATTAAAGCATCAGACTTGGTATGCCTTGTATATTTAAAGCCAGCATGATTTACGTTTCTTATCAGCAAGCCTTTGAGAGACCATCAAATTATAACATAATAGCAAAATATTAAAATAAATTATATTCCATAGTTTTTCGATAACTTTTACTGTTAAATATGACAAATATTTGTATTTTAAAAAGTACTGGAAAACACTTAAAAAAAGAATATGTATTGAATTCACATTATGCAGCAGGCTGAATACACTTTAAAAAAAAATTCAGTAAGTTTTTTATTTTACAGTTAAATTTACTTTTTATAAGTAGGATTCCAGCCTTGAAAAAGTAGCATAATGTGAACTCTTATGTTTTTTTAAATTAAATAAGTGACTTTTTTTTTGTTTTTTATTCAACATTTAACGCCATTTTAATTATTCCTTGATTTCTATAAGAGGCTTTAAACCACCTCCCCAGCAGTGCAAGATCTTTGCAACAATTTCCTATTTGTGATCATTTCTTGCCAATATTTGTAAGGATACATTGTAGTTGCTGAGTTACACTTACTGAAGCAGCCATTATGTTAGTAACACTGTACGGATTTTTACAGATTTATAACTGTAGCATCAGATGATTGCCAGCTTAGGTAAGAATGTATTATTATACAATGTCACGTGCTTTATATAGAAAAATAATAATAAAAAAGTTGGAAAGTAGTATTGCTGCTTTAATACTGTACAATGTATAAACACAAAGTGCAACTTTATGTTAAATTAAGGGGTATCTCAACCAGATCCAGTGGTATTAAATGTTGGAAACCCCGTATTGGAGGGTAACGAATTCAGGTGTAAGTGTTCCACTGATCAAAGAAACACTGGATATAGTTCTTCTACTTTTATTATTACAAATGAATGCTATTCTATGTAGTACATTTTATATTTTTGTGAAAAACTTTTACATGGTTAACAATGGAGCAATAGAATACATTGCCAGTATGGTATAAAATATCTTTTTTAAATTAAATAATGCTTAAAATAGTAACAAAAAGAAGTCATATGACAAGAGACAGATGCACATCGATAAATCTAAGCTAATGCACAGATTTCATACTAGTACATCTGCTTTAGCATTACCAATCGGATTATACACTCTGTTCAGGCAAACTTCCACTTCATTTCCTCCCAGGTGGCAGATGTCCAAGATACAGATAACGTGTAGTCTGTCCAGTGATTTCACAAATTGTACAAGTTCACCTAAAATTCAAACACGTGCAGTGAGACAACTGAAGACTTCTCTAGACCAGGGGAAGCCAACCCCAGTCCTCAAGGGCCACCAACAGGTCGAGTTTTCAGAATATCCCTGCTTCAGCACTGGTGGCTCAATCACTGGCTCAGTCGAAAACAGCACAGGTGGCTCAATCAGTCTTGGACTGAGCCATTGATTGAGGCACCTGTGCTGAAGAAGGGGTACCCCAAATAACTGGCCTGTTGGTGGCCCTTGAGGACTGGAGTTAGCCACCCCTTCTCTAGAAACACAATCATGTACTCCTCCCTTCCCCCCTATTTGCATACAGCACTAAGCAGAAACGTATACATATATTTCCAGAAGCTTGGAACGGTTACCTGGAAATGTCGCAACCTGCAATTAAGGGTGGATTTTACAGTCATTTCTAAAAATCCTGCCGATGTACCCAACTGGTGTTTTGATAAGGAGGGGTGTGAATAGATTTTATCACTGGGGTGGAACACACAAGTTTGAACATCTCTCAACTTCCTTTTGTAAAAGAACCTTTTTATTTTTTTAGGCATCAACATCCGAATGTTATCTTATTAAACATATCGCTGTCATTAGTGTTATATCCCTTCTCTGCCCCTCACATCTCAGCCCTAATTTCTCGCTATACACCTGCTCACCTTTTGAGTTCTGCTCAAGGATGTCTTCCGCCTACGCTTTTTGGGTGTCTCCTGACTATAAGCTCTCACTCCCTGCCCCACACCTATGGAATGCCCTTTCCATCAATATGCGACAAGTGCCGTCCGTCTCCACCTTTAACCCTTTACGTGCCGGGTGGGCCACGGCACCAGAGTGGCACTTCCGAGCACGTAACCGCTTCTTCAATGTGCTCGTGTGAACGTTGCGAGGGGAGTCCCCGTCCCCCCCCCTTCCGGTCCTCAAGCGTTTTGATGGCCTCACGTGCTCCTAACACGATCTCCCAAAGCTAAACGAGCAGGACATTTTTTGTTTGATGTAGCTACGTCGTCATGTGGTCCCTGGAATGCCAGACTCTATGGCGTAGTAGCTACGTGCCAGGGCACCCAACGAGTTAAGGCCTATCTTAAAACATATCTCTTTAATTAAACATTTGGGTAGCTACTGTGGTTAATTCTATATATATCTCGTTTGTATTTACCATGACCCCCCCTTGCCTACGCCTTTTATAAAACAGCGCCAAAAAGATCAGCCCTCATAGGACTTATTTGGGGATAATGTAAATCAAACAACACAATGCCGCGGCTTCTCAAACCCCAGAGCAAAAAAACTCATGGCTCAATGTGTAAAAGAGCCATCATTAGGAAACAAGAACCCATTCTCAAAATCTGCTCATCTCTTACCATGAAGGGCCAACCTCTGCTGGTCTGTCCTTTCCATATTCTCACTTCCGTCAGTGTCAGAAGCGCAGGGAAATTGGCGACCGTTGGGAACGTAGTTTATACCAAATACAGGAGGGTCTTCAGAACAAAATACAGGCAGGGATAGAATATCTATTGCTACCTTTTGATTTATACCTTCAAAGAAAGAATACAGTAATGGATATAATGAGTATTTGGGATAGAAATATTTCATACTAAAGCAGGTGTGTGTATTACAAATCCATGGCTGCTTATAGAAGTGAGTAGGCCTTCAGAGCAGAGAAATTATTGCAGTGGAAAAACAAACAAAAAAGTGCTGAGATTCTCTTGCTTTAAATAAATTATAACAAGGTAATAAGTGAGCCAGTGCCACACGGCCTTATATGGTTTTTGGAGACCTTTGGACTTCCTAGAAATGTGTAAAACGTGGCTTTATTGAACCAAATTGCACAGCTACATGTTGCAAAATATTTCACTATGAAGACTTCCAGGAATAGAACAAAGAAACGTTCAAATATTTCTGCTCTCAAGATAGCTAATTACATAATAGATGAGGTTGAAAGAAAAAAGACATACGCCCATCAAGTTCAACCTATGCTAAATTTAGCCGACAGATGCCTATCCTATATTTGTACCTGCAGTATTTTGATCTAGAGGAAGCCAACAAAAAAAAAGCTGTGTGTGCTGTGCACGCGCATAGTAAGTGAAACTTCATTGACTTTTGTCACAGAAATTGACTTATAACGCGCGTGCTCGGCACACATGTGTCAGTGTGTCAGTCAGTGAGTATGTATGTGTTTGTTTGTGTGTGTGTGTGTCAGTCAGTGTATGTATCTGTACCGGTCAGTGTGTGTATTTGTGTCAGTCATTGTGTGTGTGTGTGTGTGTGTGTGTGTGTGTGTGTGTGTGTGTGTGTGTGTGTGTGTGTGTGTGTGTGAGTGTATGTCTCTCTCTCTCTGTGTTGTGTGAATGTCTCTCTGTGTCGGTCAGTGAGTGTATGTGTGTCAGTCAGTGTGCGTGCGTATGTGTGTCAGTCAGTGTGCGTATATGTGACAGTCAGTGTGCGTGCGCGTGCGTCAAAGTGTGCATGCGTCAGTGTGTGTGTGTATGTGTTTATTGGCAGCAGTACCAGCATCATGAATGTTGAGCGGGTGGGGGAGCTCACAGTGGGGGGGAAGGAATAGGCACATCATTCAGGGGCGGTGTTCGGTACATCACTGGGGTGTGCGTGCGTGTGTCAGTGTGTGTCAGAGTGTGCGCGTGCGTGCGTCAGTGTGTGCGCGTGCGCGTGCGTCAGAGTAAGTGTGTGTGTGTCAGTCAGTGTGTGTGTGTGCGTCAGAGTAAGTGTGTGTGTGTCAGTCAATGTGTGTGTCAGTCAATGTGTGTATGTCAGTGTGTGCGTGTCTGTCAGTGTGTGTGTGTCTGTCAGTGTGTGTGTGTCTGTCAGTGTATGTGTATCTCTCTGTGTGTACCGTATGTCTCTCTGTCTGTGTCCTGCCCCCTCTCTCCTGACTCCCCCCACCCCCGACGGAGCTGCGGACCCGGGGGGCTCAGTCTAAGTCTTGTGAGCAGATACCCCCCCCACCCCCCGGCGGCGCGCTCAAGCTCCCCCCTTCCCCACCCCCCGGCGGCACGCTCAAGCTCCCCCCTTCCCCACAACCCGGTGGCGCGCTCAAGCTCCCCTTCCCCACAACCCGGCGGCGCGCTCAAGCTCCCCCCTTCTCCACAACCCGGCGGCGCGCTCAAGCTCCCCCCTTCCCCACAACCCGGCGGCGCGCTCAAGCTCCCCCCTTCCCCACAACCCGGCGGCGCGCTCAAACTCCCCCCTTCCCCACAACCCGGCGGCGCGCTCAAGCTCCCCCCCCGGCGGCGCGCTCAAGCTCCCCCCTTCCCCACCCCCCCCCCCGGCGGCGCGCTCAAACCACCCTATTCCCAGGCGCCGCTGCCAGCCGCTTCTGCGCATGCGTGGCGCGCGGCATGGCAGTGGGCGGGGAACGGCGCCGCAGAGGAGTCTCCCGCCCGGCGGCAGAGGAGTGTCCAGCCCCGCGGCAGAGGACTCTCCAGCCCGTGTATCCTGTGGCAGCAAGCCCACCTGCGGAGGTATGTGTATGTAATTATGTGTGTTTGTTTGTGTCAGTGTGTTTGAGTGTGTTTGCTCCGGGGGCAGGGGGACTTGCAGGGTGACAGAGGAGTGCAAAGCCGGGGCCATGAGTGTTTGCTCCGGGGGCAGGGGGACTTGCAGGGTGACAGAGGAGTGCAAAGCCGGGGCCATGAGTGTTTGGTCCGGGGGCAGGGGGACTTGCAGGGTGACAGAGGAGTCTGTATGCTTCTGACATAAGAGGAATAACAGCGGTGGGACCGGAGCAGCTTCAGACAGCTGACGGAGTTCCCCCACCAGCGCCTGACGTCACTGGGACGTATAGTAGCGTTAGGAGCATATGTCTGCGGCCGCCGCCGCATCTGATTTGTGGAGCGGGTGTGATGTCAGTGTTGGGGTCGGGCTGAGCCAGAACACAGCCCGGCCTCAACTGCCAGCACTGACGTCACATCCGTTTCATTTCTGTCTCCACAATTCTTTTTTGCCCTAGTTTGAATGAGGTGCCACTAAGGAAGTTTCACTTCAAAAACCCCAGTGACACATCATCTAATGATATCTCATAAGGGGAAAAATAAATTCCTTCCTGATTCAAAATAATGGAAATCAGTTGCACTGCATGTTCTGCCACATACAGACCCACATTCCCTTCCCTTTGTCAACTTTGCCAAAAGTCATTCTATTGATCATCTTCATTGTAAAACTGCATGACATTACTCACCGAGTATTGTCAGTTCGTAGTGACCAAGGACATCGGCAGTCTTAAATTCTTGAATTTCCCCATTTGATAGACTTGGTTTTGCTGACATTTTCGCAGGGTGAAGATTATATTGGTACATGAGAAACTCCTTGTGGAAATAGTCAAATTTTCGCGGGATGCTTTCTGGGAATACATTGCTATAACGTAAGTGTTCCTCGATGGTATCCTTGACATCGGACCATAGTGTACTCTCCCATGGACCTCTAGGAGTTTCTTTCATTGCGCTCTCAACTACATCATCAGCACTTTGTTCAGCTGTTAAAAAAAAAACCACACATTTATTTATTTAGATATTGCAGAGAGAAATGATTCCATCAAATCATCCCTCTGTTGCAGAGATTAGTGCTAGAGACACATCTGAAGCAAATAAATGGAGCAGAATATGCAACAGGAGCAGTAATACACTGCTAATAATGAAGCATCCCAATAGCCTGGACTCCTGGCTACTGCCCCACACCCACAGTTACTTCTGCCAACCATTGTGACTACTCACTGCCATCTACTGCACTAATTCTCTCATCTGCCATCTCTGTAAATCTCCTAACATAGCACTTAGATTGTGTGGAAGAAACAAAACTTCAGCCTTGATTTAGGAACACAGTCTACCAGAGACTTTTATTATTGCGTAGCTACAGCAAGAGAGAGGGGGAACAGCAACATAAGCTGTCCCTCTGCCCCAGCTCTCTGCTCAGAGGCAGGAGATTTCACGATTTTGTAGTTCCACACAATTAGGTGGGCTTTTCCACTGATAATCAGGGACCAGTAGAAAAGTCTTATGGTTGGATAAGAAGACACTAGTTCTGAGAATAGCAGACTGAAAGTAGGTGAAAGGGGAATAAAGCACATTCCTTTATACACCATTCACAAAAACATGCTTTACCCATCATACATTGCAGTAATCGATCAAGAGTCTGAGCACTTATTCTACAAATGTATGCTCTCCGGGGCAGGGATTTCCTTTCCCATTGTTTGACTTTGTTGCGCTTATTGTATTATAATTCCCTGTACTGTATTGTCTTTGTAAAGCACGGAGTACACTGTGGGCGCTATATAAATAAAGATATACATGCATACATACAATAAGGCTGTCTGAGGAAAAAATATATATGTACGTACATCAGTTCAGAAACGATCTAGACATACACAATAAGAGATCACATTTATATAAAGGATTTCACAGAAGCACGCAAGCATCAATGGTGTATTTAACTTAAATGGTGCACATATTTTTACAGTTGCTTTACAATGTACAAGGGCTGATGTAAAACTATAATTTGTAAGCTATAGCTGAAGCTAATATTTACAAGACTGATTGCAGGGAACAGAAGAAAAATAACCCGGTTGAAGAGCACAGCTGCACAGATCACCAACAGACAAATACAGTATACACCAAGATTAATAGAATAAATCAACTGTAAAAAGAAACCGCGGAGGGGGGGGGGGAATGTGCTTACGACAAAGCTAGACCATACACCTCAGCTGTGCAAGAGGCTGGTAATGAAACAAGCTTGTAAGTGAATTTATCAGATGTCATAAAAAGTATCTGATAATATTTAGTATTATATAGTGCTGGCAATGTATGCAGCATTGAGCAGATAATTGTTCAGGCAGAATCACAGGGAGAACAGAGTTCACCTGCTTAAAGACTATCGAAAGCAGGGGTGGCCAACTGCAGTCCTCAAGGGCCACCAACAGGTCAGGTTTTCAGGATATTCCTGCTTCAGCACAGGTGGCTCAAGACTATGCCGTTTTCGACTGAGCAACTTGATTGAGCCACCTGTGCTGAAGCAGGGATAACCTGAAAACCTGACCGGGTGGCGGCCTGATCTAAAGCTTCTCCTTCAGCCCAGCCTATTCTACTGACGATTCAAAATGTATGTAAAATGGAATATTCAGAGCAATTCTGGGTATCTGGGTACTGAAACCAGTCTTTGTACACGTTGACGCATTATCAACCACTGGAAGTGAAAATCAAATACTCTACCGCCAATAGAGTGTTTTTCGTGGACGCCCGTGTCCAGTTCGTTGCTTACTTCGTGCACAACATTGTTCTTTTCAGGTGCAACAAAATGACTACGAGAAAAAACAAACAAACATGATTGCTTTGTGAAAGCCGGACTTGTAGACATCAGGCCATTAACCATTCCTGCTGCAAGAAGACCCATATGCTTAGAAACCGTCCTGCAGCAAAAACAGGCCACATGAATACACAATTACTATTGTTTCATTACGTGTGTGTGTAATGAACATAAACTATGTAAGTGGGGCCTTTCCATAATGCAATCGTGTACTCGACACATTTCTACTGCCCTAGCAAGAAAATCTCAGATTTCATCCCTTTACTACAGGGGTGGCCAACTCCAGTCCTCAAAGGCCACCAACAGGTCAGGTTTTAAGGATATTCCTGCTTCAGCACAGGTGGCTCAATCGGTGGCTCAGTTGAAGACAGCACAGGTGGCTCTTCAGCATAGGTGGCTCAGACGAGTAGCCACCTGTGCTGAAGCAGGGATATTCTGAAAACCTGACCTGTTGGTGGCCCTTGAGAACTGGAGTTGACCACCCCTACTTTACTGTATTAAAGAAACAAAAGAAAAAATGCACGATGCCTCAACTTTTTACCTAGTCACATTTTACACTTTTTAATATGTACATTTCAGCAGCAAACCATGCAGACGTTTAGGTATTTAACTAGAGTAGGCATGGGCTGAGGAAAAGGTGTGGGTGTGTGGGTGTGTGGGTGTGTGGGTGTGTGGGTATAAAACTGTTCTTCCACTCATTAATACAGGAGTAAGAACAGTTTCTAATTTAAGGCCAGCTGAACATTGTTGAACATGATGCTCTGTAACCCGTCTTAATCCATGTAAGAATAGCCGCGTAATAGGTTCACCACACCAATAATCCATTCCAAATATGTAACTTGGCAGATAGGAACATAATTAGGTGTGTCAGGTTTATGAGTTAATTTGAAAGGATGAATTGTACCACTGCTAAATGGCACGGCTTACTGGGAATTCAGTCTATGACATTATAAAAGGAGGGATTAGGATGTATAAAGAATGTCCTATAGTCTTGTCAAGCAAGGTTAGGAAGTCTATGTCCCACCCACGCAGCGACAGCAAGATAGTGATATAAATATGCCATTTTCCCAATATAGCATCAATACAGGTAAAATAGACCAAAAAAACCTCAAACATAACAATGTTAAATGAAGCATTAAATAACCTCTCTGCTATTTTCAACACCTGTTTCATAATGCAAGCTAATAAAAATACTCTGTAGACGTAGGCCTGAAAGCTTTCGTCTAATATTAGAACAGCACATATAGAACAGTTGCTCATACCTTTCAGCAAACTAGATTTCAGTAATAAAGTTATAAACGGTTTCTTAAGTAAGCCACAATCACTGATTTTTATGCTCCTACAAAAAAATCATTTGACATCAATTATTATCTGCTTCTTTTTATCAGCTTTTAAATAGAATACAAAGAAGCGACTTGTAAATATATACAACAAATACCAAATATGAGGGTTCGCAATGTAAACATCAAATTCTAGAAATGCACTGCGTACTTACTTATTCCATTCTTTTGCAGAACATGTGAAATATCCTTTCCTTAGGGGAAATAACCAAAATGGACAAATAAGGAAGTGTGCATAATCTTCAAAGAGATCAAAACATCAACATGTGCAACTAAAATAATATTAATAAAAAATAAATCAGCCTATGAATACACTCTTGAAAGACTTCTTGTCCAGGCTACCAATATAATTTATAATACAGCTCAACCCCGTTATAACGCGATGCGCTACAAACGGATCCACTTATGAGCATGGTCTGAGCATGGCTCCCGAACATATCCTACCTTTCTTTCCCCCGGCACCACCATGCAACTTCGACCCAGATCCTCTAAAGCGGCGCTGCGCGAATGACGTCAGCTGTGGTTGGGGGATTTTTATTGAACATTCAATGCTTTATTGCTAACGGAGACACACACACATACCTGACCCGTGGTGCCGCAACCCCAGCACCCTACGAAGCTGCTCCTGGTAAGTCCTGCGTGGGGGTGCCGCCGGGTCTGGGACAGCTGGGAGAGTTATCCTAGCTCTCCCCCTCCAGCAGACGCGGAACACCTGATTGAGGCGGCCATTTTTTTCCCTTTGCGATCTCCGTTATAACGCGGCCTCATTATGTGGACCCCAAGCACCGTGTTATAACGGGGTTCAGCTGTATTGTGTTTATGAAGCATCCTACTGGTAATCAAAAATCAAAGGACAACCCCTAAAGTTATTGCATGCCGTGTCCCAGACTTGTTGGACATATTTGGAAGAAACCCTGTTGGTAAAAGAACCATGGTGTCAGATGCTTAAAGACGCAAAAAGGGCTTCAGGAGATACTTTACTCCGTAGGGGGTGCCGGTATCTCTTTTAAAATGTAATTGCCCAGGTCACGCGGTACAAAAGGAAGCCGCACCGGATGATGTTATGGTATCCTATTGGACTGCGGGACATTTAAACGCTGCCATTACGTTAGGCGTACATTTTCTCTGACTGCAGAGATACCGGCAGCCCCTACGGAGGTAAGTACAGTATCTCTGGAAGCAGAGGGTTCCTGGAACAGTTAGGCTTCAACGACCCCCTACTTCAATCCTGTAATAAATAAAATAAAGTGAAACCCGTATTGCTGCTTTAAAGGCAGTATCACATTGAATCCATACAAGTACAGTACTGTAATATCTGAACAGTGGGCTATATAGACCATCACTTACCGGCTTACTACTGCTTGGTGTGGTCTTTTTCTTGTCCGTTGATGCTGCACGTGGAGCTCTGACCTCCCTCGCTGACCCTTTTGAACTTGATCTTTTGAAAGTCGCCCTGTGTTTCCAGAACTCTTTGGGAAAGAAGGGGGTACCCCATCCTTATAAAAAAAATGTATGAAAAATGCCATCTTAGGCAAAACCATACTCGTACTTGTATACACTTTGTTTCTTAAATGGTGAGCTATATTGCTTAATTAACCAAATCCACCAAGCTGCATTAAACAATCATTCAGTCAGTGTAACTCAGCAGCTACAATGTATCCTTATATTACAAAGGTAACATTATCTATTGCTCCAGTTTGCAGCTCAAACTGCTGGGAATGTTGCCAACAAATTATCACGAACAGGAAAGTGTTTCAAAGATCTTGCACTGCTGGGGAGGTGGGATAAAAGCCCGCAATAGAAATCAAAGGATGCTCAGTATATTAAAACTCATTAGCAATGGCATTAAGAGTTGAATAATAATTTTTTTAAAATGCAGTATTTATTTAGCTAATACTACAGAACTGATTTATTTAAATAAAAAAAACATGTAGAATATTGCTTGGATTGCTCATTTAAAATGAATGACTCCCACTCATACCTTTTGCTGTGGGAGGGGCCTTCTTTTACCCTCCAACAGTAAAACCATTAACAGTAACAATTGGAGCCGTATTGTTACCTGACAAGTTTCTCTTTCAGAAGTATCTTCCGTCACATTGTTGCACTGTACAAATCTTAAAGCGGTAATCATTCCCTGAATAGCAAGGCGCTTGTGCTCTCTGTAATGCAGATTTGCTATTGCCTTCTTTAGGTCATTGAAAGTTGTTAAAATCGACTGAACTGTAAAAGAAATTAATTCACTTGACATTTAAAAAAAACAAATCTAAAATTGACACCAAGTACATACATCTGTTATTCTTCAAACACTACACTATATTACAAAGTCAAATCTGTTTTTGTATATAGAGCAGGAACATCAAACTCAGAATAGGTTTGGGTTTGGGGCAAATTCTTAAATCCGACTGCAAGACTCAGGCCGCATTATCAGAGGGGCCGAAGGAAATAAAGAAAGTAGCCGACGGTCTAACTGAC
This sequence comes from Ascaphus truei, assembly GCF_040206685.1. NCBI lineage: Eukaryota > Metazoa > Chordata > Amphibia > Anura > Ascaphidae > Ascaphus > Ascaphus truei. The sequence continues at coordinate 42,737,843 of NC_134498.1, forward strand.
TCGCAGAGTCACTCTAACCTACGCATCTGTGTTTGCCTTGAGGTTTCCTTATTAATGCTGTGCAACATGCTGCATTACAGTAAAAAAAATCTCTCCTCTCCATCACCCCTCCCAGCCAAACAAACCCCAGGGCCGCGTGCTCGACAGGCCTGATCTAGATCACGCACACCTGAAAAATAATGTGTATTGTTATTATCCTCATCATCATCATAACCACTAACCTGCCGACTCCTAATCAAGTTAGTTAAGCAAGTAACAAAAAAAAACCTCTTGCCTCATTCAGGTCTTTAAATGTTTCTGTAGGTTTTGGGAGCAATTAATAAAGCATGGGAACAAAGATGAGCCCAGAATACAAACACTGCCCTTCCTTTATAAATTAAAAAAAAAAAGAAGAGATAGTATGGTTGAGAGATGATGTATTTTTTAGCCTCTTCTTATGGCAGCAAATTGTTGCCAAAGATCATTATTTTTTAAACGCAGAACAAATGGCACAAGACATACTCTTACTGGAGGTTCGTTTGGGGCTTAAACTTAACTGAAAAAAAGACAGTTATAGCTCAATAAAATGATAAAGGCTGATTTAGAATGTCATTTTTAATCAAAGAAACGATTCATGAGTGCATTTGCATAATTATGGCCGTGTTTGAATGGGCCTCAAAGTGATATCTTATTTCTCTGTGGTCAAAATCTGCCACGTGCTTTCACATAGTGACCGAGAATAAGGAACCAAAAGGAACAGCAACTCTAAGGCATTAGTTTTAGGTATGTGCTCACTTAGATAACATTTCTAAATCTCATGTGAGCAACAGCCACTCTGATGTCTGGTGCAGTCTCCAAAAACACTGTGGTCCCAATGGACATTGATGGGGACACCAAGTACAACACTTCCTATTATCAGTCTGGCTGTTACTATCCAACAGGCTGTCTCTGTCTGTTCTCCCAACATACCACTTAGACTGTATGCTCTTCGGGGCAGGGACGTAATTTCTTCAAGTTTACATTTATGTTTCAAACGCTTATTCCCATTATGTCATGTTATTTAGGTTTGTCTTTTACTACTGTGAAGTGCTATGTATATGCATGACGAGAGACAGAGAGACAGACAGAGAGACAGACAGAGAGACAGACAGAGAGACAGACAGAGAGACAGACAGAGACAGACACACACATACACATTTTAATATAGTGAAGCTTGAACAATTAATTTAATGTCAGATAAAGATGTAAAAGTGTCCATTTGGTACCATTAACCGACTTATTGCTAAGAGCCAGCAATTTTCTCCTTGTATGCGTAGTCCCCCATAGCTGTGACTGGGCTAACAACTTTTCCATTCTAAATGAGTAGATATTAGACCAAATGATCACACAATGATAACCGCACCTACCCTTATTGTCTTTGCAATACTGTGAGAAGGTTGCTGGCGTCACTGGGTGGGGATGGTAACCCCCAATGACCGTTTTCTTCATGAGATCCGCTTCCCTTTGAGTTCTGATCCAGTCTATGAAGCGTTTGACTCTGTGATCGGTGGTGTATGGCTGTCCTTTGTGGCAGCCTATGCAGAAAGAAGAAGAAACCCTCATGTGAATGAAAGAAAAGAACAAATGCACTATCTGGAACTGCTACTTTTTTTTTTTAGATAAGCTGCATTAACTACAACAACGGAAGAATTCCCCCGGGGGGGAAGCAGGTAGCGGTGCACACCACAAATGGATGGAGGCTGGATCACTTGAAAAAACTTTATTTGTCTACCATGACAAGACAATGAAAATCATCATCCAGGAGCAGGAGAGAACACTCTAAAGCGTTTCGCGCATAGCTCTTTGTCAAACACTCCTGCGCAATGTACTTTCAATGAGTTAATATTAACCCCTTACTCAATTGCAAACAATTCCACTGCCACAACCCAAGAAATATGTGAAATGTGTAATTAATACATATCTGTCAGGGTCTCAAATGCACAGTTTTTTCTATAATAAACAGGGACCTAACACATAAAAATTTGTTGTAGCAAAATGTGTCAGAAAATGGAAATCCTCTCTACAAAGCGTGCAGCAGTTCATTCAGAGCCCAAAGCATCACTTATTGTGTGTGTGTGTGTGTGTGTGTGTGTGTGTGTGTGTGTGTGTGTGTGTGTGTGTGTGTGTGTGTGTGTGTATATTTATACACACACACACACTGCTTTAGATTACAGAAAAAGATTACATGAAATTACAATAAATGTAGAACAGTTTCTTAAAATAACATGATAAAACAGAAATCCCTATACAGTACGCTACCATATATTATAGGTTTTCCCTCAGAGGTCTCTGGTGTAACCCACCCCGGTCGTAAATCAGCTGCGAGATGGACTGTTTTACGACAGAGGGGGAAAAACCTCCTAAAAAGATTACTAATTTCTTGCCTCAATATATAAACGCACTCATAACTTCCCGTCTCTAATACTTAGACACACACGAATCATATCAATAGATTGAGGCACTTATGACGGACGCAACCAGACTAATTATGACCATCTTGCTCCTAAATTTGAGTGACAAATGGATATCTGTCCTTGGCACCTCTTACCCATGGAGTGTGTGGTACGGTTTGGTTTGTATAATCACAATGACAGATATGTACTTCCTATTATGCAAAGTATATAACGTCACATGATAGTTGGATGACTTTATTAAAAATGGCACTAAGGCATGAGCTGTTTGTCACCTCTCTCTGTCATGCACAAGGGGTATCTCAGGAATGTTAAGTTTCCTTTGAGGCTGACAGCCGGGTATCTGGCTATCGTTTATGGCCCTCTAAAATACATATATTTCACTTTTAGTGATAGCCCTCCCAATTGAGCTCTCAAGTAGTAGATCAGCACAGACCCAGGAAGGCTCTTGCCCTGTCACAAACCCAATACTGTATATTGTATTTTAAGACAAACGGTAACCACATTAAGCCCTGACGCACCGGATTGATTAAAATACATAATATCTCATGATATTAATCCGAACAGGACGGTTTACACATCTGAGTGCTTTTCACCTCACTGCAACTCCAACATTCCTTTGTAGCAGCGAGGCTGAAAGAACATACTGTACAATGTTGTGTTTAACTCGTCTGCATGGGCGTTAACAAAACCTAAATTTAGTAGTGAGAGAATGGCGAGGCTTCATTCTGTTTGCCAGATCTACCATTCGCCCAGGATCCCCAGGTGAAAAAAAAAACAAGTTCAGTTTCATCCTATGGAGGCTTCTGAAGCATTTCTGAGCCACATCGTACTGTACAATAAAACTTGGGAAAGCTCTGAAAATGCAAGTCACATAGTGGTTTATAAAGTAGGAGTAGACCTCTGGCTGCTAAAACTGGAGGCTGCAAAGAAGCAGGTAACATGTTTACAGCATGTCCACAAATTAAATACCCAGTTCTTCCATTGCTCTTCAACATTATCTTGCTTCAAATAACCTAGTACAGGAGTGGCCAACTCTAGTCCTCAGGGGCCACCAACAGGTCAGGTTTTAAGGATATCCCTGCTTCAGCACAGGTGGCTCAGTTTTTGAAGCAGGGACATCCGTAAACCCTGATCTGTTGGTGGCCCTTGAGGACTGGAGTTGGCCGCCCTTGACCTAGAGCATCCTTTCTAATGCCTTACATGCTTAACATACCCTATCAAGAAGGGCAAAGCAATGGGGAAACCAAACCTGCAGGTTGCTAGGCTGTATAGGGAGAGGTATTAGCAGCAGAAAGAAGTAGCGATGCCACTTTAAAGAGCATCAGTGAGTCCAGTTCTGGACACCATATCCCCAGCAGACCATAAACGAGAGATTGTAAAAAAGGGCTACTACAACAGTAAAACTCCTCAAGAGACCGGCGGTTCCACAAAATACAGGAGTGAAGCATATTTCAGACAAAGAAATTATACTTTCTTCACGGAAAGGGCGATGGATTCATGGCGAAGCCTCATAATGGAGGTGTGAGGCGGCTAACACAGTAAGGGAATTCCAAAACACTTGGGAAAGACAATGATATCCTAAATATAAAAGCAAAGCCAAGGATCAAATAGGGACTGAGGTTTTTACAGCGGGTAGGAAAATAGGCAGACTGGGTGGTCCAAGTGGTTCTGATCCGCTATCAAATGTTCTACTTTTCTAATGTTAGCTTCTTGGTTTCCTTACCCGATATGAACACCTGACTCTCATTCGAGGTTGTGAGGTATGCAGTGCTGGGAGCATCCTCAGGACATTCTCGGATCACTCGCATCTGGGTGCACACCAAATAAGACACTACAGGAACAAAGGGAAAACAAGAACCATTAAGAACTGCACACTTTGGCAGGGGCGTTAGCAATTCATTACAGGGCAATTTCTCCTACATTAAAAGAACAACTAATTTTTCACACTATTTAGCATAGACATGAATTCTACATTTGCTTTAGAGCAAAAAACAGCTTAAGTGCTAGATGGGCCAGAAACCCAAACAAATACGTTGCTGGCCTCTCTAGCACTGAAGAGGTAAAAAAAAAAAAAAAATCACTATCACATGAAATGGAGTATGCCAAGCGTGGCCAACATCTGTCCTCAAGGACCACCAACAGGTCAGGTTTTCAGAATATCCCTGCTTCAGCACAGGTGGCTCAATGTGCCGAAGCAGGGACATCCTGAAAACCTGACCTGTTGGTGCCGTTTCAGACCTGGAGTTGGCCGCCCCTGGTGTATTGCGTAACGATCTCAAACCTGGCCCAGTAAACCATAAAGCTATATTAATATGAAACTTGAGCTTTGTAGAAACCTGATTGAGCCACCTGTGCTGATGCAGGAACATCCTTAAGACCTGTTGGTGGCCCTTGAGGGCTGGCGTTGGCGTTGGCCACCCCTGGGGTATGTCATCAAAAATTCTAGTGAACTTTATTAATCCAATGGAACAAAGGGACCTGCGTGACTCCCTCAAAATTTTGGCTTACAACACTATTCTATAGTTTGTATTTCAAACTTTCGCCGAATGTGAATGTCAATGAGAAATTCCGAAAATTAAACGTAATTGTGGTGTGGTACAAATACATTTAATCTTAAAGCAAATATTTCCTAAAATCCCCTGCTAGGTTATACTGTATGTCATGTCTAAGTTTACAGGAGTTTGGTCAGCACTATTTGCCAATGATGTACGACTTCTTAAAAAACAAAAAAAAAAGAAAGAAATTGCTAAAATTATGACTGGCATTGTAAGTCCTAACTTTATCAATTATTTCTTTTTTTTTATTGTCTGGTTTCATATAAAATACACGAGACAATTCATTTCCCAGCAGGGTTTGTAAAAAAAAGGAATTGCTAAGTGACAGCAGTATCTCCACTGGCGCTGTACATACTTGGGTGGATTTGCTCGAAAACGTCCGGCTGGGAGGTCGCAAAGATCTCAAGTAGAAAAGGCTTGTCTGTGGTTCCATCAATCATCTGAACCCACCGATATAACCAGAAATCTTCACTATCATCTGTAGAAGAGAAAACATAACGTTTTAAAGGAGCAACACTACCTTCCCCCTTTTTTTCTTTTCTTATTTGTATACTGTATGTAAAGCCTGTGACAATGTATAATTGTACATTCTTACCTAAACTGGCAATTGTTTGGTGCTCCTGTTATACATCTGTCAAAATCCTGATTGCGTGACTAACCTAATGGCCGCCTTTCAGTTTCAATCAATCCTTCAGTCAATATTATTTAGTACTAAAGAACGGATTTTTTTTTTTTTTTTTTTGAAACCCCATAAGATTTCACATGTTTTGCTGCTTTAAACACTAAACACATTGTAGGCTAAAATAAATATTCAGAAAAGGTAGAACATATAGCGCTGGGACAAAGAAGAAAAAAAGAACAGATCATTGTGTCATCTGTGGGGGGGGAAATAGAGACAGCCCCACTCCCATTTGCTCTCTGCAAATTGCCCCCACATATAGGAGTTCCCAATCGTAGAAGTCTGAACACCACCATTCCCATCAACTGGCTGTCGGTTCCTTTTCCACCTCCAGCTTACAGCTCTAAAGAACAGCAATCTTGTGAGTTCTTTCAACAGAGAGCTGCTGATCCATTGTCCCCCACAGGTGATCCGTTCGCTTGGCTTCCTTGTCCCAGCCCTACAGGTTCCACCTTTCCTGGACACGTAGCTTTCTCTCTGGGTGAGACCGTGAACCTGAGCTGCAGAGACTGATAAGGAATTGCAGTTTTTTCTTGGTCTATTTTCACTTGCTTTGTTACAAATCCGTGATTTTGTTGAACGGCTTTATTTCCTTTCCTAAAATAAATGTTCAAGGCAAATGTCACAACGGATCGATACAATTTAAGTACCTCTCTTTCTTATTCGTTCGCCTCTTCCTACGTAAGTCACAAGCCCGATGACATCACAGACTCGATTATGAGGTAGTTTGTTTAACTCCAACCTATATTTAAAAAAAAAAAAAAGAAATGACTACATGTAGAGTGCTTTTTTTACTTGGACTAGGCAATTATATACATCAGGCTACAGGAAAGGATATAACTAGAATTCAACGCTTGTTGCATGTATGAATTACTAGGTAGGAATTGTGGACACTGGAGTAGGAGAAATAATGCCCTAACATAGACCCATAGAAACTGAAGGATAGAAATGAAGGATAAAGAGAACAAAATAACGACTTATCATATTCCAACAGAAGTTTAGCAGAACTATTGCAATATATTTATTTAGGGTGGCTGACGAATATATATTGGGTATTAAACCACTGCTTCACACACATTGATATTTTTTTTATATAGGCTACGGATAATAGCATATAGGTATAGTTAGAATAGGACAGAATACACTAATTGCCAGCCAATAAAAAAAATAAAAAGTTAATAGGCGAGTGAGTAATGCCCCAAAATATGCTTGGAAAAGTATAATACATATATACACATACATACATATACACACATCTCTTATGATTATAACACAGGTTAAAAAAGTATGAAAAAGCACAATTTATACAGAAGTGGATTTGATCATTGTTGTTATGCCACAGATTAACCAACTATTGGTCCAACCGTATGTAGAGGGAGAGAGGGGGTGGCCCGGTATTAAAGGGGTTGCACCCCATTTGGCCATCCCCTGACCTCACTAGGGAGACAAGGGGTTAGCTGGGCTGAGGTCCAGAAATGTGATTTAACCCTTGTTATGACATGAAAATGTGTATTCCCCTGTTCCCATGTTTCATTGTAATATCTGGTTTAATCAGTGTCTGCATCACACACACTAGAATCCATCCGGGAGCACAAGGGTTAATAGTTCTTCAATGATTATAGCTCTTTGTGTAATTTTCCCGCCTTTTCAGGCACCATTTTGCAGGGTCCCATAGGCCGCCATTGGGGCTCCATGTGTTTCAATGGCGAATCTTGCTGTTTGGGTCCTGTTTCCTGTGAAGACCAGCAGATGGCGTCCGAGAAGAGGAGCGCCGGTTTCCCATTGTAAGTCAATGGGCATATTGACTTCAATGGAGAATCCTCGAAGGAGCTTTCCAGGAACGAGTTGGCTGCCGTCCAAACCGCAAAACCGCAAAGCGGATACATTTTCAATAAGAGAGCTTTGATCACTTAGCAGTCAAGTTCAACGACAAGTGGCGTCGGAATAAACAGTTCTAGAGCACATAGAAATAAAATTCTTTTTGACCAAAGTTCCTAGACCTCCCCCCACTCGACCACAACCGGGTCCCCGAATCCTGGACCCCTGATAAGGGTCGAACCGAGAAGAGCGGGTCGCGCCATAGGCTCCAATGGCGGTGGCAGAAACAGCTCAAAAAAACGGCTAAGTGTGAAAAGCTGAAACTTGGGAATCCATAGCTCCGGTTCCGGAGGGTCCAGAGGATCAGGGTTTGGGGTATCTGTAGTCACTGCTCCGGTATCGCTGCAGAACCATCCTTGACCCTCTTGGACCAACCCGATGGAGTATGGACCCCCTTGAAAGTTCGGGACTTTTCCCATAGATTCCAATGGCGGCCAATCTCCATTGACCGGCTATGGCGGAAAACCCCCATTGACTTCAACGGCGGCGCAGCCCCGTTGAAAGTCTATGGCGGCGGATTCTCATAGCCGCCAACGGCGGCGGTTTGCCTTTGAAAGTATATGGCGGCGGAGCCCGTTGTTTTCAATGGGGATTTAGTGAAAAACCGTGATTTAATTTACAGCGGAGTTTTTTGTATTAAAATAGGAAACGGTTAAAGGTGTATTTGTGTAACTCCGGTTCCGAAGGTCGTAGCAAGTCTCAAATTGGACCATAGGGTGTCCCAGTTCCGGCATTGAGAACTGGGAAGTTTGGACCTGCTGGACCGAACGGAACCGGATATTTTAATATGTTTGTGTTTTATCTTTAATACTGTGTCCCAAAGCAGGGATAAAACCCAGAGGAAATTCCTTTGCATCCCAGGGTAGCATATGGCCAGAGAGGCGACCCAATGTCTAGGACTTAAGTATGGTTCAAAGGATTTTGTCACCTCCACTGTTTACATGAGGGCGGAGATTACTCAAACCAGAGCAGTCTTTAAGTGTCCCAGTTAATACCTTACAACAAAGAATATCCTGCCAGGAATCCAATCTGGTAGACTAGCTGGCATTCCTGATGCAGATGAGGGGCTACAGAAATGAGACCCCAGAGTTCGAATGCGCATGTACCAACTAGCAGGGGGGCATGGATCAAAATGTGTTCCCACGTTAATGAGTGGCTAGAGGTAATTGAAGACCAATCACCTGTACTTAATGTTAAGGATAGGGTTACAAAAAATATATAAATCGTGGTAATCCCTATCCCCTTTGTCTTCTGATATCATCTGAATTGTTACCTGATTGCGAGAGAATTGCTATGCAACATACTTCTCATCCCCCATCCCCAAAGTAAGTGTATTTCTTGTCTTGTTACTGTACTATATCGTGTGTTCACCTATCCAAAGGAATAAATACAATTTATTATATCTAAGCCTCGTTCAGTTCAAACCCAGTTATTTGTGTAAATTACAACCTGTCATAAGCTATCGTCACACCGTACTGCAGTTTCTGTTTGAGAAAAAGGAGTGAAACAAGTAGGGTGTGTTCCTCTGGGCCCTGCCAATGTCTCTGCGGGTGCCATTATTGACCTGTATATGACAGATTAAAGCTGCTTGGAACTATACGTTGCCCTTAATACTTCCTTCCTGTGGGGAAACCCGGGAAGGGAGGACAAGAGGTCTAATACTGCTGATATACAATAAGATCACAACATGTGCATGAGGCGTTTTTTTGTATGCATCTATGTATATATTTATATAGCGTCATTAATGTACATAGCGCTTCACAGCAGTAATACACGTGACATCTACTATATATTTGTGAAATCACTGTATGTCTGCGTCCCAAGGGTCAATCGCATTGGACCTTGGGCCTGTCACTCCTGCTCAGGCCATGCCCGCCCCCACACACCTCTCATTGGCCTACGTCCAACACCAATGCCACACTGTCCCACCCCTCACTGACTCTCATTGGCCTGCGTCCAATGCCCGCCCCCGCACACCTCTCATTGGCCTGCGTCCCACCCCTCACTGACTCTCATTGGCCTGCGTCCAATGCCCGCCCCCGCACACCTCTCATTGGCCTGCGTCCCACCCCTCACTGACTCTCATTGGCCTGCTTTTCACAGCTATCAAAACCTTCACGTCTGCTACCACAGACTGCCGAATCAGGTACAGCAGTGTTTCCCAAACTGTGCGCCGCGGCGCCCTGGTGCGCCGCGGCTTGGCTAGAGGGGCGCCGCGATCAGGGCCGCCAGCAGCGGGAAACAAGGGCTGCTAGCTCATTTAAAAAAAAAAAAAAAAACCTCTGAGGGGAAGCAGAGGAGCGGTCACGTGACCGCTCCCATCCAATGGGGCTGCAGCCTGCCCGGCATTGCAACTGCAGAGCCACCAGACAGCACCAAGGTGTGTGTGTGTGTGTGTGTGTGTGTGTGTGTGTGTGTGTGTGTGTGTGTGTGTGTGTGTGTGTGTGTGTGTGTGTAAAACGGGCTTCAGGGTGTGTGTGAAAAACGGGCTGCAGGGTGTGTGTTGTGTGTGTGTGTGAAAAACGGGCTGCAGGGTGTGTGTGTGTGTGTGTGTGTGTGTGTGAAAAACGGCCTGCAGGGTGTGTGTGTGTGTGTATATATGTGTGGTGTGTGTGTATATATGTGTGGTGTGTGTGTGTGTGTATATATGTATATATATGTGTGTGTATGTATGTGTGGTGTGTGTGTATATATATATATATATATATATATATATATATATATATATATATATAATGTGTGGTGTGTATATATATATATGTATGTGTGGTGTATATATATATATATATATATATATAATGTGTATGTGTGGTGTATATATATGTGTGGTGTGTGTGTGTGTATGTATGTATATATAGATATATATATATATGTGTGTGTGTGTGTATATATATGTATGTGTGGTGTATATGGATGTGTGTGATGTGTGTGTGGTGTGTGCGTGTGAATATATTTATCAAAGTTGCACAATGTTAATAAATAATTTATTCTCACATGTCTTTTTTTTTTCATTTTTAAATATTATATAATGTACACACACACACACACACACACACACACACACACTGACAGCTACCAAGTGACAAACACACACACACACACTGACAGCTACCAAGTGACAAACACACACAGTGATACCCGCCTTCCAAGCGCGCTTGCTGTCTCCTCTGCCAGGCAGCGCTGATTACAGATGCAGGGGCTTTGTGCATCTGTTCAGCCCGGCTCAGCGACGCTGAGAGAGGGAGGCCCGGCGCGCACGCTGGAGGAGCAGCACCGGGAGACTGAGAGAGAGAGTGAGGTCAGAGAGAGAGTGATGTCAGAGAGAGAGAGAGAGTGAGGTCAGAGAGAGAGAGCGTGAGGTCAGAGAGAGAGAGAGTGAGGTCAGAGAGAGAGAGTGAGGTCAGAGAGAGAGAGAGAGAGGTCAGAGAGAGAGAGTGAGGTCAGAGAGAGAGAGAGAGAGAGAGTGAGGTCAGAGAGAGAGAGTGAGGTCAGAGAGAGCGAGTGAGGTCAGAGAGAGCGAGTGAGGTCAGAGAGAGAGTGAGGTCAGAGAGAGAGAGAGGGAGGTCAGAGAGAGTGTGAGGTCAGAGAGAGAGAGAGTGAGGTCAGAGAGAGAGTGAGGTCAGAGAGAGTGAGGTCAGAGAGAGAGAGTGAGGTCAGAGAGAGTGAGAGTGTGTGAGGGAGACACCAACTGCGCACTGCAACTGTTAGGTATGTATATACACCTTTGTTTTTACTTTGGGTGCCGCGTAAAAATCCTGATCGCCTTGGGGAGCCTTGAAAAAATTCTGATTGCCTTGGGGAGCCTTGAACCGAAAAAGTTTGGGAACCACTGAGGTACAGAATCTACACACAACGCACAAACACAGCACACACACACATTCACACAACACCAAACACTGCAGACTGCCTCTTCAAACCCCCCCTCCCCTCCACTCACACACCATGGCAACGATGTCCCTCCCCCTATCCCGCTACCTCACACAGTGTAGCTCCCGCGAACCGCACAGCACGCCACATCTCCTGCACCTCACACAGCTCCCTACCGCAACCGGACCGCGAGGCCCCCTACCCCGCTACACCATGCCACCAATGTCCCTCCCCCTATCCCGCTACCTCACACAGTGTAGCTCCCGCGGACCGCACAGCACGCCTCACATCTCCTGCACCTCACACATCTCCCTCCGCAACCGGACCGCGAGGCCCCCTACCCCGCTACACCATGCCACCAATGTCCCTCCCCCTATCCCGCTACCTCACACAGTGTAGCTCCCGCGAACCGCACAGCACGCCTCACATCTCCTGCACCTCACACATCTCCCTACCGCAACCGGACCGCGAGGCCCCCTACCCCGCTACACCATGCCACCAATGTCCCTCCCCCTATCCCGCTACCTCACACAGTGTAGCTCCCGCGGACCGCACAGCACGCCTCATCTCCTGCACCTCACACAGCTCCCTACCGCAACCAGACCGCGAGGCCCCCTACCCCGCTACACCATGCCACCAATGTCCCTCCCCCTATCCCGCTACCTCACACAGTGTAGCTCCCGCGGACCGCACAGCACGCCTCACATCTCCTGCACCTCACACATCTCCCTACCGCAACCGGACCGCGAGGTCCCCTACCCCGCTACACCATGCCACCAATGTCCCTCCCCCTATCCCGCTACCTCACACAGTGTATCTCCCGCGGACCGCACAGCACGCCTCACATCTCCTGCACCTCACACATCTCCCTCCGCAACCGGACCGCGAGGCCCCCTACCCCGCTACACCATGCCACCAATGTCCCTCCCCCTATCCCGCTACCTCACACAGTGTAGCTCCCGCGGACCGCACAGCACGCCTCACATCTCCTGCACCTCACACATCTCCCTACCGCAACCGGACCGCGAGGCCGCGGCCTACACTCACACACCATGGCAACGATGTCCCTCCCCCTATCCCGCTACCTCACACAGTGTAGCTCCCGCGAACCGCACAGCACGCCTCATCTCCTGCACCTCACACAGCTCCCTACCGCAACCGGACCGCGAGGACGCGGCCTACACTCACACACCATGGCAACGATGTCCCTCCCCCTATCCCGCTACCTCACACAGTGTAGCTCCCACGGACCGCACAGCACGCCTCATCTCCTGCACCTCACACAGCTCCCTACCGCAACCGGACCGCGAGGCCGCGGCCTACACTCACACACCATGCCACCAATGTTCCTCCCCCTATCCCGCTACCTCACACAGTGTATGACAACACCTACCACTGGAAATCAGATGTTCGTTGAAATAAAATATGTTTTCCTAACTATTTTACTGTCTGTATAATGTACACAACACTCACCCACACAAAACCCCCTCATACACACACACACACACACACGCAAACATCCTGTCATTCTATGCCACACACTACACTCAAAAACATGCCATTTTTAACATGTGTATGACCAACAACACGCACTCACACACGTCACACACACAACATGCCTCATACACACACACACGCCATCACACACCAGCAACACACACACATGCTCTCACACACACATGCTCTCACACACACCATGCCACCGATGTCACTCCCGCTATCCCGCTACCTCACACACTCTACCTCCCGCGGAACAACCAGCACGCCTGACATCTCCTGCACCTCACACATCTCCCTCCGCAACCGGACCGCGACGCCGCGGACTACAGTCAAACAGCATGCCACCAATGTCATTCCCGCTACCTCACACACTGTATGACAACACCTACCACTGAAACTCAGCTGTTCCTTACAATAAAATATGTTTTCCTAACAATTTCACTGTCTGTATAATTTATTCTAAAACACTTCTCACACCACCACTCACACACAACACTCACCCACACAAAACCCCCTCATACACACACACACACGCAAACATCCTGTCATTCTATGCCACACATAACAACAAATCACACCTCACCTTCACCCTCATAATACACACACTACACTCAAAAACATGCAATTTACAACATGTCTATGACCAACAACACGCACTCACACACGTCACACACACAACATGTGTCATACACACACACATGCCATCACACACGCCACATACACACATGCTCTCACACACACCACACACCATCACACACAAATACACAAACACATGCACACACACACACGCACTCAGCAACGCCACACGCCCTCAACCACGCAACACACGTACTCACACACACACACACCAACCAACCTCCTCTGCTGATACAACACACAAAACAACACTTCAACATAACCTTAACTACCACACACAACACAACCACCACTAAACAAACACACACACCCAACCCACTGTTCCAATAACCTACCCTTCACCATACACACTACACTGAATACAATGCACATTTACACGTCTCACCACCCACTCCCATTGCACATCAACATCCCACCACACACAAACATTAACAACAACACAACACCTCCGCTACTAACACACCTAGCACAATAAATCACCTCTTCCTTTCAATAACATATTTTACACAAAACATTACTATTTACACATCTGTCTAATTTATTGCACACAAACACTCAACTAACCAACACTGACACACACACACACACCACACACTCACTATCACATCACACACTCACTCATCCACACACACACCCCACACAATCAACAATCACACACAATAATTACATACACACACTATTCTGCCACACACACAGCCAACATTAACACAAAACAAAAACACACACAACATTTCAACACCTACACAAACGCACACCAAACACAAATAAATACCCCTCACCTCACACAGTGTAGCTCCCGCGAACCGCACAGCACGCCTCACATCTCCTGCACCTCACACATCTCCCTACCGCAACCGGACCGCGAGGCCCCCTACCCCGCTACACCATGCCACCAATGTCCCTCCCCCTATCCCGCTACCTCACATGAGTGAAGATATACTTCACAAAGCACAGAGACACAACCCATCACTCAATGTTACCTTTTCACCTGACATTTTCAACGAGGTACTCATATTGTTAGAAGATACATGTCTCTCTATCAATAACAAAACACTACTTCAATTAGGTCTAGAAGCTCCCCAACGTCATCATCACGATGTACTCAATACAGACCTTATGCGAGAGAAACAATACAATATTTCCATACTACAAGAATATGTTGCCACAAGAAAACCAATGTTAATTCCACAACAACTTAACACCTATGACAACATCATGCAGCACATAAACAACGAACAAGGTGCAATCCTGTTTCTTGATGCTCCAGGTGGAACAGGCAAAACATTTCTCATAAATTTACTCCTTGCAGAAATAAGAATGCACAATCATGTTGCACTTGCACTTGCATCATCTGGCATTGCAGCCACTCTTATGGATGGAGGAAGAACTGTGCACTCAGCTCTTAAATTACCACTAAACATTGCTCATGAAGAAAACCCAACATGTAATATTACCAAGACATCTGGCCAAGCCCGTGTTCTTCAAATTTGCAAACTTATTGTTTGGGATGAGTGTACCATGGCGCATAAAAAAGCACTTCAAGCCCTTAATAGAACCTTGCAAGACTTGCGTAACAATAAACAAATAATGGGTGGTGCTGTCATTCTTTTAGCTGGTGATTTCAGACAAACACTTCCAGTCATACCACGATCCACACCAGCAGACGAACTTCATGCATGCCTTAAATCCTCTATTTTATGGCGACATGTCAAACATTTTCCATTAACAACCAATATGCGAGTCCAACTTCTCGGCCACTCAAATGAACAACTTTTTGCACACACACTTCTTCAAATAGGTGAAGGCACTTTACCTACTGACTTAACATCAGGTGAAATTGCTTTTCCCACACATTTTTGTCACATGATGACATCACTTGAAGATCTCATACATCACGTCTATCCAAATCTCTTACACAATTACACAAACCACCAGTGGCTCTGTGAAAGAGCCATCCTTGCTGCCAAAAATACTTCTGTCAATGACATCAATCATCAAATTCAAGACATTATTCCAAACACAATTACTCAATACAACTCAATCGATACAGTTGTGGATTGCGATGAAGCCGTTAACTATCCACCTGAATTCCTACACTCCCTCGAACCATCAGGGATGCCACCACATCATCTTCGCCTCAAAGTTGGAGCACCCATCATGCTACTTCGCAACCTACACACACCTAACCTTTGTAATGGAACCAGACTGTGCATAAAAACATTGATGCCCAACCTAATTGAAGCTACTATCTTAACTGGCAACGCCAAAGGCCAACATGTCTTCATCCCCCGCATTCCACTCATTCCTACAGACATGCCTTTTACTTTCAAACGGCTACAGTTCCCCATCAAACTAGCTTTTGCTATCACCATTAACAAAGCACAAGGACAATCTATAAAGTGCACTGGTATCAACTTAGAATCACCATGTTTCTCCCACGGCCAGTTATATGTTGCGTGCTCTAGAGTTGGATCCCCCCAACAATTGTACATCTTTGCTCCAACTGGAACTACCAAAAATGTCGTTTACAAACAAGCATTACAATGAACATTGACTTTCCTCAATTTCCATGAACTCTACATATTGCCATAAGAAATTACAAAAAAATGAAAGACACTCAATACACTACTGTCATCTTTTATTACTACATTATTTTACAACACACACTTTAACATTACATCAAATACACTCCTCTCAACAATGGACATTCACATCTTTCAAGAAGCATTTCCAACAATAACATTTTCAAAAATAACTACCGTAACAACTAACATACACTTCAAACATTTGCCCTCATATACATGTGCTTTCTACTACTGTTGATTTACAAACACAATTCTAACTAATATTACATAACATTGGCATCACATTACAACTTTCACATACAACATTTACACATACTTATTCACACTTCACATCCCGGGCAACGCCGGGTTTCTCAGCTAGTAATAATATAAAGAACAAATAACATATAATGGGAATAAGCGATTCACTGTCCCGAAGAGCTTACAATCTAATTGTTAAGTAGGAAGAACGTACAGGTACAGTAGGAAGGTGTTCTGGTAAGTGCGTCTGCAAGGGGCCACGGTCGATGTATGTTTGTGTGGGATTGGGTTTCTCTATAAACTGGGGAGATGTTTCCAATATATTTGTGTGTACTTAAGCATACACTGTTAACCTGCACTTGAGAAGGGTGAGCCTATAATATGTCCATTTACACAAGTGGAGTCACAGAAAGAAATGTAAAGGCAGGCTCATTTACCTTGTGATAAACTGATACTTGACATCTGGCAATCTCCACTCAGGTTTCACGAGCTTTTCTGGGATAATATTAAAAGTGGATGGAGGATCACGGGCATTCAAGCTGATTTCTGGAAAAGAAAATGCACAGTATAAGAATTTGTATAGGCTGCTTTACTCTGTTACTGTACAGAACAAATATCTGTCGGTTTTACCGAGCCGTGAACAGGAAGCGATACGTTAATTTCTGCGTTCCAATGTAATGAGCAAGTAGTATGATGTGTAAAAAGGGATTTTCCACACGCAAATTGAACTTCACAGCTCTGCTACACAAAGATCTCAAGAGGTTGAAATTACCAAGTAACTCGGTCCTGTACAGGTACTAAATTATGAATTATTCAAATTATACAAGCGTTTGCTCAGTTGTATTATTTCATGTTTCTGTGAATCCGCTCGGGGCATAAATATTCTATATTTGGAACGGACACATTGGAACACATTTCTTGCTTGAAGACACAAAGTGAATATCTATGATATTGCTTGTCCTAGGTTTAGAAACAAACTTTGATGTGTAATAAAAAGTAAAAGCAGACCACTTAATCCATCAAGGCTTTACTTCTCAAGAGATTATATATATATTTTTTATTATTATTTATTTAATTTTTTCTTCTCTAAAGACAAGACACTCACTCACTTTGTAGTTGGTAGAATTCATCCTGGGTGCATACCGTCCAAAAGTGTCAGATGGAACAGTAGAAAACAGGACAGGTACTCCAAAATACAGAAAGGCGTTTTTTTATTGTCTCAATATTTTGGCTCACACTAGGGTAAGAGTGGGAAACACCAGTCCTCAAGGGCCACCAACATGTCAGGTTTTCAGGATATCCCTGCTTCAGCAAAGGTGGCTCAGCCACTGATTGAGCCATCTGTGCTGAAGCAGGGTGTGACAGGGTGAATGAACGTCACCAGCCATATACCTGGCAAACCTATGTTTAGGCTTGCAGTGCAGCAGTGACGAGGTTAAGTTTCAGTTGAGAAGGGCTACTTAATTAATCTGACCCCAGCTGCATAATAAAGGTGTTTTAAAACACCCAGGCTGTACACACATGCAAGCTAGCTGGTCAGGAGACAGGACTGATATACTGAAGAGATTACTGCTATACGGTCTGTTTTTCAAAGTACATGTGTGATAACTGTCTGTGTCCTGCATGCTGAAGAGAAGCTGCCTTGTTTTCTATGCTGAAGAGAAGCTATTTTGTTTTTGTATGCTGAAGAGAAGCTATTTTGTTTTTGTGTGCTGTATGTTTTTAAGGCTCAATAAATAAGCCTTATCAAGAGAACCCGCGTGTGTGGTTGCATGTACCCTGCAACACAGGGATATCCTGAAAATGTGACCTGGTGGAGGCCCTTGAGGACTCGAGTTGCCCATCCCTGAGACAATAAAAAACACATTTTTGTATTTTGATGTACCTGCCCTGTTTGAGATAGATATAGATATATACATACACATATACATCACAATGTGACAGTGTGGATTTCTATTGGCTGCCAGTGTGAGCAGTTTCCACTCTCCCCCCCATCCCCCCAAATAATACTGGCAATAAAAAAAAAAAACTCAAATATCTCAAGGCCCCCCTGGAATAAAATCAAGGGGAAAAGAAATGTGAATTCTAGAGGGATTGTTGCTTTACATGGAACAAGGAATATTCTATCTTTATCCATGCAGAATACCCCATCTGGCAGTATTCCTGCAGAGATATATCCTTAAACTCTAGATCAGCGGTGCGCAAGATTTTTCTGGGGGGGCATGGGCGGTTGCAGACGTCCCGCGCTCTTCCCCAAGGCATTTAAATTAAATGCCGGGGGATCGCGTGAGGCCTCTGCAACTCAACTTACATTGATTCAGAAGGCTGCTGTGACCCGTCGCCATGGCAACACAGCGGCAAATGATGCCGCGATGCCATGTGACGTCACATGACCGTTGCCATAGCAACATGGCATTAAATTACGTCAGATGACGCCGGCACAAGAGGTGAGGGAGGCGAGGCGCGAGCACGGGGGCGGGAGAAGGCGTGGGGGGGCACAACTCTAATAGTTTGTGCGCCCCTGCTCGGAAAATGGTTTACTTGGATATGTTGGATACCTTTGAGCAAACTGAAAGGAAGAAAATTAAAGCAAAAAGTTATTTAACACCTGTGACTAGATGCGTATGAAAAATGTATTAGGGAGAGTGAATTGAATGAGGGGGAGAGGAGAATATAATAAATGACAATATAATTACTACAGCCAGGGCAGCCCACAGGGGGGGGGGAGAGAACCAGGACAAGTGTCCCGGGCCCCGTGGCTGCGGGGAGCCCGGCTGGCTGTTGTTTTAGTTTGTCCCGGAACTCCTTTGCCCGGCTGCCAGTCCTCTTGTTGCCGCCGTGTCCCAGCTCTCCCCAGCTGTGGGCCTCCCTCACTGACAATGTCCCAGGCTTGAAGCTGGGCCTATCTCCGATATGAGAGAGAGGCCCGGCGTGGGACAGTATCAGTGAGGGAGACCCGCAGCTGGGGAGAGCCAGGGCACCGCAGCAACAAGGAGGATCGGCAGCCGGGCAAGAATGGCCCAACTGCTTTGCCCGGCCGCGGTGCCCCCGGCACTCCCCAGTTGCGGGCCTCCCACACTGTCCCGCGCAGGGCCTCTCTCTGGCGTCGGTGCGTGCACAGGCAAGAGAGTCCCGGTTCGGGAGAGTGAGAGAGGTCCACACAGCGTGAGAAATGGGGAAGCCCGGCAAGATTCCAGCAGCAGCTGGGGAAGAGCCGGGGCAGTAGAGGCCTGAGACCATCCCCAAGGTAAGTCTGTATTTTGTATATATTTGGGAGGAGTGCAGTTTTTATTTTATTTTTTTATGTATTTGGGTGGTGAGTAGGGTTGCCAAGTGTCCAGTATTCAACTGGACTGTACTGTATTTGAACACTCAGTCCAGTAAAAAATTAGTGGTATTAGTGGTACCCCTCTGAACACATTGACCTGACCGGCTTGGGGGGGCCGCGGGATTTCCCAGAGCAGGGAGAGAGCAGGGCTCTTCATAGGGGGCTGAGCATCTTCCTTCATCCTGATTGGCTGCATTACACAGCAGCAACCAAAAGGAGGATGTCAGGAGCCTTGGGGGTGGGGCCATGGAGGAGGAAACAGCATGGAGTCGAAAGAGGGGTGTGTGTGTGTGTGTGTATGTTGAGCGCGTGAAAGCACCGTTTTGTCCTGTAATTTTGGAGAAGCCACCTGGCAACCCTAGCGATGGGGGGGGGGGGGGGAGTGGGGATGTTTCTATGTATTTAAGGGGTGGGAGGGTTCTATGTATTTGGGGGCTGGGGGGTTGTATGTATTTGTTGGGGGTAGGGAGGGGTGTGTATGTAATTGGTGTGTGAGGGGGGTTTGCATGTATTTGGGGGTGGGGTTTTTTTGTATGTATTTGGGGGGTGGGAAGGTTTTTTGTATCGGGGTGGGAATGGAGGAGGGGGCTTGCGAGGTGTGAAATGAAGGGGCTCGCAAGACCGCCGACACGGAAGAGAGGGGCCACAGTCGTAACTCTAGTCCTGGGCCCCGGGAAATCCGTCTGCAGCCTCTCGTAAAGTATACTCGAGTTTCAAAACGTTCAAAGCACTCAGTACTGTAACATCTTCTCTGCCATTGTAAACTGTTTCATAATATATTATGTGTTGCAAACTGAAGACCAACCATCTGTGGAAAGTCGTATGACAAATATTATAGATTACTCAACACGTACTTTTGTAAAAGGCTACTAAAACCGACATGGAAATGCAGCATAAATTCTACAAGCAGCACTGAATGAAGGCTGAGATACAATTAGGAGATTACCATATCTGTCTGACTAAGATTATAAATTATAGGGGAAGCAAAATCTATGTTCAAAAGACTGAGCAAACTGAACTGCATTTATGAAGGCTGATCTGTAAAGGATACATTTTATTTTTCATTAACAAAACAATTCACAGATATAAGTCATCTACAATGCCATTCTGAACTAGGAGCAGAATATATGGGCTCAGCCAGTTGGAGGCGATGGATCATATTAGCCGCATTGCAAGGCGTCTCACCCTGGCGGTTTCCAGCTATCCTACCCCTTGTAATAAGGCCCTTGACTCATCCATCAGACTCTGACAAGTAATTTGCTTAGTTCATGCAGGGAAACAGAAACAAATCCTATCTACTTGTCAAAAACAGATCGCTGAAAAACAGAGAAGGCAATATAACTTTCTGTGGCAAGGTTTGTGGTAACAAGCTATGCATGTCTCAACAGGCTCCTCACTGGGCAGCGTTAGCTTTTGTTAATTTCATCTAGTGATTGTAGTGTAGAGGCTAATAAGTAGTTTTAATTTCTTCAATAAACACGCAAGTCTTTCAGTTTAGTAGTCATTTTTCATATGTCGAATAAGAAATTCACCTTGGCACCTGTCAGTCTTTGCTGAAGGTTTATTACTTCAGCAAAAAAACAAACAGGAAATCTTGACTAATGTTCAAAATTGTTTCCAGCATCTATGACGGGGGTGGGCAATGCCAGTCCTCAGGGGCCACCAACTGGTAAGGTTTTCAGGATATCCCTGCTTCCGCACAGGTAGCTCAATCAGTGGCTCATTCAAAGACTGAGCCACCTGTGCTGTTTTCAACTGAGCCACTTGTGTTGTAGCAGGGATAGCCTGAAAACCTGACCTGTTGGTGGCCCTTGAAGACTGCAGTTGCCCACCTGTGTTCTATGAGGTGGACCCTTTGTAAATGCACCCTTATGTGGCTCTCTTTTGATATTCAGGCCGAAATGTTTACAGACTTTTTCTTGCCCTTCGCTTAAACTTTTGTTCAACTGTATTTCTGAAATCAAGAAAACACCTGGGTTTAGAGAGCTCAATGTCAAAGTCAATTTCCTATACACTGCACTAACCCGCCCACACCTGAATCCGTTTATGTTTTTTGCACCGGAGAGTGCATTTCTCATTTGTCCTATTTGCCAATCAGATCTTGGATTTCTATCATGTAAATCTTATAGGGACACAAAGAGCTTTTAATTCCAGTGCAATTTAGTACCATAGACAGACACCAGCACTATATACACTTACTTTTATGTGTTTTACTTTACTGATCAGTAACTAATTCAGTTAGATACAGACAAATACAAACCTGGGTAAAACTGGCATGCATACAATCAAATTTACTGTATGGTAGCAGGTTTGAAAAGGTCTAAAGTGATTTACATATTAAAAAAGCAATCCAAGGAGGCAATTGTTTTTTCATTTTTTTTAGGGTTGAAGCAAGGCGTCTATGGAGCGGAACCCCGTTAATTTCAGCTCCGTGTGCCCCCTGCTTCTGGAAATACTTACCTGTGGATTAGATACCGGTACCCGCTCTCGACTACCAGGGTTCACACTATGTCCTCTGTTCAGAGATCTCAGGCCCTGCAGGCCAATAGGAAGCCGTCAAATCATCGGTGCAGCTTCCTATTGGCCCATGTAATGTGGGAGCTTCAAACTTGAAAGCCCTCCTTGCTGAGCCAGAGCAGCTACCGGCACCTACTTCAGGAGGTAATTATCCCCGGAAGTAGGGAGTCCCAGAAGCTGAAATTAATGCGGCTCTATATTAAAAAAAAGTTGGCTTGGATTGCTCCTTTAAGCATTTCCCTCCTGGTGGGGAACCTAATGTTGTTATGAAAAGTAACAAAACTCACACACACACACGGCTGTAAATAGTAGACACAAATATCAACTTTTAAGGTCATATTAAAATAATAATAGAAAACGCTCAAATAATGTTCTACAGCCATTCTGTACCGAAATATTCAATGACGTATTGTTGCTTTTGAATAGAAACTCAAAACAAATGAACACGCCCATCACATTTCTTGAATACTTTACCAAGTGAAGGCAATCTCTTGACCTGCGAGTCTCCTGGTGTCGGGAGGGTTCTGTTGGGGTAGCTGGTTTTGACGGCATATTGCTGAAGCAGGAGAACATTGCCAACCCGAAGTGTACAGAACCATTCAGGACACAGAGAGTTCCACAACACAAGCGACATCATGCCCGAGTGATCAGCAACCTCAAAATAGGCCTGAAAACAAATAGAAAACAGATACACTAAATAAAGCCCATTATCTGCTGCAGGGATCTATTGCCTTGTGAGGGTTATGGAAAACAGACTAAAAATGAAGCGGGAGCCCCTATAAATGGCATATGGATGAAAGACTATTCTGTCTTGTGCAACCTCATGTCCCAAAAACCTTGTTAAAGAAACGTCAAACATTTGGCCCAACTTTCTATTGAGATTGGCATAATCCAATCAGTGGCTGCCGAAGCCACATGAAGTACAGGTGGAAACCTGCAAACAATGTATGCACCAGGCAAGTGTTCATTATTTATTAAACATTTCAACTAAGAGCATATATGCCAGGGGTGGCCAACTCCATTACTCAAGGGCCACCAACAGGTCAGGTGTTCAGGATATCCCTGCATCTCCCCCCCCCCCCTTGTAAAAACAGAGTAATTTACCTGGTACGGCATATCAATTTTCTTTTCTGGTTTCCCAAAATAACGAAGTCTGGATTTGTGCATGATTCGTACAAGTAGAGGTGGTAAGGTTCTCTTGCATCTCCAAATCATTTCCAAATGCAGCAGGGAAGATACTTTGGACACTGTTAGACAACACAAACTCACATTGTGAAAAGAAGTACTATTCATACATGGATTCTGAAATATTACACATTCCAAATCTGGTCTTAATTATCCCCAAATTAGGAGAACCACATAATGCCAAATATTCTCAGTTGGAAGTAAGTACCAGGATGAATCAAAATTAGTGTCCATCAAAACAGAGGCCTGCAAAATAGATCGCTAAAGGCAGAAAGGGCTTGACCAGTCAAACTGACCTACTTAATTTACTGTACTTACATTCTGCTGTTACTATTTGGTTGTCCGTTCATAATAAAAGAGGATTCACAAACATCTAAAAGTTCCCCAATAAGAAATGGGTAACATCTTAATTCTGTGTGGAGGCGGATAAATACTAAATACAGGTTGGACAAAATGTTTCATGACATGTTTACTGTAGAACTTGCTAACAGACACAAAGCAACAGGCCAAACAGTGATAAGGTCCATCCGACATGCAGACCTGTCTGTGGCTTGTTCTAATGAATGTTCTTTTAGGTTCAACTGCTGTTATCTGCAAGTATGCTACTTACAATTCTAGGTCCAGATATTCAAAGTAGAAAAACAAAGAACAATGTCTGTTGTCCTTTGGTACCAGAACTGATGGAAGCAGCAGATACTACTGTACGCAGCATATGGAAACACTAGGAACTGGCATGTAGCATTCAGCTGACTTCCAAAACTTACAGGTAAATGCGGTATTACAAATACCCTTCAGGTGTTCCTTTTTTATATATTAATTTGGAGCATACTATACCCAAACCGTGTTTCTGTATGTTACTACTCAATACATAACAGAAGACACAGCAATTATCCATTCACATAGCTCTATCTTCCTTAACATTTTTGTTATGATCACATATTATTAAAACTGCCATTGCATTTACAGTGCATATATTATTAAAACTTGTCTTACATGCATAGTTCATATAGAGTACATTATTCAAACTGGCATTACATTTATAGTTTATATGCCATACACTTATAGTACATGTACCTGTAACATTGAAACTCGCCTTACATTTATACAGGAATTATAGACATTTCACAGATTGATACTATCATCACACATTATTGATATTATCATCACACATTATTGATACGATTATCACACATACAGCACACATTATTGATACGATCATCACACATACAGCACACATTATTGAAATGACCATCACACATTATTGATATTATCAACACACATTATTGATACTATCATCACATACAACACACATTATTGATACTATCATCACACATTATTGATACTATCATCACACATTATTGATACGATCATCACACATGCAGCACACATTATTGATATCATCACACATACAGCACACATTATTGATATTATCACACATACAGCACACATTATTGATACTATCATCACACATTATGATAGGATTATCACACATACAGCACACATTATTGATACTATCATCACATATCCAGCTCACATTATTGATACTATCATAACACATTATCGATCTTACCATCACATTCCCAGCCCCATCCCTCCCCTTTAAAACACTTACCATCCACACCCAGCTGCCCCTCTGCCTGCCCCATGTCTCTCCACATATCCCCATAGGGGTCATCATTATTCCACAGAGGCAGGTAATGCTTCCTGCTACCTCTCAGCGGCAGCTCACCTGTGTGCCCCTGCTGTACCGCGCTCAAGTCAGTGTCAGTATGAGGAGGAGGCCCCTGCTGTATCGCGCCCATTTGAGTGTCAGTATGAGGAGGCCCCTGCTGCATCGCGCCCAGGTCAGTGTGAGTGTGAGTGTGAGTGTGAGTAGGGGGGGCAGCGGTCACCTCCAGCTCCTCCACACACACCAGGCCGCAGCCCAGCTTCCTCTCCTCATACACATAGGAGCAGCGGGTGATGCTGACATGCAGGCCGCAGCGCAGCAGGTTCCTGTGCACCAAGGGGTTCAGCTGGGGTGACAGGCCCCATGTCCCCCGCGCTGCCCCGTCTGTTATGGTCACATCGTAGCAGTAGTGAGGCGGCCCGCTGCTTTCCCCCAGGTAGCGCTGCACGGCCAGCACCAGCACGGGCACCGGCTCCCGCAGGTCCAGCCTCAGGCCCGGGCAGCCCTTCACCCTCTCCAAGGTGCTCCGGATCCAGGAGGGCGCTACGAGGCCTACTGCGGGGGGCAGGCCGGGGCCTGGCCTGGAGAGCGGGCCGGCTCCTGCCACCTGGAACTCAGTCACCTGCGCCAGCTTGGGCCGGGGCACCGACAGGGGGAAGCCCCCCGGTTCTAGCGGCCGCCCCGGTGACCGGGTTCCGGGTTGAGCAGCCCCCCAAATAATAATAAATAAAAATCACCACTATAAAATAAATAAATAAACGCGCGGACCAGCACAGACTGGCGCCAATCCGCGCGTTACCCGGGCAACCATCAAGCCATCATGGCGATTGTCACGTGACACACAGGGACTCTTGTCTCGGGGAGGTGTGTGTGTGTGTGTGTGTGTGTGTGTGTGTGTGTGTGTGTGTGTGTGTGTGTGTGTGTGTGTGTGTGTGTGTGTGTGTGTGTGTGTGTGTGTGTGTGTGTGTGTGTGTGTGTGTGTGTGTGTGTGTGTCATACAGACAATAGGAAATCCCTCTTATAAGGGACACTATGTGCTCTCACATTTAATCTTGCCTGTAACTGTTACATGCGCACGTAATAATATATTATTTTTAACTGCCCATGAAATGCCTGTAATGTACCCCCTGTGTTCAGTTAATGTACAGGCAGGCCTCGGGTATCCAACGGAACCCGTTCTGGAAGTAGCGTTGGACAGTGAAACCGTTGTAAAGTGCGTCCCATGGTAATCAGTGACGGTGAGCGTTGGATAACGCGTTCAGGCGTCGAAAAAAGGCCCATAGGGTTGCATTGTAAAGCGTTGGATATGCCATTCGTTGTAAAGTGAAACGTTGGATAACGAGGACTAGCTGTAACCATGTATTGTCATCATCATAAGGCTGAGTCCCCAGTCAGCACTGTGGCACGTGCGCCCGGCGGGGGGGGGGGGCAGCGCGTGCACAGCACTGCGGTCTGAATGAAGGTTTGCGACGGGAGGGGGCGTGGCTGTGGGTTTGCGGGGGCATGGCCATGACGTCCCGCGGCTGGTTCGCCCTCATTGGCTGAACCGCCGGTGGGGGCGTGGCCACGCCTCCGTCGCGAATGCCAAACTCAAATTCCCCTGCCTGCCTGAAAACCTGTCGCGCACTGCTGTGGAAAGGTGCGCGACAAGGTAGGAACTGGGACCGGAGTAACTGGGGGGGCGGGGCTTGATCGTACAGCGCACGCCGAGCCGTGCGCTGTAGTAGTTAGTGGGACCGCAGCCTAACTCTGTGCCCAGAACATACTTGATAACGAGAGGTGCCCAGAACATACTTGATAACGAGAGGTAACTCAATGTATTACTTCCTACTACTAAAACACTGCTCTGGCCCCTAGCGAAAGGGGAAAAAATGATAGTATGTCCACAGAGTTATTGGTATCTCGAAGCAAATTTATGGATCAACTATGCCCATTTTACCATTGGGTGATGTGTTTAAACGGACTGCTAATTGAAGCTTCCCTTTGGAGAGCACTACAAAGCTGGGTGTCCATATATACAGCTTATATTGTGCAGCTATGCCGACCAATAATTACGATCTGATTTATAATGCAGAGAAAAATATGTTTGGGAATGATTTATAATGCATTTTAAAATTGGATTATGTCAGGGATTCTCAACTCCAGACCTCAAAACCGCCCAACAGGTCAGGTTTTACGGATATCTCTGCTTCAGCTCTGCTGGCTCAATCAATGACTCGGTTGAAGAGCCTGCTTCACCACGAGTGGCTGATTGAGCCACCTGTGCTGAAAAAGGGATATCCTAAAAACCAGACCTGTTGTGGGGTCTTGAGGACAGGAGTTGAGAATCCTTGGATTAAGTAATATAAACAAGTGGACCGCTATTTGAAGTGTACCCCATATAAATAATTTTAAGTCAGCGATTAACAGCACTGTAATGTCTGGTACTCATACAGCCTATATTTTGTATTGTGAATATGCTGATTACGATTTGCTTTACAGTGAATTTTTATGTCATACCAAATGATTTGAATAAGTGGATTGCTATTTAAATGGCTCCCTTGACAAAGAGTTCAAGCCTGGTATTTACATACAGTACAGAGGTTTCTTGTGCAGTACGGATAGGGTGAGTTTTTCCTGACTTTCAAATGTATCCCAAAACATATTTAATATCTGTGGCTCCTTATGGTAACATATTAATATATATATTAATATATGAACAAAAAACAAACAAAAGCGCAAGCTCCATAGCACGTAACTGAGTAAAAAATAAGGTACATTTATTAAAAAAATCAGCAACCCATAAGAATGTGCACTTACAGGATTTTAGACAGAACCATTCGTGGGAGAGAAATCTCTATTGTGGTCATCTGCGGTGGTAGGGTGAGTCCCAGGTTTGCAGAGTGGATGTAAACAGCCCAGGTTCACCATGAACTCCTATCCCGAATTGGCAGCAAGATAAAAAGGCATCCAATGCCTGCACGTCCTTTGCTCCCTCATACAATGGTTGCTAGCACTTGAAATTACCGCCAGCCGGAGCGAAGGGAAGCCAGGGACTCCAAATACACCAACATCATCTCCTGACTAAGTCGCCGCAGTGTGACGAAACGCGTAGAGCTGTGACATCATCGCGTTTGTGTTGGTGTATTTGTATATATGTATATGTGTGTAATGGGGATTTCACAGTCCCATGTCCATCTATGATGTAGAAACACTGTTATTCATTTACATATTTGATACGTTTATATAAAATAAAAAAAATAAAAAACAGCATACAAGGGGTTAAATGGACTATTTAAACATGGACTGCATCAATCCCAAGTGACATCAACCAGCGTGACGTGACTGAGAGGACTTCAGCAGTCAGAGGAACCGCGAGGGAGGTGATTCCCACCAGCATCGTTGGTCAGTTGGACCCACGAAGGAATTCACTGATGTGCTCTTGTGAGTGCAATCATTTCATAATTTATATCGCATTACAATGAAGGTTCATACACCATTGCTGGCCTTTGGTGTGCTCTTCCATGTGTGTGTATAAACTTCTTCAAACTTGGGGGTTTCTAGAGCTCATACATGGTCCTCTAACATTCAAGGACTCCCCACCCTCTCTGGGTCCACCCGGTCAATCTTGGGAAATGATAAGACCACTGGGTCAGGGCTCGCTCCAATGGCCAATAGAAAAGCTTCAACTTCATTGGGAGAGGACCTTGCGACTATCTTGTGGTGACCACAGCTGTCATGTTTGTAGGCTTTTTTTTTGTTGTCAAAAACGGCAAAAACAATAAAATACAAATATCTCCAAAAAGTACAGGAGGATTCCTGCTTTAATTCTGTCTGTCGGGAGGTTCATGTCAGGAGTGTTATCAAAATATTTGTGTGTGGAAGTCCTTTAGAACAATATAGGTACAGGGTGAGATGCTCATGTCAACCAGTGTCTTTTGTCTTGTATAGACAAGGTACTTGGTCATCGTGAAGGTCCATCACGTAGATCAGGAGTCTCCAAACGGTTGTACGAGTCCTAATAGAACTACACAATGTATTTTATACTTCTGTCATTCCTCAGCCTCCAGCTGCATCAGAGAGAAGGAAAAGGGCAAAGAGAACCTCCCTACCCCCCATCATATTACAACTAAACTGTAATCATTCACTAAAAAGGCAGATATGTAAGTGATAAGTAAAGAATACTTTGACATACCTGAAAATATTAAATGCACAACGTTCCAATACTTTGTTATTGTGATACAGAAATAAATGAGGCGTGTAACCCCTGAATTTAATAGTCATTTTTGTTATCTATTTACGGGGAAGATTTTATTTAATGCAACACACGCATTCAAATGTACTATGAAATTATCTGCTCTGCGTAGTAAATAATTGTATCCCCTGGGGAAATATCTTTACTTAGGATTGTGGTTTCTCAAGATGAAAAAAGTAACATTTTTAGTTAAGGTAAAAAAGGAAAAGTGTTTTAATACCTAGTACTTGGGCTAACCGGGGTGTAGTCCGGATCTTTCAGAGGCTCCACAAATACTATGTCCCAAAATGTTATTTTAAATTCGCAGTTCTCACTGAATGCAGCAAATGTTAATTAATTATCATTTTTTTTTAAAGTCCATTTTTTGGTGCAATTACAACAGGATATTGCTTTTCATTTTATATAGCCTAAGTTTCTATTAAAAAATATAATTCAAAGAGGTTTCTGAAAAAAAATTATGCATTAGGTAGTTTAATTGATTTGTCTGAAATGTATTTTTAAAATAACGCACAACAAATACCTATGACAGCGTGACAAACTGGAGTCTGTATTTCCGAACATTGAAAATGCTTTATGAATTTTCCTATCAATGATTTGCCACAAAACTGCGAAGGCGAAAGATCGTTTTCAAACTTAAAACCTTAAGAACGAAGCAGCTGCGGCTTCAACCGAGAACTTTCCTTGATGACAATAAAATCAGATATAGTTCCGAAAATCGAATATGATGATGTTATTTGTGCCTTTGCAAATAAATTTTAAAAAAAACCAGAAAGAAACACGTCGATAAATAAAATGTTTTTGTTTGTTGTAATATTTGAAGAATTTCAATAAATTTTTTGAATGTTTTTCATATTGTATTTGTATTTAAATGTGACTTGTGGGTGGGGGCCCCCAATTTACGCAGCCCAGGCCCCCAAAAAGTCTTAAGACGGCTCTGTACAATAGCTGTGAAAAAGCCCAGTACATGGAAGGGCACCAGTGACATTCCATATCAACACGATGAGTTGTGTAGAGCAGTGGTGCTCAACTGCAGTCCTTGAGACCCCCCCCCCCCTCCAACAGGTCAGGTTTTCAGCATATCGGTGCTTAAGCACATGTGGCTCAATCAGTCCCTGCTTCCGCACAGGTGGCTCAATCAATCCCTGCTTCAGCACGGGTGGCTCAATCAATCCCTGCTTCAGCACAGGTGGCTCAATCTTCGACTGAGCGTCTGATTGAGCCACCTGTCCTGAAACTGGGAAATACTGAAAACCTGACCTGTTGGAGGTCTTGAGGACTAGAGTTGAGCACCCCCGGTGTAGACCACCATTATAAAAAAGCATAACCATACATCTTTGTTTTGTGTACTTCTTCACAGTATCTGTTGCTTCCCCAGGGACAATGTTAAAGTGTAACTTCATCCAACATTTCAAATTTAAAGTGTCAAATGTTATTACACAGCACTGCCTAATGAGGCATGATTGGCAATTAAAATGCGTCTTTAGAAATCAAAGATCAGCACGGTATCTAAATACTTGCCTTTTGATGGGTAAGCTGTACATTTGTGGACATTTGCCATTTGGTACAAACAAAATATGAAACAGATGTGCCTTTGGCAATATTGCTTTATTATTAATTGACAGAAACCATTTCATATAATTAGAGCACAATATGAACAGAAGCAAACATATGTTGTATTTAAATATACAAAGTCGTGTACAGCTAAAGATGTGACGATTCACAACGTGCATGTTGTATGTTGAAATAATAGAGATATTTTTAAAAAAATGAATAACTAAATTAGAAACGAGATTCTGTACTTGGTCACAGTTTGCTTTATTTAAATTCTTCTAACAAGATTGCACAGATAATCGACTCCATTCATACATTTTACTCATTAAACTTTAAGAATACACTGTCAGTCCCTGTGCAGTGGGTAACCGGTAGATAGTAATATTACATGGATTACAGAAAACAGAAATGTAACACCTGCAGTGCCTTGAGCCATCCCAAAATGAACTCCCCTCACATCTACAGAGGTCTGTTAACAGGAGGTTATTAAAATCATTAACAGCCGTTATTTCCCCTGATGTTAACACATATCCACAAAGGAGAGAGAGACAGTGAGAGAGACCTTGTTTTGTAAACTCTCAAGTTACTACCTGGGAAATATGCTAATTTGGATATGCAAAATATATTCAAATGATGTAAATTAGCATATATCCCAGGTATGTCTGGTGTGCTCCTTTTTGTGCACTGGTGTCTCTCCGTGTGTTTGGTGAGGTATAGAAGTCACTTGGGACTTTACCAGAGCAGGGACCTCCCCTTTCCAGGGTCTAGACCAGGGGTCTCAAATTCAGTCTTCAAGGGCCACCCACCAACAGGCCAGCTTTTAATGATATAACCGCTCAGGCAAGCTTTTATGGATATCCCTGCTTCAGCACAGGTGGCTCACACAGTGGCTCAGTCTTCGACAAAAACTGAGCCACTGATTGAGCTACCTGTGCTGAAGCAGGGATATCCGTAAACCCTGATCTATAGGTGGCCATTGAAGACTGGAGTTGGCCAGTCAACAACTGACTAACTGAGCCATCTGTGCTGAAGCAGGTATATCCTTTAAACCTGACCTGTTGGTGGCCCTTGAGGACTGGAGTTGGGCACCCCCTGAATTAAAGCTTTGCTCCGTTTGAAGACTAGAACTTCAACCTTATGCAAATATTAATGTAATCGTCGAACTCTGTCCCTTCCAACTCTTCATCCTCATCACTTTCCCTTGGTTTGATCATCTTGCTCATACTGTATCTTTCGTTTAACACATGCTTTATCTTTTCTAGTTTGCTACCCAGCCTAAGTATAACTACAATTGCCTTTCTCTTATCTGGAGACACTAACTGTTGGCAGAATCCATCATGTATCTCTCTCTTAGTGACATACAATCACATACTTCTTCCTCTCTTCACGCTGCTATATAAAAACAGACACTGCAGGGAAGGACTTATAAACAATACTAATGTACATGTCCTGATTAATAATGCTACTTTCATAATCATTTTCTGATTTGCAGTGATGGGCGTACTTTCATTTTGTGGATTAACTGAAATAGCAGAAAGGTTGGCTCAATATCCTCATTCTGTAGAAGCAGTTTCTTGATGTTAAATGTAATATATATATTTAAATATATAATCTTAACTAAACTTTTCAGTAAATTGTGTTTAGATTGTCTAGTCGGGACATGATCTATATAATTCTCAATCTTGTTTTGCACTTAATGCTGGTAAGAACATAGCTATAGGTTGTATACTTTAATTATGATATATATTGCACTTGTACAGTAGAACACTAAACATGGCTCAAATTGTATTGTAAACTGCATATCTGCTAGTTACAAATCTTTAAAAAAGTTGCAGAAAGATTTAACTCATTATTTTTAAAAAGAATCATATTAAAATAATATACCTGTATCTCCAAAAATTCAAGCTCTCAAATGAGCTCTTTTTATACTTACTGTATATTGATGTTGCTTTTTGTCATATTAGTATACACTTTTAATGATTTAATTTACAACTGCCAGAGTAATTTTGTTGGTACTTATAATTAATGAATTGTTCATGCATTGCACCTGGTAACTGAATGATCACTCAAACTATTTTACAAATATATTTTACATTGCGGAATACTGTATATGATCTAAAAAATATAATAAGATTGCATGTCCTTCAAGTAAGATTATCATTTCAGTGTCAGCTATTGTCAGTGGAACAAATGCACAAACGTCAGAGGCCACATAAGTGCATTAACATGTAATTCAGTGATCATTAGAAATGCAGATATTCTTTGTTCCTTAACTTTCTTGACAACATTTGGGAAACTTCCAACTGGAATAAAAATCAGTGATAACTTCATGAGATGTTTAACACAGTCATTTCTCGGTATAAACCACAAACTCGCATACGGGAAATATTGTGACACTTCTGACTTCAACAAATACAAACGTAGAAAATGTTAAGATCGGCTGTATGAACGTCAGGTTGCCTTTTCTGGGTTGCTCGGTTTTTGGCATTGTAACTTCATGGTTCAATAATACCAAATCTGAGGGTATTTGCCCCAAATCGTGAAGCACCACCAAGGGTATAAACTAGAGATGGGCGAATTTTTGTTTGTTGAATTTGGATCAGCAGCGGATCGGTTGGTTCCTTTGGCCCGCGGATTTCCGCAGATCAATGTCAAAAAAGGCGATTCACGGATTTTTGTATTACTATTGCCAATACACGCCGCGGATTGTATAACCCACCTACTGCAGGAGAGGCCAACTGCAGTTCTCAAGGGCCACCAACAGGTCAGGTTCTAAGGATATCCCGGCTTCAGCACAGGGACTGAGCCACTGATTGAGCCACCTGTGCGGAAGCAGTCTTCAACTCAGCCACTGAGCAACCTGTGCTGATGCAGGGATATCCTTAAAACCTGACCTGTTGGTGGCCCTTGAGAACTGGAGTTGTCCACCCCTAGCCTACTGTATAGTTTTAATGCTACATACATTTCCGGCAGATTTATCTCACTAGATGACATGAAAGAAATACATTTGTAACGTGCATGGCACAGCAGTGCTTATTGGTAAATACTAGTGCACATTTTGGGTGGGAATGGGAATTCTCACAACTAACGGGTGTGTAAATCCACCAGGAGCTGTCTAACTGCTGATTTTGGTGCAAATTTTTTTATTACCAGTTGAACAGTACATTTTGTCCGAGAGTCATGAAGTAAATCTGACTGCTGCCACCAGCCTGTATCGAAGCAAAAAACACCTGAAATAGAAAATATGTATAAGTGAGTAAATAAGCACACAATGTGTATCCCCTGTGCAGGAAAATGGAATGTAACTGTTGGTCAATACATTCCTATATATATATATATATATATAAGAAAATAATATATCACTTGTGAGCACATTCACATCTCTCAGATAGCTCTGCAACCCTGCCTTTCCCCATTATCTCCTAGCATACAATACTTCGACTCTAGCCAAGGATTCTGGGTAATGGCATGCACATGAACACTCACAGTGTCACCTTTTCCTTCTTGTCCATTTTAACATGGAGCCCTATAAGCTTATGCCTGCCGCATTACACAGCCTGAGTTAAATATATATAAAACCCTTCCAGTCTTTTAGAATGCGTCATAGACACAATAACATTGAACGTCCACCATCTCTTACAAGAGCTGCATAATATAGTCAAGTATTTTGAACTATACATGGGTAGCAAAAAATAATTACATATACAGGCGGTCCTTGGTTATCCGACACAATGTGTTACTCAAAATGGCGTTGTAAAGCGAAACGTTGTAAAGCGAAACGTTGTAAAGCGAAACACATTTTCCCACAGGAACACTTTTTAAATGAAAGGTTCCGTTCCTGAAGGCATTTTTAACACTAAAATACACCAAATATTTTATGTAGGCAATAAGATATGCAGCACACATATAAATTATATAGTGTATATACTGTATTATATATATAATATAACATAATAAATATATATATATATTTACATATACACATATACACATATATACACAACATTGCAAAGCGTCGTAAGAGCGTTGGATAAGCTGTTTTGGCGTTGTAAAAATGAACATAGGTA
The DNA here is from genome assembly GCF_040206685.1 of Ascaphus truei. Lineage (NCBI taxonomy): Eukaryota > Metazoa > Chordata > Amphibia > Anura > Ascaphidae > Ascaphus > Ascaphus truei. The sequence goes on from NC_134498.1 coordinate 42,772,766, forward strand.
TGCATTGCACAGCGTTGGATAAGCCATTCGTTGTAAAGCGAAACGTTGTAAAACGAGGACTGCCTGTACAAGTATGTTCAATGATTAAGATAGCCAGTGGTGTCTACTTAGAATCCCACAGAACTGGGACAACATTAGTACAACAACAGCACTAGAGGCAATAAGGAAATAAACACAATTGGAAGCAGTATCCCTCCTCCCCCCCGTAATAAATCTTTTTATACTCCAGTATTTGAAGCCAAGAAATGTTGATGAATAGACCACAGTAATAACAGGAGAACCAAGGTACAGGCAGATATAGTCACACGTCCTGTACCGTCTATTGGAGATCGGTATCTTAAATCTGCAGTTCTCTTATCTGACCATTAGATGGGACAATTACCAAGTGACAAGATGACTATCAACATGGCATACAGTAAGCTTATCATATCCGTTAACCTAATGTGTTGTGTTCCGTAAGGCATGAAGGCAATGCTATGCAAATCCTTCACATTCAGTATGGCCAATCAAATCAGAATTCCTGTAGTATGTTGACTTTTAGAAAATTCCTACTAGATTTAAAGGCGTTTAACCTACTATTTGTCAGTGTCCTGCAAAGCATAGGACCAAAATGTGTCCCGGCCTCTCTGGCAACAAAGTAATTCAAATGCGTCCATTATTGTGGTCCATTTTTGTATGCTGCGCTTTAAAGGGGCAGTTCAACCTAGCGGGTCAACTTTTTCTTTTCTAACCTATCATTGATTGGCTTCCTCAAAAAGACCATCAGCCGTAAAGTAACGGTCTTACTTATTTCTATCTTGTCTAAAATGAATCTAAATCACTTCTTGTCGGGAACACTGGATTCAAGCCTATCAGCTCCTTATGTTTAGCTGTTTAATTTAATGTAAGATAATTTGCCAAACATCATAAAAAAAACTCCATAGCATTTGTCTACTATGGAAATGTTAAAAGTAGAAATAATTTTACAATACTTAGAATTGTTCAATTTTATTTTAAAGGGTGTCAGCCATATTTACCATATTTAACGTGTCACTGTCCACAGTTCCCGGTCATCCTATGTGGGACTGCTTCTTCAGTGATACAAAAGTAACACATTCCTGAACAATGTGACACGCTAAACAGCACCACTCTTTAAAACCACAATTTTCTGAAGATAAAATAATCCTAGCAGTTTATAACTGCATCGTTGTGTTTTTTTGTTTGTTTTTTTTAACTCTATGGCGAACATATTGCCGTTTCCTGGGATGTAATACATACTGTACCTTGTCATTTCTTTCACACAGAAACTTGAGCTTTTGTGCCTTCTTGTGCATGAAGACGCCTTCTAGATTTCCAGTTTCCCCAGAGCGCAGCTCAATTGCTTTCTCTCCCCAGCCCATGATTTGATCAGACTGCAGATAAGCTGGAAAAATTGAGAGTTAGAACGAGTTACTGGCGTTTACTCTGATAGTATTGGAAAAAAAACATCATCATATTATTAATAGTTGTCCAAAATTCATCTTCTTAAAGCAGCAAATCCCCTCCCCCGTTTGCTTTTATAGGATGGGAGTCAGGGAGCACCCACAAAGCTGAATGTCAGGAAGGGAGCCCTCGGTTCCTGATATATTTAACAGTGAAGTTACCACCAGTGGTATATCTCTCTCCAGGGAAACCACGGTGGCTTTTAAATCGGTGGCCAATAGGAGGCCACAACATCATCATTTGCAACTTCCTATTGGACAGCCATTTAAATCCCCTTTAAAAAACAGGAAGTAATGCTGGTTACTTGACTCATTTGTATCCCAAGAGCCAGGTGGTCCCCAGAGCTGAAAATAGCATTGTGTCAGCTCTGAAGGCCCCCCCCCCCCCCCATCTGGGGGTTGTGTAGGAAGGAGGGGGGTGGGAGAATTGCTGCGTTAAGTGTAAACACACAGATTTGCACACAGTGTGCCCGGGTGAGTGTCAGTACGAAAGGTGCTTTTTGTGACACCTTGGCAGGTGTGGAGATGGCTGTGCAGCTTTGATATGGGGAATGTGGCCAAAGACCACAGCGGCCGAGTGAAATGAGGCAAAGGAAGTCAGTGTGACATGCACAAAACGGCACCTGATGCCACGTTCAGCCTGGATCCCAGCGCATCCTTTTGTTGGGCCAACAGGACAATTATTTATAGATGATGCTGTACACAAGCTTTCAAAAACACTTTAGCTTCTTTTCCTGCTATTGTTGTAACTATAATGTGGATTCCTACGTACTGCAAACGCCTAATGTTAATAGGCTCCATCGTATTTGCTGCATATCAGTTAGAAAGAGATTATGGACAAGTAATCAAAAAGCAGTAATTACATAAGTGTACTTGAATACGCTGTAAGTCATAGCTGGCGAACCCCAGGCCTTAAGGGCCAGCAACAGGTCAGGTTTTCAGGATATCCCTGCTTCAGCACAGGTGGCTCAGTCTTTGACAGAGCTTCTGATTGAGCCACCTGTGCTGAGGCAGAGATATCCTGTAAACCTGACCTGTTGGTGGCCCTTGAGGACTAGAGTCGCCCAACCCCCTCTGTAAGATGACTAGTGGCTTAGCAACACTTAGTAAATATGATACATAATGTGTATGTTCACAAGCATTATGATAACGATTTTGATCATGTTGAGTTATTGTAAAACCATAAACTTTAAGGCTTTCGACTGACTTTTTCAGCAGAATGCAAAGGCGGGTGAGAAAATCAACAGCCCGAACACGTTTTTTGCTAATCCTTTAATGCTCTTCCTGCAAATTGATTGAACTAAATCAAGATTTAGAGTGCATAAGAGATTACAGTGGGATATACTCTGTGATAAAAACCTGTTTATATTCTCTCAACTGGCAAGATAGAAAAAAAAAAGTATTTGGGTCTTTTATCAGATACCAAAAAAATTGATAGCAAACTGTAACCTGTAAGTTCAGAGTGATTAAGCTATTGATTAACATCATATAGTGCAGCTGAGGGAAGAGGCAAATATTGACTATATAAACAGTTTCTTTCAGGCTTGACAAAAGCTTTTATCACACAGCGTTCATATTTATTGAAGTGGAAGGTCACATGGGGGGGATTTCTTGTTCACTTTACTTGACAGCAACACAGAACATCTTTTTACGAAGAAAATGTAATTAAAACAAGCTAGTTTTAATTGGCCAGGGCTATAGAATGTAAACGGTAACATATGTTTTCCAAAAATGTTCCTCCATGGTTCAGTGGCCCGAGCAGAGCTGCATAGCCTGCCAGAGCACATGGCAAGTCCGCCTCAGTGTGATTAAATGAGATAACGATAGAGCAGTGGAGTGGAGTGCTGAACTTGATATCGGAAAAGGGCATCAAAGCATTAGCTTCATTTTTACCTGTACCAAAGGGGTCTCCTAAAACAGAACTGCCCTGATCTTACACAGAGAGCCCAAGGTTCAGCTAACATTGACCTCTGGGGTCCTGCATTGTTCCCGACCAGCCCTTTAAGACTAATGGGATTTTGCCTTCTCTGATATACAGTGCCCCAGTCTTGCAGCCACAACAACCTTGTTACACAACCCAGAAAATACGTTTATTATTTTTGTCTGAACTGGAAACTTACTTATCTCTATATCCTGTGTGGGACAAGTGAAACCTCATAGTAGTTTAATCTACCGCGGAAGCTTCCCTATCCTTGGAGAATCACAACCAGTCCACATTTTAGGACAATGCAAATAATTAACATTACTTAGAATTACCTGAGGAAGTAATAATATGACCCCACAGGTTGGTACTCCGCTGCACACACTAGGCATCAATTTGCAAGCTTAGTTAAACATTTCGTTTGTATTGCAGGTGACGTAAGGAAGGCACAATGTTTTGGGGGACGATGCCTATTCTTCAGGTGTAGAGAGCTTCGCTGTGAGATACTGTCTCACAGAGGAAGGTCCGTGCTACCCAAGTTTCAAACACCGTAAAAAGACATTTCCTCCAAAGATATTAAACAAGGGAGTGCACTGGCATCCAGTTAATCTATATAGAAGTAATACTGTGACCTGAAAGTACTACTTCTATGCAAGTGTGGTTAAAGTGTACTATTCATGGGGTTTCATGCTCTGCAAGTATAATGCACTTTGTGGAACCAGACATCAAATTGGCAGAACCCCTTGAGATTAATTAATACTACATCAATGATTAGTGCTTTTATATCTATATATATAAAATTGAATTTTGTGAGATTGTTACTAGATGTGGTGAATCTGATTGGTCCGTGGGTCTGTCACTCAGCCTCTGGCCAATCAGATTGGTCCGTGGCCTGGCCCCGCCCCCGCACGCCTCTCATTGGCTTGCTTGCTTCTATGACCTCACCCAACCACCCGGCCACTATCCTCTTCTCCTCCTCACCCCGCGGCCTGCCACCCGGCCACTCTCCTCCTCACCCCATCAACCCCCCTCACCCGCAGCTCACATCCCTGCCGGCTCCCCCCCCCATCACTCCCCCCCTCACCCGCAGCTCACCTCCCTGCTACCTTCCCCCTCAGCTCTACTCTGGCTCCCAACCCCCGCCGAGGGCGCTCCCCCCTTCCTGCCCCCCCCCCCCCCGCCACGAAAGACCATTCGCCAAACGGCACAAGCCTCTCAGCGGTAGCTCTGCCAGCCCCCTCTCCTCCTCTCCCCATGACAGCTCCAGCGAGAGGCAGGCAGTGAGCAGGAAGCGTCAGTGTCACTCCGCAGAGCGCGTTCTGAGGAGCACATTCACAGCCACACCAGCCAGTAACACAGGCTCCTCCCACCCCCCAACGCTCCCCAATACTCCCAGCAGCCACAGAGGCAGGAAGGCCAAAATGTGAGGAGTGTGCACTCACACCAGAGCTGGCTGCATTTAACCCCATGGGGAGAGCCCCCCCTCACAGACTGGAGGGAGCCACAGACAGCACAGGCAAGGGACTCCAACTGACTGCACTGTGTGTGTGTGTGTGTGACACTGTGCGTGTGTGACACTGTGCATGTGTGACACTGTGTGTGTGTGTGTGTGTGTGTGTGTGTGTGTGTGTGTGTGTGACACTGTGTGTGTGTGTGACACTGTGTGTGTGTCTCACTGTGTATGTGACACTGTGTGCTGCGCAGGGGGGGGACCAGAGCTGCGCATGGGGGGGGCCAGAGCTGCGCAGGGGGGCGGACCAGAGCTGCGCAGGAGGGGACCAGAGCTGAGCAGGGGGGGGGCAGAGCTGCGCGGGGGGGGGACCCAGAGCTGCTCAGGGGAGGGAGGGGGGACAACCGGAGCAGCGCAGGGGGACACACGACCGGAGCTGTGCAGGGGGGGGGGCAGGAGACCGGAGTTGCGCAGGGGGGGGGGGGGGGAGCGGAGAGAGAAAGGGAGTGAAGAAAGACTGGGGGAGCGGAGAAAGACTGGGGGAGCGGAGAAAGAGACAGGGGGAGTGGAAAGAGGAGGGAGCTGGAAATTTTAATCCCGGGCAACGCCGGGTCTCTCAGCTAGTACAATATATATCATTTGATGGGGATACAAAATAACCTTTGCTAGCATGGCTACGGCTGATTCATTTGTAGCATGACACAGTTACATGCTCTCCAGATTTAGGTCATCAGACTGGAAATGTAGAGAGGGGCTGTGCCATGGAAAGCGTTGCAGGTGAGAACTGGAACCTTGAATTGGATTGTGCTGGGTAACCAGTGTAGGGATCTGCACAGTGATGCAGCAGATGTAAAAATTTTGGGCAGGTAGCAGCATTTAGCATGAACTGGAGTGGGGACAGTCGGTAGAGGGGGAGACGGACTATGAGCATGTTACAGTAGTCCAGTCCGGATATTACAAGCGCATGAGTTAGAATGTCGGTGCATGGAGGGGTGAGGAAGGGGTGTATTGTAGCGATGTTTCAGAGATGGAAGTGTCAGGAGCTGGCGAGGTACTGGATGTGTGGTGTAAAGGAGAGGGAGGAGTCCGGTATCACACCTAGACATCTGGTTTGTGATATCGGGAGGATAGCGGAGTTATCTATTGTAAGCAAAGTCAGGCATAGGGTTACAATTAGATGGAGGTGTATTCATGTATTTATTCATTAAAATCGGTAACTAATGTACTGTTCTGCACAGCACAGTACTTTCCTTCAATAGTGGACGGCATAAATGATAAAAACTATTCCCTCACCTAACACTTATAATAATATTGCAGACTTGTATTATTTATCATAAGCAGACATTTTTTTAAATAAGGTTTGTTATGGAAGGGGTGTCAGTCCACCATCAATAATCACCAATGTCTACATCTGGAAGACAAATGATTCCCTCTTTGTCTTGTTACTCACACAAGACGTTCCTAATTCATATCAATTCGAGATTGTGGTGTTGTACAGTAATAGCAAATCTTTTGTTTCTGATTCCTTTCTAATAGACTCGTAAAAATGTACATTGGCAAGTTTCATAGCCTTCTACCTCCATCAGGTGTAATGTACTAAGAATGATTGATATCAGAAACTGAGCTATGACAAACGATGGATTCCTATTCCAATTTATGGTACAATAATAACACATCCTAACTTTTAACTTGTGTCTGAGTCACAGCTATTTTGTATCTGTGTTATCTCACAGTATATCAGTAATAATCCCGGACATTGTTTACACCTGTATCAGGTTTGCTGAACTGCATTTGTATTTATTAATAATCACTCCGGCTTTTGCGTCCTCTGTAATTTTTCCTCACTGCTGCCATTTCATATACTGTATGAGAAGAATAGGGTGAATGGATAAGTTTGTGCTATCTCATCAGAAGCTGAAGCAGGGGTGGGCAACTCCAGTCCTCAAAGGCAAGCAACAGGTCAGGTTTTCGGGATATTCCTGCTTCAGCACAGGTGGCTCAATCAAAGACAGCACATGTGGCTCTTCAGCATAGGTGGCTCAATCAGTGGCTCAGTCAAAGACTGAGCCACTGATTGAGCCACCTGTGCTGAAGCAGGGATATCCTGAAAACGTGACCTGTTGCTGGCCCTTGAGGACTGGGAGTGGTCCACCCCTGAGCCAGATGGAATAGCAATACATCTCAGTGCAGCCTAATGCTAAAAGAACATCACAAATCAAAAATGACCACCTACTAACTACTGGTAATGTAGGATATTTCAAGCATTTTATTTTAGATTTGCCATTATATTGCTCTACTAGTGTGAAAAGTACATTTTCAAAACCGTTTTAAGCTGTATTTTAAAAAGATTGCAGCCTGCCTTTAAGCAATATCGCTGTGCTCCTACTTTCCCTTGTTCTGGTAAAGCTTAAATGATCATAAAAACAGTCCAAAGATGTAGACGTACAATTTACAGTGGCAAGTAGATTATGCTTTTATATCCTGTCACATTTTAAAAGCTTTTTTTTTTATATATATATAAGTTTTCACCTTTCCAAAAAATAAAGTCCTACTAATAGTTTAGAAGATGATATAAAGCAGCTGGATCTGGGATGAATAAAAGTACTGAATAAACGTTCAAGAAATTGGGAAACAAAAGTATGACTCAGTGACCGAACATTGCAAGATTTGTGCCGAATTAACACATTTTCTTCTGTAGATGTCTGCAACTCCCCCCTCCCCATTGGGACCCGCTGTGCAGCTGGACCAATATCCACGCTATATAACATCCCCTAACACTCCCACCCCCTAACCTTAATGGGATCCGCTGTGCAGCTGGACCAATCTCCACGCTATGTAACACCCCCTAACTCCCCCACCCCCTAACCTTAATGGGATCCGCTGTGCAGCTGGACCAATCTCCACGCTATGTAACACCCCCTAACTCTCCCACCCCCTAACCTTAATGGGATCCGCTGTGCAGCTGGACCAATATCCACGCTATGTAACACCCCCTAACTCCCCCACCCCCTAACCTTAATGGGATCCGCTGTGCAGCTGGACCAATATCCACGCTATGTAACACCCCCTAACTCTCCCACCCCCTAACCTTAATGGGATCCGCTGTGCAGCTGGACCAATCTCCACCCTATGTAACACCCCCTAACTCCCCCACCCCCTAACCTTAATGGGATCCGCTGTGCAGCTGGACCAATCTCCACGCTATATAACATCCCCTAACTCCCCCACCCCCTTACCTTAATGGGATCCGCTGTGCAGCTGGACCAATATCCACGCTATGTAACACCCCCTAACTCCCCCACCCCCTAACCGTAATGGGATCCGCTATGCAGCTGGACCAATATCCACCCTATGTAACACCCCCTAACTCTCCCACCCCCTAACCTTAATGGGATCCGCTGTGCAGCTGGACCAATATCCACGCTATGTAACACCCCCTAACACTCCCACCCCTTAACCTTAATGGGATCCGCTGTGCAGCTGGACCAATATCCACCCTATGTAACACCCCCTAACTCTCCCACCCCCTAACCTTAATGGGATAAGCTGTGCGGCTGGACCACACTCCACCCTGAGACACACTCCATCCCACAATGAGCAGCCACTTTACCTTTGTTTTAACACTGCCCCTTATTCCCTCTAGAGAGTAAGCTCTCAGGAGCAGGAACCTCATTACCGGCTGTATCTGTGCATGTTTGTCCTATTTGTATTTGTATGTAACTCCGCTTTTGTAATTATCAAATCTCTACACCCACATTTGTATTGCGCCGCGGAACATGCTGGCGCTAAACAAATAAACGATAACAATAACTCTCACCAGCGATTCATTTATTCCTCCCAAAGTTGTTAATGATTGAAATCAGCGGTTTAGTATAGAAGGCTCCAATGAGCCATAGTGCAGTATATCCACGGCAGCAGTGCCAGATATATCATTAATATCAACATTTTGGAACAAAAAATGAAAAATGGGGGTTATGGGACTGATTTACTATCAGGTAATGAGCAAAGTTTAATTAAAAAAGGCTACATATGTATAAATGAAACGCTAACGATGTACATGGGGTCCACACTTTCATGTGTCATGTCTACACAACTCATTTGCTGCTCTCTATTAAACAAGTTACGAAGGTCACTCCCTGGCCCGTGAAAACAAATTAAACTGTAAATTGCCCACTGTTATACATCAATTGATATAGTGGATTTAGTATATTAAACGGTAGGCTTTTCTCATGCATTTTAATCAGCTGTTAAAGGCAAAGTGTGAACCATTTAAACAGACGACGCTAATACGTTTTGGAGGGCTGTGTTTGACAGATGGAATGAAGTGTTAAAACAGTACAAGATCAGAGAAAGACCCCATAGCTTCCCAAAGGAGTTGTCCTCGTTGAGGTGAGGTAAGGGTGGGGGAGAGCGGAGCAGGCAGGGTGGCACAGGGGGGAAAGTTTGCGCACCTCGGCCCTAGGGAGTTATTGCTTAATACTTGACATTCTATTACTAGCATACAGGTAATAATATCACTCCCTCTTACGTGGATTTCCCAGGATTCAGAGATAATAGCAATGATAAAAATAAGAGATATGAGTCGAGAGAGGTTGTTACCTTTAACTTTATGTATTACTGTGGGGTACATAATGTATTCATGCATTATGCACTGACCATTATTTCACAGTGGCTGATCATGAGCAAAGAAAAACACAAGTTTGTTAGTCACTTTAAAGCCAGTTTTACAGCTGCAAGTACTTGGCTACAAGTTACTATTAGTACGCTTACTAAACGCTGCAGTTCTTGATTGTAAAATGTAGCGGATCCGTGGCTGTCTCAAAATATTGGGCGTTGTTTACCAGAGTTATCCAACTGCAACAATGGGACAAAAAAAATGCACAAGATTTATAAATATTTATTAATATTTCTGGTGCACTCTTTTCACTGATTTTGCCCCACTTTTGCAACACGGGGACTTGGATAAATCCCTCTCCGCACTCCATATTTCAGGGTGTGGATGGAAGAAACGCCGATACTGCAGGTTTTTTTTTTTAAGTTCATCACGTTTGTGGATTTCGGGCTTTGGGGGAATTGCAAGCTTCTGCGCCTTTTTTAACAAGCTTCTGCGCCTTTTTTAACAAGCTTTTGCGAGTTGGCGAAGAAAGATGAAAGTTTGCAGGCCTTTAGCTCCTTCACCCTGAGTATTAGTGGCCAGGCAATGCCCTCTCCTTCTGGGAATATTACTTCATGAATGGAAGTTGCCATTAACTCTGTTACCCCACTTCTCACCATATTGAATAAGGGGCTAAAAGTGGAGTACAAACAAAGGCTTTTCATTCACTATGCTGCACAGCCAGAGAAGATGTGTACTGATCTGCAGATATAGAACTAAATGTATGTATGTATGTATGTCTTTATTTATATAGCGCCATTAATGTACATAGCGCTTCACAGTAGTAATACATGTGGTAATCGAATAAATAACAGATAATATAAATAACAGATCATGGGAATAAGTGCTTTAGACATAAACATAACATTAATGAAGAGGAGTCCCTGCCCCGAGGAGCTTACAATCTAATTGGTAGGTAGGGAGAACAGTAGGAGGGAGTTCTGGTAAGTGCGTCTGCAGGGGGCCAAGCTTTATGTTTAAATAAACATATAACATGTATGTTATATTATACCCAGTGGCGGATTTAAAAATATGCCTCACTTAGGTTGTTACCTGGTGCCACCCTCCTCCTCCTCCAGCCACATCTGACTCCACGCCGTCCTGTCGCACATGCGCACGAGCGGCTAGTAAGTGGCAATCGCGCATGTGTAGCTGGCACTTGCCAGCCGCTCAAGCACAATCGGCGCTTGTCCGCCGAGCTGGAGCGATCATAACTTACCAGGCGCGAGTGCGCATGCACGGGTGGCAAGCACCGATCTATGCCGACCCCAAATGTTGCCGCCCTATCAAGCCTAATGGGAAATCCGCCACTGATTTATACCGTTTTGATTTTTGTATAGTTGATATGACACAGGTTGTCATGGCACATCAGCTTTAATCACACAGCAATACAAGCTCAGTATTGACATTATCTGACCACTCAAGCTTACTACCCCAGCATTGTCTTCACACAGCAGACGCATTAGTATAAATACAAATATAGGATCAGTATCTCACTCGCCTACATTTTTAACTCAATGGAAATATGTAATTTTTCAATATCATCGGATATGTAACCACATGTATCTATGTAATTACATAACTATATATAACTATGTAATTATATGTAACTATAAAAACCTATGTAATGCTGTAACTACATGTAACTATATAGACCTATGTAACTATATAGAACTATGTAACACTGTAACTACATGTAACTATATGACTATATATAACTATGTAACTATATGTAACTCTGTAACAATATGTAACTACATGTAACTATATGATTATATATAACTATGTAACTATAACTATGTAACTATATAGAACGATGTAACTATATATAACTATGTAACTACGGTATATAACTATGGCACTATGCAGAACTATGTAACAATATACAGTATAACTATATAGAACTATGGAAATATGTAACTATACAGAACTATGCAACAATATATAACTATATAGAACTACACAACAATATGTAACTATGTAACTATAGAGAACTATGTAACTTTACAGGACTATGTAACAATATGAAACTATCTAACTGTATAGAAATATGTAGCTATATGTAACTATATATAACTATATGTAACTATCTGTCGGTAGTGACGTTGTAGCTGGAGTAGGTCGACCTGCCCAATGACAAAAAAAAATCATGTCTAAGCAAATCTTGAGATCTATACTCCATCCGACAAAAAGCTTGGCTTCAAACTGAAAGGTTTAGCACTTGAATATTACTCTGTGTGGGACCAGACTGTTTCATTTTAGATCCCAATCCCGGTAAAGATATAAATCGGTTTGACTATAATCCGACTGAGAAGAATGAAGACAACATCGTGCCACAGTCACTCTCTGTCCCACCAAACATGTCAAATGTGAAAGTCGTGTGGACAGAAGGTGAAACCAGATAGATCACGCACTCAACATTTAGACGTGTGTGTTTGTGTGTGTGTGTGTGTGTGATGTGCCACAATCAACAGGGGGCAGAGCCTCTACGAATAACACTCAAACAACAAAGAAGCTATTTGAAGATTTAAAGGACATCAGACAGAACTGATAAAACTGTAAGATAATATTGGTTAAATATGTTTTGTTTAAAAATGGTTTATCAATACTGGTCTTTAATGTTACTAGTATCTCTTTTATCTTTTTGCATTGATGTTTGTATTATGTTTATTGTAAAATCTATAATCTACAAAGAGTTACACTAAAAACGGCCAGATAAAGCACCTGAGAGATGAAAGTCCACTGCTTTTTTGTTGCCATGGCAGTAAATTACATTGGATTATTTCTATGGAAATTAATATTCTAGAATAAAGAATGCAATGCCCTCTTACCCTTATTTCTATTCTTTTGTCTGATTTTTTTGGCCAGAAAAATAGTGATTGGCAGGGCAGAGACACAGGGAGACACTGGCAGAGACACAGGGAGACACGGGCAGGGCAGAGACACACAGGGAGACACTGGCAGGGCAGGGACACACATGGAGACACTGGCAGGGCAGAGACACACAGGGAGACACTGGCAGAGACACACATGGAGACACTGGCAGGGCAGAGACACACAGGGAGACACTGGCAGGGCAGAGACACACATGGAGACACTGGCAGGGCAGAGACACACAGGGAGTCACTGGCAGGGCATGGACATGGGCAGGGCAGAGACATTGGCAGGGCAGAGACACACAGGGAGACACGGGCAGGGCAGAGACAAAAATGGAGACACGGGCAGGGCAGAGACACATGGAGAAACTGGCAGGGCAGAGACACACAGGGAGACACGGGCAGGGCAGAGACACACAGGGAGACACTGGCAGGGCAGGGCCAAGCAGGGAGACACTGGCATGGCAGATACACACAGGGAGACACTGGCAGGGCAGAGACATAGAGGGAGACACTGGCAGGACAGAGACACAGGGAGACACTGGCAGGCCAGAGACACAGGGAGACACGGGCAGGGCAGAGACACACAGGGAGACACCGGCAGGGCAGGGACACACAGGGAGACACGGGCAGGGCAGGGACACACACGGAGACACTGGCAGGGCAGGGACACACAGGGAGACACGGCAGGGCAGGGACACACAGGGAGACACGGGCAGGGCAGAGACACACAGGGAGACACGGGCAGGGCAGAGACACACAGGGAGACACGGCAGGGCAGGGACACACAGGGAGACACGGGCAGGGCAGAGACACACAGGGAGACACGGGCAGGGCAGAGACACAGGGAGACACGGGCAGGGCAGAGACACACAGGGAGACACGGGCAGGGCAGAGACACACAGGGAGACACGGGCTGGGCAGAGACACACAGGGAGACACGGGCAGGGCAGAGACACACAGGAAGACACGGGCTGGGCAGAGACACACAGGGAGACACGGGCAGGGCAGAGACACACAGGGAGACACGGGCAGGGCAGAGACACACAGGGAGACACGGGCAGGGCAGACACACACAGGGAGACATGGGCAGGGCAGAGACACACACGGAGACACTGGCAGGGCAGGGACACACAGGGAGACACGAGCAGGGCAGGGACACACATGGAGACACGGGCAGGGCAGAGACACACAGGGAGACACGGGCAGGGCAGAGACACACAGGGAGACACGGGCAGGGCAGAGACACACAGGGAGACACGGGCAGGGCAGAGACACACAGGGAGACACGGGCAGGGCAGAGACACAGGGAGACACGGGCAGGGCAGGGCAGAGACACAGGGAGACACGGGCAGGGCAGAGACACACAGGGAGACACGGGCAGGGCAGGGACACACAGGGAGACACGGGCAGGGCAGGGACACACAGGGAGACACTGGCAGGCCAGAGACACACAGGCAGGGCAGGGACACACAGGGAGACACTGGCAGGCCAGAGACATAGAGGGAGACACGGGCAGGGCAGAGACACACAGGGAGACACCGGCAGGGCAGGGACACACAGGGAGACACGGGCAGGGCAGGGACACACAGGGAGACACGGGCAGGGCAGAGACACACAGGGAGACACGGGCAGGGCAGAGACACACAGGGAGACACGGCAGGGCAGAGACACACAGGGAGACACGGGCAGGGCAGAGACACACAGGGAGACACGGGCAGGGCAGAGACACACAAGGAGACACGGGCAGGGCAGAGACACAGGGAGACACGGGCAGGGCAGAGACACACAGGGAGACACGGCAGGGCAGGGACACACAGGGAGACACGGGCAGGGCAGAGACACACAGGGAGACACGGGCAGGGCAGAGACACACAGGGAGACACGGCAGGGCAGGGACACACAGGGAGACACGGGCAGGGCAGAGACACACAGGGAGACACGGGCTGGGCAGAGACACACAGGGAGACACGGGCAGGGCAGAGACACACAGGGAGACACGGGCAGGGACACACGGAGACACTGGCAGGCCAGAGACATAGAGGGAGACACGGGCAGGGCAGAGACACACAGGGAGACACGGGCAGGGCAGAGACACACAGGGAGACACGGGCTGGGCAGAGACACACAGGGAGACACGGGCAGGGCAGACACACACAGGGAGACATGGGCAGGGCAGAGACACACAGGGAGACACGGGCAGGGACACACGGAGACACTGGCAGGCCAGAGACATAGAGGGAGACACGGGCAGGGCAGAGACACACAGGGAGACACGGGCAGGGACACACGGAGACACTGGCAGGCCAGAGACACACAGGGAGACACGGGCAGGGCAGAGACACAGGGAGACACGGGCAGGGCAGAGACACACAGGGAGACACGGGCAGGGCAGGGACACACAGGGAGACACGAGCAGGGCAGGGATACACAGGGAGACACGGGCAGGGCAGAGACACAGGGAGACATGGGCAGGGCAGAGACACACAGGGAGACACGGGCAGGGCAGGGACACACAGGGAGACACGAGCAGGGCAGGGACACACAGGGAGACACGGGCAGGGTAGAGACACACAGGGAGACACGGGCAGGGCAGAGACACAGGGAGACACGGGCAGGGCAGAGACACACAGGGAGACACGGGCAGGGCAGAGACACACAGGGAGACACGGGCAGGGCAGAGACACACAGGGAGACACGGGCAGGGCAGGGACACACAGGGAGACACGAGCAGGGCAGGGACACACAGGGAGACACGGGCAGGGCAGAGACACACAGGGAGACACGGGCAGGGCAGAGACACACAGGAAGACACGGGCAGGGCAGAGACACACAGGGAGACACGGGCAGGGCAGAGACACAGGGAGACACGGGCAGGGCAGAGACACACAGGGAGACACTGGCAGGGCAGAGACACACAGGGAGACACGGGCAGGGCAGAGACACACAGGGAGACACGGGCAGGGCAGAGACACACAGGGAGACACGGGCAGGGCAGAGACACACAGGGAGACACGGGCAGGGCAGGGACACACAGGGAGACACTATTGACCTTTTCATTTTCAGCCCATAACAGATATCTAGTAGCTGAAAATACTCTGTTAGTACATACCCACAGAGGCTGGCATCTCCCCCCATTGCAAGACAGTCTCTTTTGTGAAGCGTCCGTATGTATCAATATAAACTCCTTCATCTTCATAACTGACCAACAGTTCCATGCCGTTCGTGTTGGGTAGAATGATAATTGCATGTGGATGGAGATTGCCCTGGATCTGAAAACATAAATATAAAGTTTGCAATCAAACTCTCCATGAATGAGAATCCCTTGACGGAAACGCGCAGGAAATCTTACACATGTTAACAGATGTATCTCTTTTCCTGCCAAATAACTTTACAAGACAGTATTGTTACAGTCCTGGGTATCTGCATAGTAAGGTTTTGGAATCCAATCACAGAATAGATCTACAGAAAGAATTCTGCTTTAAATGCGTTACGGACCCCTCTGGCAATGAAGAGGTTAAAAACACGAATGACCGTCCAATGAAAAATAAGAGAACAAAAAGGAACGGGAAAAAAGAAACCCCTGCAAACATGTTACATGATTATGTCTCCGTTTCTAAACTGCTTATTTCCCAGCTGGTAAAAACATGTTTTTTATTCAGTTTTATTCCGTTTATTCTGTTTTTATTTCACTGGTTTTCATTGAGTCTCACTGATTTTTATCATCCCTAGTCTCAGACTTCAATGGATACCCACTGATAAAAATCAATACCTTGTTTCAGTGGTTGACAAATCACCAAAAAATCTACTCGCCACACAAAAAAATCTACTTGCCACCTAGTACCAAACGTGTGCTGCTTGGGCCAATATTTACTCGCCCGGGGGTTAAATCCACTCGCCCGGGGCGAGCAAATGTATAGGTTTGTCGAACACTGCCTTGTTTTTTCCTGTAAAGAACACCTAAAAAGCTCATTGATATCAAAGTTTGGAAGCTGCCAACTTAATGTAATTATTTCAGTATTATTTTCTTTTTTTTAGTTTCCGTCCATACTCGGCGCTATATCTGCCAGTGGTTATTCTAAACCGAATCCATTTCCTCGTTAATTGTCCCAAATGAAACGTAAAAATTAACTGACCGGACTACCAATGATTGCGCACACGTCGCAGTGCGACTTAGTATTGTTAAATGTTTTTGGAAGGCGCTGATGTACATTCTCAACCTTGTGAAAAACTCAATAAAAAAATTGAAACAAAAAATTAACTGACCGACCAAAAAAAAAAACCCCCCACGGAACCGTAATATTGTAACATTTACAATGTCTTCCTTGCTACGTTACTAAAAGCTGTGGTGACAAATAACCCAATCGGCCGCGGCTACGGTTGAGTAATTGCAAAAACTCTACTTGCCAGACAGAAAGATCTCAGGCCGATCGCTCCAGCACACGTCTCTGCTACCACTATCCGTAGTACTAAAACGGGTATCCACAGCCGGAGAGCAATTTTTATGCGTTGCCTTGGTATGTTCATGAGCAATTGAAGCAGACACGAGCAGTACGCTCAGAAAGAGAACGGGAATCCTCCAAAATAACAGCTGGCAAGAACGACAGTCACCAAGGCCAATCTGTTACATTAAAGCTCTCTCAAGGAAGCTGACAGAGAAGACGCTCTGTCAGTAATGTCCTTTCAAATCAGGTGACCCTTAAGAGTAAGAGAATGCTGGTGCATAGATACAGCCCACAGCAGAATCTGCATTTTATATTATATACATATGTATATTTATATCTCCGAGCAGGGAGGAGGTGTGTTTATTTTTAGCTCACTCTCTTTTACGAAGAAAGAGCACAGACGGAGATCTCCGATGGGAGCATTATATTAAGAAGATAATTTCCCTGAGAAACATGATATGTGTTTCTTATTAAGCTGCTCTACTTTTACTAAGTGAGGCCTGGAAAAAATAGGGAAAAAATCATTCATTTATTTTTAATTAAATATTGAACTTAAGTGGTGATGGAAAAGCCAGCGTGACAGTCCTCTGCTCTTTTTTCCCCCTCGATTGTTAACCATTTGATTCTTAATCCTTTAAAGAGGCAATCGAAGTAGCTTAAAAAAAATATATATTTTTTTGTTTGTTTTAATATATGCAGCCTTTGCTTACCTTTATTGAAAACTAATTACCTAAGCTGCCGATCGATTCACTCTCCCGTGGTCGATCAGCAAAAATCCTGCCTCTCAGGGTTCACTAAATGGCCGCCTTTCAGTTTCGATCTTTCAGTCTTTGTCTCTCAGCAGCTACAATATATTCTTATATTACTAAGGTAACATTATCAATTTTTACAGTTTGGAGCTCAAACTGCTGGGAACATTGGCAACAAATGATCCCAAAGAGGAAAGTGTTACAAAGATCTTGCACTGCTGGGGAGGTGGGCTAAAGCCTGCTATAGAAACCAAAGGATGCTCAGTATATTAAAACGCATTAAAAATGACCATTACGAGTTTAATTTTAAAATTAAAAAAAGGTAGTAAGTATTATCTAATACTACAGAACTGATTTATTTAAAAAAGAAACCACATGTAGAATATTGCATAGATTGCGCCTTTAAACGGCCTCTCAGCACCCAACGTCTACAGGTTTGGTTCTATTTCATTTCATCTTATATTTAAATGAGACGTTAGCGTTATAATGAACGTTTTTAACCTGACCACGAGCCCTAACACGGTAAGCGTTTTGACAAACAAATGTAAGCACTTTATTAACTATGTATCCACCAGTTACTTGTCAATTTGTAAGAACTAGTATCTCTCTCTACATTGTTTATTATTATCTGCTATTAGTGATTCTGCCTCTTTCCATTCCTCTATGTTATTGTAATAAAAATGTAAATGCCAATGTTCCCGATGCATTAAGAGCGTTGAAGATTTATTGAAAAATAATGAACTGATTAAGGAATATATTCACTTTTTTTTTTTTAGGTCAGATTCTTCTGCCTCCCATTCAGCTCAGCCAAGGCACCGCTACTACCTACAGTATTTATGACCAAAAATCCAAAGAATCTGCAGCACTCACTAGTTAGCATCCGGGGTAAATACCAGAGAGAACGGAGCGACGTTTCCGACCTCCTAGATAAAGTGCCGGGTGGTCCGAAACGTCGCTCCGTTCTTTCTTGTACAGTATTTACCCCTGATGCTTGTGAGATGAATTAAAACCTTTTTACTATTTAAACTAACGAGTGAGTGCTGCGGATTCTTTGGATTAATTTTTTATCTATTTATGTTGCTGGATGGTGGTCCTGGCTACACTGCAAGCACCCTGATTACCAAGATAAGTGATTAGTCCTATTTTTGCCCATTTGAGTGCCCTGAACATTTTGTGTTTTGTACAGTATTAATGACCTGGACCATTCCACACTAAAAGTTTTGGCCTACAGTAACTCCAGCATAGACTGACCACTACCTTCATTTATACAGTAGCTGGAATGAAGTTGATCCAACTGATTTGTCACTGGTGAGCAGCACATTTCAGAGCACTGCTGCATTTACGATTTACAGGTACAATAAGTCACTGTCAAAAAAAGGACTTCCCATCACTGTTGATGCTAGAGGTACAGGTAGGTGCTGTCAAATGACCTTCTCCCAAGGTCCACACATTGCTGGCACTTGATTTGAGGCTGGGGTCTCCCTGTACTTTGCCACATGCTGGTGTCTCACATAACCTGGCTTTTAAATGCCATTTTACATGTTTGTAATAGAATCACTGACGTTCCCTTGCCCTGCCTCCCCCCCCCCCCCCCAAAACAAACCTTCTAAAATTAAATCACTTCAATGAAGTTACCAGATATGTGTGAGTCTCTCTGTAAGTATATTCTTTGCTGTCAGACGGTCCTACAGTCTGGTTGCAGATTTGTTGGGGAACAGAAAAGGTCTAGCAGAGTCGGAGGAGAGCAGTCATATGATGCTGCCTCTCTGCTGTCCATTAACCAGTTAGATTTGCAGCTGTCAATGGAGCAGTGGGAATAAAAGTAGGTCAACTTCACATTTGTTCCCAGCTACAATTTTAAAGACCTACTTTTTTGCAGCACTATTCAATAATGGAGTTTAGCTTGGTACAGACAGTGCAACATAATAATAACTTTAATAACTTTCTTTCATGTAGCACTTTTCCCCCAATGGGACTCAAAGCGCGTCACAATTACAGTGTAGCGCGGGGTACGCACCACATAGGGATTTACAGACACAGTCCCTGCCCCGCAGATCTTACAATCTATGATTTTGGTGCCTGAGGCACAGGGAGATAACGTGACTTGCCCAAGGTCACAAGGAGCCGACACGAGGAATTAAACAATGTTCCCCTGCTTCAAACATGATGTCATCAGGGTCATTGTCCTACATACGGGCCACCGGGGATGCATCTTTAATAATATTTGGGTTGGCATGTACAGAATATTACATTTATTTAACCATATCATTTAGATGGCAACGTTATGATGACAAAAGCGACATATCAGTTGTATGCCACATAAGTTGTGGAAAATGTTTCTAGCTCCCTCTAAAAGAAAGGAAATCATCAAACAAATAAACAATGTTTATCCTGAATACCGAGACACAATAACATGGATTGCAGGCAGTACACGTTTCTACGGTTTTTAATACGAATCAGTTGTCCCTGGATTGATACATTTCACCACCATTATTATTTTTATTTTGATTGTTCTTCATGAAAATAGCACTCATTAGCATTCCTTTTGAGATACATACATTATATATATATATATATATATATATTATATATATATATATATATATATATATATATATATATATATATATATATATGATGTGGTGGGTGTTGGAGTTTGAGCTAACTGGGAATGTGAGTGTTAATTTAATGCCTAACTGGCAACAGTTGTTTGGAGGTAAGTGACCCTCCCCCCAGTGCTCACCCCTCCCCACCTTTTTAACTTGGGAGGTTCTAGCAATTTGCTGAATGGACAGGACTCACTGTGGTTATTTCCCCTCATACAAAGTAAAAGGAAAGGTTCACAGTGCAGTGTTAGGACCTGCAAATTTGGTTATGCCTTGCCGTTGGTATGCAGGCTTATGACGCTTTGGCCAAAGGGTTTAACTAAATAACCAAGAAAATATTATTATTATTGAAGTATTTAAACTTTATACTTATTACCATATATGTTTCGTCAATTGGATGTAGCATTGGGCTCCCCCGTCTCTCCATGAAAATAACTTTTTAGAAGAAAAAAAAACCTTTGTAATGAGAATACAGAGGAAGCCTAAGATCCGACATCACTTTTTCATTGGAACATGTTTTTGATACTAATTATATTGATACAACTCCCAGCTCAGCAGCTTGCTGGGAGACCCTCTGGCAACAAAAAGCTGACATTAAAATAAATCTGTAGGTTTATTGAGACATGAACACAGTTTGACTTTTTTTTTTGTGTGTGTAGGCAACGCAGGCAGCAGCCGAGCTATTGTTTCTTACGTGTGTGGGCAGGTACAGGTCATACACGGTCCCAGAGTCAACATCAATAGCATGAAATCCCACCGCAGAGCCGAATATGACCTTCAACCTTTGTCCATTTTCGACTGTTAGGTCAACAAACAATGGTTTCTGATGCAGCGATGAAAATGACTGCAACAAAAAGAGAACGGAAAAAGATGGTATGCAGTACTCATAAGAGAGCATTATTCCAAGTGTCCCAACGTGTCGCCTTCACCACAATATGTCAACATCTACCCAACGCTGGTTCAACCCACTAAAGAGATAACTCATCCTATAGGGCAGGTGTGTCCAACTCCGGTCCTACAGGGCCACCAACGGGTCAGGTTTTAAGGATATCCCTGCTTCAGCATAGGTGGCTCTATCAGTGGTTCAGTCACTGAAAGAGCCATCTGTGCTGAAGCAGGGATATCCTTAAAACCTAACCTGTTGGTGGCCCTTGTGGACTGGAGCTGGCCACTCCTGCCATAGCCTAATTAGATAGCAGGAAGGGAGGAAAAAGGGTGGAGAATTCTGTGGTATAGTGGGACAGGAGTCTGAAGACAATTGTTGCGTATCAGATGGAAACAAATGCAACTTTTTTGACGCCACTGCACCAGCGCGCACACATCTCGTGATACATGGAGACCTATGGGCATTTTTCTATATGTGGCCACTTAGGGTATTTTGGCCAAAAGTCCCAATTGAAGTAAATGAGGATTTGCAGCTGAAAATAGCCTGAACGTCCACATCTGGCAATAATGATTTACCCCCTCCTCTCCCCCCCCCCAGATAAAAAAAATCAGTATTATCTAATGCAGGGGGGCGCAAACTTTTTTCCCTGCGCCCCCCTGCCGGCTGTCCCCTCACTCCCGCGCCCCCCCCAACCCCAACTTACCCTCGCACCGGTGTAATGACGTCACGTTGCCATAGCAACGTGACGTCACATGACCTCGCAGCGTCATTTTGACGCCGCGTTGCCATGGCGACGCCGGGAGGAAGCAGCCGGAGCCACGGGTAAGTATGGTTTACAGAGGCCCTGCAGCTCCCCCGGCACTTAATTTAAGTGCCTTCGGGAAGCGCGCGGGGCCTCTGTAAACCCCGCGCCCCCCGTCGGCAGTCTCGCGCCCCCCCCGGGGGTCGCGCCCCACAGTTTGCGCACCGCTGATCTAATGGTTGCATGTCTGTATTGTTGCATGTCTGTATTGTTGCATGTCTGTATGGTTGCATGTCTGTATGGTTGCATGTCTGTATGGTTGTATGGTTGCATGTCTGTATGGTTGTATGGTTGCACGTCTGTATGGTTGCACGTCTGTATGGTTGCACGTCTGTATGTTTGCACGTCTGTATGTTTGCACGTCTGTATGGTTGTATGGTTGCATGTCTGTATGGTTGCATGTCTGTATGGCTGCATGTCTGTATGGTTGTATGGTTGCATGTCTGTATGGTATGCATAAATCCAAAGCCATCGTTCTTACAGAAACATGGCTAACCCATAAAACCCCTGATGCAAATATCGCCATTCAGGGATACTCCATTTTTAGGAAAGATAGGTCAAAGAGAAGAGGAGGGGTGTTATTTTATATTGCAGACACATTACAATTTACACTGTTAAATTGCCCCCCAAGCCCATGCTCTTTTGAAATTCTAGTTGGCAAAATCTGCCTCCCCTTTTCTAAGCCCATCTTGCTCGCTGGCATCTACCGCCCGCCTAAAGCCCCTCTACAATCCCTGGCTGATATCACCCAGTTTCTTGGCTCCATTTCCTCTCTGAACGAGAAGAGTGAGTTGCTAGTTCTTGGGAATTTCAACTTCAACTGGCTTGACCCTAAAAACCATAAAATCCAGATACAACTCAAGTCACTTAACCTATCACAACTCATTTCCCGACCCACATGGACAAACCTGAAATCGCATAACCATTCCTTGCTAGACTGAATTCTCTCCTCAAACCCCAGCAGAATCCAATCCTCTGGCATCCTTCCGGACATTTTCAGTGACCATGCAATAGTGTACTGTGTAAGGAAAATTAAAACGCCCCATTCAAGCCCTAAAGTTCTCTTCACTAGAATATTTAGAAACTTTAACCCACAACAGTTTCTGGGTGACCTTACCAACTGCCCATGGCACAGAATCGATTTAATTCCTGACCCTGATTCTGCGCTCGACTATTTCCAATCCGAGTTCTTAAAACTCTGCGATACCCATGCTCCACTACGCAAAATAAGGGTACGGGGGGCCCATCTTCCATGGGTTACAACTGACCTTATTGCACTCTACCAGCTCAGGAATACTTTGTGGAAAGTTACAAATTAACTGGCACTAGCAAGGATCTCAATCACTACAG
This sequence comes from Ascaphus truei, assembly GCF_040206685.1. Taxonomy (NCBI): domain Eukaryota; kingdom Metazoa; phylum Chordata; class Amphibia; order Anura; family Ascaphidae; genus Ascaphus; species Ascaphus truei. The sequence continues at coordinate 42,795,965 of NC_134498.1, forward strand.
ATCCTGCGGAACATGTGCACAAGGCAAACAAGGCACGCAAAAGAACAATATTACTCTGACAATCTCCACCAAAATACATCAAACCCAGCTAACTTCTGGAAGGTTATCAACAATATATTCCAGCCTCCTAACCATCAACAACCAAGTAATATCACTAAGGGGGATATTACTCTGACAAACCCCATTGACATTGCAAATGCATTCAATGATTACTTTGTGGGGTGTGCCACCAACTTATTAGCGAAATGCAGCCCAAACCACAAACCTGAATCTCATCCTGGGAGTGCCCACATAGCCCCACCCCTTCCCAACACTGCCCATAATTTTCAATTTGGCCCAGTATCTGAAGAGGAGATTACACAAGCGCTCCTCAAACTAAAACTAAGCAGCCAATGCGGACCTGACTTGCTACAATCTAGGTTCCTACGACTTGGTGCCCCAGCCATTGCCAAACCAATTGCGTCCATAGTCAACTCTATCCTGTCTGCAGGCCATATCCCTAAGACCCGGAAAACTGCTAGAGTTGTCCAAATCTTCAAAAGTGGGGACAAAAACACTGTCTCAAACTACAGACCAATCTCACTTCTCCCAATTCTATCCAAAGTCATGGAAAAATGTGTCCACTCCCAATTAAACGACTACTACACCAATACAAATTTCCCTAGCCAATTCCAATCTGGCTTTCGTCCCAAACACTCCACCGTAACTACCCTGCTAAAAGTTTGCAATGAAATCCAGTGTGGAATGGAACGGGGACAACTCACTGTTGCAGTATTCCTAGATTTTGCAAAGGATTTTGATACAGTTGATCATGCTATCCTGCTTAACAAACTCCAGAGCTCTGGAATAGGGAAGCATGCTTTAAACTGGTTTCAGTCCTACCTATCAGGAAGATCCCAACATGTGTCCATCTCAGGCACTAACTCCAACCCCCTGGATATCACCTGTGGTGTCCCGCAAGGCTCTGTTCTGGGGCCCCTACTCTTCTCAGTGTTCATTAGTGATCTTCCCACAGCTTGTAAGGAAGCCTCAATACACATGTATGCAGATGACACAATCCTATATGCACACAGCCATAGCCTCTCTGACCTTCAACACATACTTCAGTCTGACTTTTTGAGACTCGAAAACTGGATTTCCCAAAACAAACTGTTTTTAAACACTGACAAGACTGTAACAATGGTATTTGGGACCAAGACTAAATTCTTAAAGCTTCCAGCGACTGAGCTCCATATTAGGACCAACACTAACACCACCCTAACCCCTGTCACTAGTTTTAAATACCTGGGCTTATGGTTTGACTCCCACTTAACATTCGGAATGCACATTGATACCCTGACAACCAAGACCTATGCCAAACTAGGGGTACTTTACAGGAACAAATCCTCCCTAAGTCTCCTGGTCAGAAAACGTATCGCACAGCAGATGCTAATGCCAATTATTGACTATGGAGATATAGTATATGGCACGGCACCTCAAACCCACCTTAGCAAACTTGACACCCTCTACAATTCAATTTGTCGTTTTGTTCTCCAATGCAACTACAACACTCATCACTGCGAAATGCTCAAAGAACTAGATTGGTCATCACTAGAGTCTAGGCGCAAAGTTCACCTTTCCTGTCTTGCCTTTAAATTCTTTATGGGCAAGCTACCCAGCTACCTGAACAAGCTCCTCACCCCTACCACATGCAGCACCTGTCACCTGAGATCAGGCTCCAAAAGACTGTTCATGGACCCAAGGCTCAACAAAGTATCCGGACGTTCCTCCTTCTCTTACCGTGCACCCCAAAACTGGAACAACCTACCAGAGACTCTCACATCCACCACCAGTTTAAGTTCTTTCAAATTAAGGCTGTCTCACATTTTCATCTGGTCTGTAACTGTTACATACGCCCATAACATATATTTTCTTTAACTGTGCATGCAATGTCTTGTATATAATGTATACCCTGTTCATTTATGTTACTGTATTTGTAACCATGTATTATTTGTCTTAACTTTGTGCCCAGGACATACTTGAAAATGAGAGGTAACTCTCAATGTATTACTTCCTGGTAAAATATTTTATAAATAAATGTCTGTATGGTTGTATGGTTGTATGTCTGTATGGTTGTATGGTTGCATGTCTGTATGTCTGCATGGTTGCATGTCTGTATGGTTATAGGGTTGTATGGTAGCATGTATGTATGGCTGCATGGTTGCATGTCTGTATGGCTGCATGGTTGCATGTCTGTATGGTTATATGGTTGCATGTCTGTATGGTTATATGGTTGCATGTCTGTATGGTTGTATGGTTGCATGTCTGTATGGCTGCATGTCTGTATGGCTGCATGGTTGCATGTCTGTATGGCTGCATGGTTGCATGTCTGTATGGTTATATGGTTGCATGTCTGTATGGTTATATGGTTGCATGTCTGTATGGTTGCACGTCTGTATGGTTGTATGGTTGCATGTCTGTATGGCTGCATGGTTGCATGTCTGTATGGCTGCATGTCTGTATGGTTGCATGTCTGTATGGTTGTATGGTTGCATGTCTGTATGGTTGCATGTCTGTATTGTTATATGGTTGTATGTCTGTATGGCTGTATGGTTGCATGTCTGTATGGTTATATGGTTGTATGTCTGTATGGTTGTATGGTTGCATGTCTGTATGGTTGTATGGTTGCATGTCTGCATGGTTGCATGTCTGTATGGTTATAGGGTTGTATATTTGCATGTCTGTATGGCTGCATGGTTGCATGTCTGTATGGCTGCATAGTTGCATGTCTGTATGGTTATATGGTTGCATGTCTGTATGGTTATATGGTTGCATGTCTGCATGGTTGCATGTCTGTATGGTTATAGGGTTGTATGGTTGCATGTCTGTATGGCTGCATGTCTGTATGGCTGCATGGTTGCATGTCTATGGTTATATGGTTGCATGTCTGTATGGTTATATGGTTGCATGTCTGTATGGTTGCATGTCTGTATGGTTGTATGGTTGTATGTTGCATGTCTGTATGGTTGTATGGTTGCACATCTGTATGGTTGCATGTCTGTATGGTTGCATGTCTGTATGGTTGTATGGTTGCATGTCTGTATGGTTGTATGGTTGCATGTCTGTATGGTTGCATGTTTGTATGGTTGCATGTCTGTATGGTTGCATGTCTGTATGGTTGCATGTCTGTATGGTTGCATGTCTGTATGGTTGCTTGGGTGAATCTAGTTGGTGCTGATATTCTTAGAGTAGAACCACCAACTCCCATAACAGACTTTCCATTTGAAGATTATAGCAAAGATTAGATTTACTGCGCAGCTTCGACACCTTTTGTAAGTTTGTTTTTTCCCAAATCTTTAATCTAAATGCATTACACTGAAAATACTGTTTTTGTTCTTTTACCGTTCCTAGCGGCTGGGGTGTCAGTGAATGACCTAGTCTCAGATTAGCTGAAACTGAATTTTAAACCTTTATTAAAAGCAGCAGTCCATCTTTATAGGGGGTAAAGGAAATTGTGTTAGGAAATAGATTTCCAGGATGAGCATAGTGGGCAAGGAAATTGCTCTGTGGTGTTTATTTTGCTTACTTTTAACACGAATGACAAAGTAACACCATTAATATTGTTATTTTCATTCTTGGAAAGAGACTGAGAATGAAGTGACGTGTTCTTATTTCTCCTCCAGTTCCAGCCACGCTGGTACCAGAAGCTAAATGTTAGTTTTTATTCACTATATGAATGACAGAAGCCCAACTGGAAGACTATGTTTAACCTAAAGGTAACAATGAAACTACTATCCATAACTTGGTCAGCAACAGTGTAATAATTAGAGTCAGGAAGGAATTTATTTTCCTCCTATGAGATATCATTCGATGATATGTCACTGGGGTTTTGTGTTTGCCTTCCTCTGGATCAATATACTGTAAGTACAAATATAGGATAATTATCTGTCGTCTAAATTTAGCATAGGTTGATATACGTATATCTTTTTTCAACCTCATCTACTATGTAGCTATGTAACTATTTTGTAACTACTAGGTAACTATTATGTAACTATGTGACATTTAACAATACTTGAAAATGTCACCTATGTTAATTCTCATGTTCATCACTGATAAATCTGACTTCATGAACCTGTTTCTGTTCTGTATCCTGTCCCTAATATGGAGATCATTGCAATCCATAGGAATTGTATATCCTTGTTACCATTCATAAGAAGGCACGTAATGCATTAAATACAGTAAGTTCATAGGTACAAGCATGTACATGATGCTGCACTAAGATACTTAAGAGTGGTTAAAAGCCATTAGCTGATCCTTTTTGTTTGTAAAGGAGAAAATACCCTGCACCTTTCTCATCACTATGCAATCACTGGCCAAGCTCAGCTGGAAGCAACTGCTGTTTTGCAGATTACCTGTGGAGCTGGCAGAATTCTTCCTAATAAATTCAGTTTCTCGAAAGGCCTATAATAGTTATCTGTGGATAACTCAATCGGCATCAGGGTAAGACATCTTTAGAGTAACTCGTGGATGATTAAGCAAATCACTGATGAAACCGATTCCAAAATGCAAAAGCCTACTTGGTAATATATACTGTGTGTAGAAAAATAACGTTTGAGTATTGGACACAGCTTGTGAAATTAAAATGTGACTACTCTTAGGTACCCCATGGCTGATGGAGGGTAAAATAAACCACAAGTCTGCATAGAATATAATATTGGGTCAAGAAAACATTTTAAAAGAAGAAGGAAGGAGGGAGAAAGCGAGTATTTGGAAAAGCACAATTTAACGGTAGGTGAACTATCACTGTTCACTGCACAAGTGGCACTTTTTATATAGAAATGATGGATGACTCACCTTAAAAGCCATAAATTTATGATATGGTTTTGGTGCCCAAGCATAGACTTCCACTGAGTTCTTCAGAGCAATAACAAGGAATTTTATCCTCTCATATTTAACTATGTTGAAAAAGAAATAATAAGGGTTATGAATACAGAAACCACACACTCAGATCTTAATGACTATTTATGAAAATTGTGTATGGTGTCAGCATATTGCTGAGTATGTTTAATGTCATTTCTAGTCTTAGTATCACACATATCGAATGTTACCCTTCACATCTAATGTCACTTCCGAACATGTATGGGTTTTTATTTACTCCAATACGAACTTCTACTTATCGTCATCTTCTAATACTAAGGAGCTCTACAACTGACGGCCCACTGGCCAACTGGAGACTGCAAAGGGCCTTGGTGTTACCCTCAGACTCTCTGCTTCTGCTAATTTCATACAACTTGCATAGGCAGTTTCGCACTGAAACTCACTTGTAAGTTAGGGTAATGTAAATATATATGGTGTAGATGTTATAAATGCTGGCAGAATGTTGAAATAATAGAGTTCAAGACTTCAAAATGACATTGCAATAAACTTGTGGCCCTTCTACTTCTAAGGGTTTTCTGATCCTGCCCCTTGGGAGAACTAGTAGAAGAGCCCTGGTGGGCAGATGTAGCAGGCATTATGGAACCCGCTGGTCAGCTGGTGCAATAACATGTTAGCTCTGCCCCTTTTCCCCACACGACTAATCCATGGTGGCTGCTACGGCTGGCACGTTGTGTGTTATCCGGCTGCAACTAACTAATATACTACATATTTTAAACATCACAGAAAGAGGTTGAGCTAGGCTGTTTTGTTCTGTTCTTAGTTTGGTAGAATAATACTTTCATTTATTTCTAGACCACAGAAGCTTACAATGTATCTCAGGCTCTTAGTCTTTGGCATGGAAGAAGTTAATGCAACAATTTTATTTGTTCTCAAAAGCACAAAGAACGTTTCTCTCTGTACCTTCTGTTTGCCATATCTGCAATACACTGGGGCCATTATCAGCTCCAAAAATAGTTTATTATACTAATTTGCTGCAATCCAGTATAATTGGCTTACACCAAAGTAGCATTTAAATCACAATCAAATATTTCTTGGAATTAGTTGAATTAATTTGGAAGCACCTACACATTCAAACTGTTCTCTAGAACAAATGAAGATTGCCAAGTTTAATTTCACCATGTTATGCGGTGAACATCTGCTTCGGAAGTTTAACAAAGCATTATGATGTTTACCTTTCCTTCCATCTCATTTCAGATTCTATCCATGTTTGCACAGAAACGGCGAGAAAAATAATAAAACCCATGGGCTATACAGTATGTAAGGTGGATCATGGTTGCATTGAAACTACTTTATGATGTCTGACTGGTGGTGTCATCATTCCACTGGAGCTCTCGGATCACTAGATTCCCTTCTAGATTCCACAATAGATCATCTACATCAGAGGTTCTCAACTTCAGTCTTCCAGGACCACGAACAGTCCAAGTTTTAAGGCTATCCTCATTAGCACAGGTGGCCCAATGATTTTGACTGAGCCCCCTGTGCTCAAGCAGGGGTATCCTTAACCTGCCTTGTTAGTGGTTCTTGAGGACTGGAGCTGGGACCCTCTGATCTAAATAACTGAAGAACAGTTGGGCACAAATGATTTGTAATTCAAGATTTGTCATTTCAAGAATTTATGTCCAACTCTTCTTTTATAACCGGGAAAAGATGGCCCGAAAATTCAAATCTGCACTTAGCATTTTAGAAAAATATAAACCATACCACCAAATTACCAAATATCTTAATCTTTCTTTTACTTGTTAGATTTCCTGCATCTTTTATTTAGACCCTAGTTACATTTCTGTGCTAAAGCATTAAGACTAATTAGGCTCTTGATTCCCCAACTTTATCAGGGATTCTCTCTGTACTGGTTTAGAGATGTTTCCCCAAATTAATTCCTGCACCCCAGCTACCCTCCTTTTTGGATATCTGCAAATGGGTTGCGTCACACTCAATGGGGGATGGGTCAAAAATAGAGATGGGTGAACCAGTCCATATCCGTTTTCCTGGAATTGCCCGAGTTTGCCATTCAAAATCCGCTCCGCAGTATAAAAACGGATTGTTACAGTTTCAATCTGCATGAATTAATCCAAAACCGCCAATGGATGCAATCTACTGGTGAATTGTAACCATACAATCCATGGATTCAGCAATCCGCTGGTGAATTGTAACCATACAATCCATGGATTCAGCAATCCGCTGGTGAATTGTAACCATACAATCCATGGATTCAGCAATCCGCTGATGAATTGTAACCATACAATCCATGGATTCAGCAATCCGCTGGTGAATTGTAACCATACAATCCATGGATTCCGCAATCCGCTGATGGATTTTAAGACACCAATCCGCGGATTCCGCAATCCGTACACCGATTGCTGAATCCGCGGATTGGATTCTTAAAACCCATCGGCGGATTGCAGAGTCCGTGGAGTGTATTGTCAATAATAACAACAACAAAAATCAGCAAAAGGTCAAAAATCTTTTTGAGATTGATTTGCGGAACTCCGCGGACCAAAGCATCCGGCCGATCCCCGGCAGATCCACATCTAACCAAAAATGAATTCAACATAGATAATAGTCAAAGCACATTTTCTTTCCGTGGTGTGTATCTTGCCGACACTTTGCATTTACAACCACACTTACCAACTTTGTAGTGTACACAGCCTTCCAGATCCCCCACAGAGACCCAGCCCTGGCGCTTCTCTACATCTGGGTCGTTTCGTAAGATTTTGTTTCTCAGCCACGATAAATAATACACCCTCAGTTTATTTTTTTTACCTTGGGTAAAAAAGAAGAAAACATATTATTTGTTGTGTGTATTTACATGGAAGATACATTGGAAGCAGTTGAGCACTTGGGACACTGTACAGGTATTCATTTACCCTTTCACTGCCGGCTATCCATAAGCTCCTCGGTTAGCCAAGGCGTCAATAAGGGATTATTTATCACCTTCTGCACTGCTGTGCCCTGAACACTGATGGAGTAATGATCACAGTAATAATTAGTTCTTCTCTTTAAGTGGCTCATTCAATAACCCCACCCAATCAGCCCGATCACACCGAGATCGGCAAAAACCTTCCCTTGGTTTGAATGGGATGTTTCCCATCGCGGTGCCATTGGCCACGTCAGGACATATTAACTGGAAAAACAGTGCCAAACTGGATTATTGCATTTTCAGCCTTTAATTGTGAGGACTGCTTCATTTCTTTTGCATTTCACTCTAAACAAAAAAGGTAACGAGAATAACTAACCCAGAGCACAGGAAGGTGAATCTGAGGATCTATGCCAGAGCTCTTCAACTCCAGCCCATGGAGGGTTTTAGAGAAGCCCCGGGACTGTCGGCCTACTAGGTTGGGAGTGGCCAACACTAGTCTTCAAGGGCCATCATCGGGTCAGGTTTTAAGGATATCCCTATTTCAGCGCAGGTGGCTCAATCAGTGAGCCACCTGTGCTGAAGAGCCAGCTATGCTGTATTCTACTGAGCCACTGATTGAGCCACCTGTGCTGAAGCAGGGATATCCTCCAAACCTGACCTGATGGTGGCCCTTTAATACTGGTGTTGGCCACTCCTGGCTTAGGTAATATAACTAACTATATGTGGCACATATGAACTAAATGCTTGCAAAATGTTAGAAGTATAATAATATGCAAGTCTTCAAATGTATCCAAAATGACATTAAATGTGGCCCTTCAATGATTATTTCTGATCTGGCTCCTAGTTGAAGAGCCATAATCTCTGCTATTGACAAGCTCTCTATATCAGGCTACAGCCTTCCACTATAAATGCCTTGGTACAACTATTTATTATGCCTGCAAGTTTGGCGTTATATTCCATGCACTGGCATATTGCATCCCACAGAGTTAATAAATATCAAGGTATGCTGACCCGGATTCATCTACATGTGATTTGGGAAGAGTTAAAGGGCACGTGCATTATAATGGGACTTATCATCTCTCTCTCTCTGCCATTGTATTCCGCTTTTCTTTGTGACTGTCTGACATCCTGAGCTTTAACCTTGCTGGCAATCTGTGTTCATGCTAAGAAACTTAATTTCAACCACTAGACACAACACAAGCAGAAAAGAGGAATAAACTGCTGTGCTTCAAAGCAAACTGTCCTTTGTCTTGATCGTGAGCCATAGGCTTCTATGTTGTTAAAAATTACTTATTTTTATTCAGTGCACTCTTGTTATAAATAATTGTGACTTTGTAATTTACGACTGGCAGAATTTTATAATGCTTAATATTTGAAATTAAAACATCTCAAATGCCTTTTTTTGGTAATTAATCCTTTTAATCTCTTCCCTGCTGCTGTAGCCTCTGCTGTTTGTACCAATTTATTTCACCCTTAAAAAAAAAAAAAAAAAAAAAAATAATACATTTCAACCCCTATTATAAAAAGGAAAGAATATTTTATAGTGAAAAAGAAATAAAATAAGTTCATACGCAGCCCTACATTGCAGAATGGTTGCAATGACTTTTCTGATAGTTTAAATACATCAACAATGATTATTTTCCTCCAAAGCATCATTTTATTGCACACAAGATGAGCGATGGTCGTTTGTAGGGATACTTTTTTTCTTGTTGCTTGCTTCATGTGGTTCAACTGGATAAAAGACGTGTAACTTATTTTACAGCCTTGTTTTTATATCTCAGTAATTGCTAGGTCAGATACTTTTAGAAACAACACACTTATACAAATATATTCAGGGACAATACAAGGAGCTTTCAAAAGAACTATTCATCCCACGGGTAGTACAAAGGACTCGGGGCCATCCCTTAAGGTTGGAGGAAAGGAGATTTCACCAGAAACAAAGAAAAGGGTTCTTTACAGTAAGGGCAGTTAAAATGTGGAATTCATTACCCATGGAGACTGTGATGGCAGATACAATAGATTTGTTCAAAAAAAAAGGTTGGACATCTTTTTAAATGGGAAAGGTATACAGGGATATACCAAATAAGTATACATGGGAAGGATGTTGATCCAGGGATAAATCCGATTGCCAATTCTTGGAGTCAGGAAGGAATTTATTTTTCCCCTTATGAGATTTGATTGGATGATATGACACTGGGTTTTTTTTTGTTTGCCTTCCTCTGGATCAATAAGTAAGTATAGATATAGGATAAAGTATCTGTTGTCTAAATTTAGCATAGGTTGAACTTGATGGACCTACGTCTTTTTTCAACCTCATCTACTATGTAACTATGTAACTACTATGTAAACCCGAGCCTTACCCTTACCCGATATGGTGATTAGAATATTAAGCCCTTCAAGAACATCCATTTGGGAAAATCGTCTTCTGCTGATAAGGGAGTATGTCCTTCCTTGTCCACTTCTATCCAGCAGCCACAGGCCATGTTCGGTTCCTACCAGCAAGTTTACCCCTGTTGATCACAGGAAATGTAAACAATACCAGCAAACTCAACAACTGTGCTCAACCCAAATCCCCCCCCTAGAAATCTAGAACATGAAATGCAAATATCTGGGGGTGGCCACATTGACGTTTTTATAACACGGGACGCCGAAATCCGGTTTGAAAGTGTGACGTCATAACGAGGGAGGAATGATTTGCAAACGCTTGGAGCTGAACGGTATCTCCCGCGTGACCGCTGTGTTCTTTGGTTTGTATCATTTTTGTTCTTGGCCGAGTGGGGAGAGGCGCACGCTGAGCTAATGAGTAGCAGTGAGAGAAAACGTAATGCCTATAGAGGTGGGCGTCAGGGTATAAAAGTAACACCTATAGGGGCAGGTTTCATGGTATAAAAGTAACACCTATAGTGGCGGGTGTCATGGTATAAAAGTAACACCTATAGGTTTGGGTGTCAGGGTATAAAAGTAACAGCTATTATATAATGGGAGAGGGTGCTAACCATATTGTAAAAGACATCCATACCAATAATGCACAGAAAGGGTCAAACTGCACTACAAAGCAGAGTTATCCTAGTGTAGTCACTATTACAATACTCTAAACTTATATTTGAAAAAAGTAGCACAAAACCTTATTTTTCATTGGTAAATCTGGGGCAATATGTATCTAACTTTGCAGCAAGAAGACAAATAGTCCACAACACTAGAATAATAATTGTTCAGGGTTTGAACTGGCCTGTTTGGGTACTGGGGAAACCCAACCCCCTCTCCCCCCCCTACGTGCCAGGAACCCTGAGAGCTAGGGAGCAACATGACTTCTTCTTGGCTCCCCCTTCTGAATAGGCTCCAACTGCTGCCCAAATCCCCCCTGCCTACAGTGAGGTTCCCCCTAATGGGCCCGAGATGCCGCTATGTGCATTGCAGGTGGTCTCACCCCACAGAGCTGCACACAGGATCTCGGAATTAAATTTCTTCTTGTACTTGCGAATCTCGGGGCTGTCGCTCTGAGGTCGGATATTGGTCGGGTTAACATTGACCACCGATCCTTTCCTCGCGTTCTCTCGCCGGGCAGGCTCCGGTTTTGTGCTGCAGGCTAGATCAGAAGGAAGATGGGTGTGACGAAAATGAAAGCCTGGAATACCATCAATTAGTATACAAATATAGGGGGTTATTTATTCAATTGCCCTGGGTAGGACTTTCCGTGCAGCAGTGCCCTATCAGCACTATTAATAAATAGCTCCATAATATCCTCATGTATTTATAACTATTTTTAAATTGTTTTTTTTTTAGAAAACAAATTATGCTAAACAACATTTGTGTACAATACATACAGATGTTTTTCTGTTGGACTGGGATTGATTAATAATGATTGCACCCTGCATTTTCCATATGATTCCAGGTTAGTATTTTCATATATAAATAGTGCAGGGTAAATGAGTACTTCAGTATTAGGCAATACCTTTTTATTTTTATTTGGGCTAACAATTGGCATAATAAGACAAGCTTTCGAGAGTTCTGTCTCTCTTAGTCAGGTCAGCGATCCTGATTTATAGAGATTCCATGAGTTAAACACAGATGTAAAAAAACAGGATAACAGTCTAAGGTAGATGAGGGGGGGAAGTAATGGCAGAGAGAATGGCGGATAAACAGACAGGGCAATAAATGAATGAAAAGGACAGTGAGAAATAGGAGCAATCATTCATCGGCAGTGTGAAGGGGGTAAGGGAGCAGGGGACAGGGGTTGGAATCATAAAATTAACACAGAGGCAGGGAGTAACATGACAAAAAATGATGATAGTGTGTAAGAAATCCCATATCGGCATTAAATCCTCTTGTTTAAGTGTCCAAAAGCATTATCCCTTGGAGTTGAAATGTTGAGTGCTTTTAAACATTGCCTTGAGGATTTGGGTTTTTTAATCATTTATGGAATGCTTTGTGGAGTACCTCTTCTGCCTTAGACTGTTATCTACTCTAGTTTATTGACATTGGTGTTAAACTGATGGAATCACGGTAAATCAGTATTGCTGACCTGAGGAAGAGGGGAGAACTCTCGAAAGCTTGTCTTATACTATCTATTGTTAGTCCAAAGAAAAAAGGTATCACCTAATACTACAGTACTCATTTACTCTGCACTATCGCAACTGGACTAACACGGCTATTTCTATTAAATTCATACATAAATATATATTCTGTTGTTATGGTCAATGGCATATGACAAACACAAATGATAGTCAAATCATCAGATGAGCGATTTTGTTCTCATCCGTACTCACAATAACCTGTTGGACTTGTTGGAGGCGACACCTGAAGAAGCCTCGGATCAATGAATGAACTGAATGACGTGGTAGACGATGAACTATTTTTTGGCTGCGCATTTTCACCATTTGTTTTCTACAAAAGGAAAGATTTGCATTGAAATGATGGAAACCATGACGGCTACATAATATTTGTAACTGGCCAGGTTAAAATATACATGGGCTTTTTCTACTTCCGCCGAAGTGGCTGACAGGACCACTTACGGTGGAAATATCCCTTTGTCTTCAATGGACCATAACCGGCCTAAAACTGCCCGATCGGCTGCTTCAGAGAAAATAGAATAAGCCCCATTGTGACAACAAACTTCTTCTATTGGGAAAACAGAGCATTCAGCAAACATTATTGGAGCTTGCCAATGTTTATACTGTATCTGCACTGCTGCTCTAATGCATTATAAGTCCTTCCAAAAACAGAGAACCTTGTGCTGAAGAAGGTCTTACTTGTTGGTTATTACGGAGGTCAAGCAGGCACCATTCTAGTCCAGATTTCCTCATGGACAGATTGGAGCTGCTTTAAGTTTTATTTTCTCTAATAGAAGATGGACATGTGTAGGGATACTGACAAATCATTACACTGTTTTAAACAAGTGTTACAACCTGTAAAGCAATGCACCGTTACAGTACAATAACCATATTCATATTTTGGAAGGACCTGGACAAATGCCCCACATTTTGACAGCATGTTATTGTTACATTTTCATGGGTTGATGGCACTGGGAAAAAAAGTACAGTACGCCGTGCAGTAACAGTGGCTGTTTTCGAGAGAGTGGCGTCAGGAAAGAGATTACACGAAAGGTTGGAAAGGTGACCCAAAGAAAGAAAAGACCAAGAGATCATTCTTCTTCGGGTGTTGGCGAGTGAGTAGAATTGGATACAAAACATCGGGATTTCACCTGATCATTTAAACATTTGTTCAAAGGTCCGTGACTTTTCGGTGGAGTTTTGTGCTGATGCGCTGCTGTCTCTGAAGGATGACTTTGCTGTAAGAGATCAGGCAGAAGATAATTTTGATTGGAGGAGCTCCGGGGTCCTTGGTTGCTGCTGCAGCTTTGCTTGTCAGCTCCCTGTTAGGACAGAATGCAGCAGTGTGAAATAGAAACCAAACAGAATTCTTCTGCGCTCTGTGAGATAAATTTATCATCTCACGAGAAGGCACGGTATCGCAGAATAATGTCAAAACTGAGAAATATTTACTGGAGGTAGCAGCTTTTCTGCAATTTAATGACCTATTCCTCTCTGTCTTGTATGCAAAGGCAAGATGATGTGTAAATTGCCTAGCTGGGTATGAATAAAATAAAATTAGATGTTAAATGATGACCAATAAACAGTCAAGGTTATCGTGGCTGACTTTAAAGACTGTGTTAAAGAATGGTTTATAGTAAAAATGAACTTTTAAGTGGGCCATTTGTCAATGTATCGTCGCCACCATTTGCCATCATCTTATAAACTAAAAAAATACTTAGACTTGCACAATCTTAGCGAGCTCAAAACCCAGCCACACAGTATTATGTTGTTATATATTTAATTGTGACGACTGGAGTGGGAAAGTGACCTAAAATATACAGTAAACCAAGAATTCCCTAAGCACACCCAATAAGACAAATGTATTTGATTTGTTTCTATATGATTTTTTTCCTTTCATAAGAATGAGTCATTGTGTTCAACCTCTCATTCAAAACATGTTAAACCTGCAAAGATGTCACGGTCAGACCCTTTCACCAGGTACCTACACTACCAATGTGATACTGTGTCCCTTGTATTTCCTGCACTGCACGGAGAGAAGAGGATATAGTAACAGTGGCGAATTTCCCACTGGGCACAATAGGCCAGGGCCTAGGGCAGCAATTTTCCCTTTCCCTCCTCTCCCCATATGCAGAGGCCCCACTCTCCTCCCCACTGATTGCCAGGGGAGTGTGGGACATCTGTAAAGGTCTCTTACATTCTCCTTGGCGCCACCCTCCTTCCTTCTTCAGCGTCGCAGCATCAAATGACGCTGCAATGTCACACCGCGTCGCACAGGCCCGGCAACGTGACATCACCTGGTTACACATTGCCATAGCAACGTGATGCCATGTGACATTACATTGCCATGGCAACGTGACATCATGTGCCTTCGCAGCATCATTTGACGCCGTGACGCTGAAGGAGGCGGAACCAAGATAAGTGCCTATGGGCAGCTGATGTGTAAATCCGCCACTGTATAGTCAATAGCATGGGATACAATGGGGAACAATATAATGACTTATTAATCTTTATTCCATGCCTGGAACTTTTTGCCGCAGTGGACTATGATAGACCCAGGGGCACATGTGATTAGAGAATGACCTATGCTTAGAGAAGACCCTGTTTCCCCAAATGCTAAATACAGGTTTGTAGCAGAGAAAATAAATTGTACTAAAGGTCTCTGCAAATAGCCATGCCTGTAACATTGCATGCAGATGTCTAACAGGGAGGGGGGGCTGGATATGGTTGTTTTGCAATAAATAGTCACTGAATGTAAATGTACAGTATAACAGGTTTTATTTATAGGGGTAACCAGAGCAGTTAAGGAGAGATATTTGATGCATTAAGGATATTGAGATTGGTCACTTTTTCTGTCCTTGCAGCCATTGTTCTCTATTCTTTGCAGGCTAGCAGATCTGAGCTTTGCTTTCAATGTAGGACAAATGATAACATGTTTTTATTCTTGATGCTGAAACTAAAGGACATGGTTGTTTTTTTTACTGTACACAGTTCACGATGTTGCAGATCCACGGAGCTCCGCTAATTGATTTAACAGGAGGATAACCTAAGTTGATGTCACGGATAAGCCTTACCATGTTTCTTCAAAGGAGAATAAGGTAACGTTTTCTGCCGGAAAGAGCATTGCGGTAACTAGAATGGCCGTTAGTGATATATATAAGCAAAAGAGGCATTCCCCCTACCACAGTATATCCACAATGGTCGGTTAAGGTTAGCGCGGGGACATAACATTATGTAGGTCAGGGGTTCTCAACTCCAGTCTTGAAGACCACCCAACAGGTCAGGTTTTAAGGATATCCCAGCTTCAGCACAGGTGGCTCAATCAGTTGCTTAGTCTAAGACGGAGCCACCTGTGCTAAAGCAGGGATATCCTTTAAACCTGACCTGTCGGGGGCTCTTGAGAACTGGAGTTGAAAACCCCTGACGTAGGTCATACCTAAACTTGGCGTTCCTCACATTCAGACCTTCTAATAGGGCTTTTACAGGGTCCAACAGAAAAAAATCTCAGATGTAAGAAGTAAAATAAGTGTATCACCTTCGTAGCTGTCCTCCAGATCTCTGAAAGGTTTCTTTGAAAGCAGTGGTACCGCAATACTCCAAACTGCTACCGTTGCTGATCTTTGCTGATCTTTGATTAGCCGGCTGCTGTGCCTGTGTTCCTTTACGGCTCAGGATTACTGCTGGGATCTGCAGCTTGAGAAGTGATCTCCTCTGGTTTTTCTAGTCCTCTCGTAGCTTTAACGTGGAGGTCCGCCGGTACAACCGCTGACACGTCCGTCCGCCCGGTGCTGTGACACTTACAATTACCCGCTTCAGCAGATTGAGTGCACAGCTTTCCTCGGCGAGTGCGTCTCAGCTCCTGGATCAGACACCAGCGTCCTGGATCTTTCCGCCGTAGATATTGCTGCAGCTACCAGGCAGCAAGCAGACCTCCTTCGCAAACGCCGGTCGGCGCCAAAATCAGATTGAACCTCAGGTAATTGCAATGACCGGTTCTACAGGTGCTTGCAAGGGTCAGGCTTCTCACCCTACGCGTTTCTCCTTTCGGCTTCCTCAGGGGTATAATTCCTACTTCATCTTGCACCCTTTTATACATGAATGAGAACATTTACCCAATTGTTGTAGGATTTCCGATTTGCTTCCATATTTTTATTTTATAACCATTTTTCATAAAGTTTGTGTATTTTCCCACACGTGGCACATAATTCAGTATGTGATTTTTGTAATTTACACTTATCACAGATATAGTTTTTTCAAAAAAGAATTTGATGATTTTCAATTGATTGATTGCTATCTTCAATTGGTAATCTATTGCACAATATCCAACTATTATGTCACATTTCCATATAATTAGTTTTTATATAACTTTTAGGAAAAATTGTACATTTTTAATCAGACCTAGATAATAGAGCATCGTTGGTATTTGGTTTGTACACATACATTTCTTCCTCAACACTTTAACATGTGGAAAGTTTGTATTTGTTTAATTTTTCTTTCCCCTAATTTGCTACTGTTATCAGAAATCATGCGGCACGACCTGGTTATGCCCAGGAAAATAAATCGTGAAATGTTTTGGATAACGTCCGCTGCATCTGTATGTGTTTCAAGACCTTTCTGTATGTTTCGTATATGTTCACTCATTCAAACTTTCAGAGTTCGTGTTGTTCGCCCGACATATTGTGTTCCACAATTACATGTCATAAGGCACACTACCCCTCTGCTGTAACATTTTCTTGTTTCTTTGATGGCCATTTTTTTTACCAGTGACATTGGACATGAATTCCTTGATTTGGCTTGGTTGTGTCGTATTACTGTACATCGGCATGCCCTGCGACCTGTACATCTATAGAAACCTTTTGATCCTCCCGCTAACCAATTTGTTTTTTTCTCTGTTTTCCGAAAACTCTGTACCAGTTGTTGCTTCAGATTCCTTGCCCTTGAAAAGACAATCTTTGGTTTATCTGTTGAGATAGTTTTCAGCAGATTGTCCCTCCGCAATATGTGCCAGTGCCTTCCCAGAATTTTTTCGATCTGTTTTGACTCACCATTATATTGAGTAATAAATGGTAAAAATTAATCAGTTTCCTGTTGTGTTTTTTTTGGTTTGTATACCAGCATCTCTGACCTCTCTATTGCATTAACTTTGTGAAGAGCTTTTTCTTGTATTGCCTTTCTATAAATTTGTTTTTAAGCGACATAGCATGATCACTGAAATCGTCTGTCTTGGAGCAGTTTCGATTTAGTCTGTGAAACTCTCCATAGGGAATATTATCCAGCCAATGTTTCTGATGGTTGCTAGTTGATCACAGGAAATTGTTACAGCTCACAAGTTTTAAAAAAAGTTTTTTGTATGGAATGACCCATCTTCAATTTTAATTTCCAAGCCCAAGAATTCAATTCTTATCTTACTCTGATTAGATGTACATTTTAGGTTGCACTGGTTATTGTTGATGTATTTGAAAAAATCTTCCAAAGTGTCCCCCCTTCCAAACAATGACAACGTCATCAATATAGCGTCGCCAGAGCACCAAGTTCGCGCCGAAGATGTTATTAGACCAAATGTATTGGTCCTCCCACCAACCCATAAATAGGTTGGCGTAGCTAGGAGCATTCAGACCTTGTAATAGGGTTTTTACAGGGTCTAGATGGTGTGGCAGGATGACCGTGGTTAGTGAGGAGACAACACGACTCTTCTGGTGAAATAATATGCTGGTGGATTTATTTGTCCAAAAGTGTAACCAAAACAATGGGTACTCTGTCCCTTTAAGTGCAATAAACATAAACAAAAACCTATCCCCGGTCGGGGAACTGAATAAACAAAAGTGCAGGCTATCTACCTGGCTGGCTAGCTAACCTAGTCCAGCCCAACAATGTTCAACAACACCAGTTGGCTCCTTACCTGGGAGCTTTATTCCCCCTTGGGACAGGATCAATCTGAGCAGCCTGTGTCTGTCTGTCAACACTCCTCTGTCTTCTCTCTCTGCCTGAGAGAGACTGCTGCTCCAGAGGCATTTCCTCTTCCTGTTTTAAAGCAGGTGAGCTAGCTTAATTTGAATCACCTGTGGACTGTTTAATAAGCTGAGTTAACCCCTCGTCTACTGGAAAGCAGGCATACTGCCATCTCCTACTAATGTATACAGAGTCAATGACCCTGTCACAATGGGTATACCATCACAGTGAGGTTTGATTTAGCTAACATAGTGTTTTCCAACATTACATCCCTTTACCTTTCGCTTTTTTCAGATTGAGTTAAATACCTATTTCAGGGTCTGGATGGGAGTCAGGCTCCATTTAATGTCACTTCATTGGAAGCTGACGCAATGTTGTGCTACAATAACGTGACGTTACGTCTGTGCTGATGAAATAGACACCGGCTGTTATTTTTCCATACCATTAGATTAGTGGATATGTGATAGTCTCGGGGGGACAATCACATCCATTACTGGTTTAGGTAATGTGTGACGTTATGAGCCTTGATTTAACGGAGCGCTGCTGATCTGGCCCTAAAGAATTGTAACCTGTTAAATAAATAATGAATTTATATGCAATATGGGTCATTTAAATGCAACTGGTAATGCTCCGCGGAGTTCATAGCAAGACCTCGCTTTTGTATTCCGTTTGATTTTGGCGTGACGCAGGTTTCTTCAAGCATAGTGTACTGCAGCATTAAAGAACTCTTTCAGTATAGCTTAAAACAGGAAGAAAAGTAAGGAGCTTGGCTAAAGAGTAAGTAGAAAAACAATGGCGCGCATGTATCTCTAATGATTTTAGCAAAGGAAAGGTAATACTGTGGAGTTTACAGCGTGTACAAAACTGCTGACATTTGCACTGTGACTTCTCCTGCAGTTTGATGAGAAAACCAAGAAACATTGGCAATTGTGCTTCTTACATCTGACACTAACCTCAGAAGGGCAGAGTTAGGCCTGGGACATAGTGATTTTCTCTGTGCGGAGGCGTGCTGAGGCTCATGGAAAGCGGTGCTTTCCCTGGCCTTACACAGCGCGCCGTCCGTGGGCGTGTCGGGGGCGGGTCTGGGGGGCGGGCCAGTGACGTCATGGAGCTGGTTCGCCCTCATTGGGCGAACTGCTCACGTGACCGGCCCTGCGCTCCGACGAGCGCCAAATTTCAAAACTCCGTCAGACACACGCTTCCCCAAGCATGCGGACGTGTGCGCGAGCCCCTGCTAAAGCCGCTCTCATTGCGGCTGCAGGGGCTCAGTGCCGAGCAGCAGCACGCCTCAGCACGGAGAGCGCTGACCATGCCCGAGGCCTTAATGTCAACTCACACATGGTTCCTCGATGCAAAGACGAGACAAATGGCAAACCACCGATACGTTGTTATTATAATGCAAAATCAGCCTCCCTTTTCTCCCCCCCCCCCAGTTACGTGTAGGAAAATGCATGCACAGCCCCATTTACTGCCCAGAGAAGCATGTTGTGCCTCTCGATAACTACAAGGTCCCCTACATGCAGAAGCTAAAAGTGATCATCTTGAACATATGATATGAAAGAGTGCACACATGATGATTCAAGGCAAATGGACGGTAAATGATTTGTGCATATTAGTCTAATTAAACCATCTTAACCATTTCAAAAAGTGTCACACAACCCCGGTCTACAAACTGACAGAGATATCGGGAACATCTGCTTCCCACTTCTTGAAACTGCGCACATAAATTAACAATTGGTGCCTCCCAGCGGCAGACGATGTGTGCAGTCCCTGCTGTTTCCTGGGGAGAGATTGTCAGGGCTCGCAAAGCATTTCCCTGCGTTAACTTCCAGTCGGTTTCAATGCAAGATGCACTCTAATCTTGTACATGAGATGTTATATGTCTTCTGTCCCACAGTTATTGGGCTTTAAACATCGAGAGACAACTTTCTCACTTGTTACACACACAGCTGTTGCATTTGGAGTATGAAAAAACATACCATTCTACTTTTTTCCAAAAAGGAGGTTAAAATGACTACACGGACATAAATTATTCAGTGGTGTCATTTACCAAAAAGTTGTGACGATACTGTGCAGTGTGGGACTCTTCTGCATTATCTGAATGCACCAAGCAAAGCTGCTTCTAATTCCAGCCCCTTTTACTGTGTCCCCTTCTGATGCTACCGTATAAAATATCAATATGAGACAACTGTTCTGCACAAATTAACTCGAGTGATACATATTTTGATTTAACATTTGCACTGCTCCTCGGCTTTTTACAGTAATTAATTATTTTTATAGTGCAAAAAAAAAAGTACTTTTCAACGGGAGTTGCAAGAAATCTTTAACCCCCTCACTGCTGGTTGATGAGTCAGACCCCTCCGGCAGTGAAAGATTTGTTAAAGCACAGTAAGAGGATTTTAGTTTTCTGCATGTTATTACCTTGTGTTCACATACGTTGCTTTGGGGTTTCACTTTAATTCCATCTGGAACTCTTGTCCTTGACAAGTCTACCATTCCATTGCTCATTGGTTGCCTGGTAACAGAACCCAATTAACCAACCGATGAGATGAATCACAACATACATTTTTAAAAAGGCTTACTATATATTCCTACTGCGATGTGTTGGTAAATGAAACAGGTTTCATATGCAGAATATTTAATTGAATGTGTCCTCATACATTTATGTGCAAATAATTTAGCTGTAGTTGTAGTAGATGACAAAAGCAAATATGGGTGCAGAAAATAAGTAAATAAATCATAAATAAAACATTGACATATTTGAGAAGTCCTTTTTTTCACCTCCATTTAAAATGATGTACAGTACAATACTGCACATACAGTAGTACCAAGTCATACAAGCTTGAATGGGGTGTGGTATTAAAGCTGCAGTTAAAGCAATATCCTACATGTGTGTGTATTTTTTTTTTAAATAAATCAGTTATATAATATGATAAAATACTTGTAGCATTTAAAAAGAAAACATTTTAAAGACATTTTTTAATGTATTCTAATGTAAAAAAGCATTGTTGTTCCTATAGCAACCATTTACAAAGTCACATCCCTTTCCCCTTCTGAAACAGCATCAACTTTTTGAGCCCCGCCCTCTCTCTAGCAGTGAACCATTTGAATCTAGCTCCTGCCTGGTCACATGATCTTCCTCACAGAACTTTGGCTGTCAGTGCAGCAGAAGAGGACCCAAGATGCATTTAGTGAACCCCAGAGCCAAATCTTCGTCGATCGATCACATGAGAATGGATCGATCGGCAACTTCGCTAATCACTTGTCAGTGTGTAGATTGTATTAATGCACATATTGAATGTTTTTTTTTTGTTTTGTTTTTTAAACAACAGCTTGAACTGCATATTTAATTATTTCTACTTGGTGTACAACTTCCAATGGGACCATCAACATCATTGAGAATTATGAATAATTAGAAACATGGTTGGATTCAGGTGTGGCAGCAAAGAGACACTAACCATTACCCATATTGATTACCACAATCATATAAAAACTTAGTTCTAAGTGACATTGTGCATAAAAATAGGACCCCAGAAACCGTGGCATTGTTTAATGGTAGATCTGGAAGGCGGGGGGCACGAGAAACTGCATAGATACTGTACACCAACCTGTGCGTCTTCAGGTATTTCCACTGCAGGTAAAAAAATCACCTGGGTGCTTAAAAAGTCTTCTGAATTTGCAGTGCTGACGCTTGAATATTGACACTTTCCCTATAGGAATATTATTCTAACATACAAACTAAAGCCAACCTCTTTTTCTGTGCATCTTCATCACTGCTGCCAATCTCATCACTGGAGGAGGAATAATAAGATACTTTCAAGTATGCGCCGCTACTGTCTTTTCCTTTGGCGGACAAACTTGGACTCTAGTATAAAAAAAGAAACGTACAAAAATGCTTTAAGTACATACAATTTCCCTAGCAGGCTGTATAATGCATTTCACTAAAATGTCTCTATATTTAGTTACAATAACTTGATCGTGTTACATTCAGCCAGACTAGACATAGAGTGAGCTTTTATCGCTATTATTAATACGGATTATGTTCATATTGTTTTACAGTACTTGTTTTGTTGTTGTTGTGAGCTGCATATTAAACCCCTTTACTCGTTAGTAGGGTTGCCAGGGGACGTCTCCAAAAATACTGGACACAATTGTGAAAGATGCGATGTGCTCAAGAGACACACACACACCTCCGCTCCATGCTGTTACCTCTCCTCCTTGGCTACACCCCAGTCTCCTGACACCTTCTCCTGATTGGCTGCATAAACCAGCAGCAGCCAATCAGGATGGAGGAAGCTGCCCAGTCCCCTATTAACAGCCCTTCTCTCTCCCTGCGCAGGGAAATCCCGAAGCCCCCCCACCCTCCTCCAATCCGATCACGTCACTATGTCCAGAAAGGTAATACATACGGACCCATACATGCCCAGTATTACCTCTCATTTTTTACTGGACAGTGTGTCCAAATACAGGACAGTCCAGTCCAATACTGGACACATGGCAACCCTACTCGTTAGGGTTAAGTTACAAGGGAAAAGTTAATCACTACAATTATTTGATAAATGTACCGGGTTTTTGCCATTTGTAAACGGCAAAAATCCTGGTGTGTTCTGGTGTAACACCCCCTTAGTAAATATGGTCCTAAATCTCTTTGCTATTGGAGGGGGGAGGGTAACACCATGTTCTTTCACGATGATATATCAATACGTTTCTCATTTATTATTACTAAACTTGCATACATCAATGATAAAAAACCTACTGCAATGTGTGGGATGGCTGGATGTGGCATGGCTGGATGTGGCCTGTTTTCGGGTTTCCGGCATTGCTGAGGATGATTTTGTAACACTTGGCTCTCCTTGGATGACCCTAAAATAACCAACACTATTTAATTACATGGAATTCTTCAGATGTTGGGAAAGTATCACATTGTTTCTTCAACAAAACCATTGTTTTATATTCTAGTATGTGCTCATTTGCATGTCATTTCCCAGAATCCCTTGCTGCAGTGGAAGCGCTGTATGCTGGGCGATAATGGGGAAAGATAGGGTTGCAGACCTGTCTAAGACATGCAAATGAACATACAGTAATATTTGCTATATATATATATATATATATATATATATATATATATATATATATATATATATATATATATATATATAAACAATGCCAAGCTAAGGAACACAAATACAAAAGGGAATCTAAAATGTTACAGGTTTCCCTTATGTATATTATAGGTGACAAGTGATGTAGCCTTTTGTCCATATGTAGTGTATCATTTCCGCTTGATACACTGTCTCCAGTAGTGTATGCCATATATACCACCAGGACTATTGTAAGTAATAGAGATCTTACTCTTTACTAGCAGCGTAACCTTAATATTAAAAGAGACGTACGGTTACATAAAGATAATAAGAAAGCTTAACTGTACGATTGCTGGGACTTAACAGAGAAATCCCATTGCAGCGTTTTCAGCTCAGCCCTTTTCTCAGTATAAATCCATTTATCTCAATACTGAAAACAGCACTGGTGCGGAGAACATTAAGATCGATTTGCAAGCATCAATTATTTTTTAAACCCTATCCTTTTGCTGCAAACATACAGCAAATTTCAGAGTGCTAAATTGGTTCTGCTAGGTATTCTTAGAAACAATCTGCAACAAATGAATCCATTGAGTTACCCACATATAAAGGGGGTTCAGGCACATTTAATGTGTGCTGTTGACAATATGTTGGAATATTAGGTACATTTCAACATCTTTATGAGAGTTACAGTTCCTTAGGCAAATCCACTATGCATTTGGCTAGAGGGAAAACATGAATATTTCAGATATTTGCCTTGGGCAAATTGCACACAGAGGAGTGAAATTAAAATAAGCTGTCAGCAAATCATCAACTATTGTACTTAGGAATTCCTGGGTGCAGTGCAGATGTAATTACTGCTGCAAACAGTACAAGTTATGATCAAAAAGGTTCACAGAACATAGGTGTAACCAAAACTGATATAAAATGCTTTTGGCAATGTGACAGCACAGTTTCACATCCTGTTTAAATAAACTCCTGCATTTTCTATTTATTACTTTTATTTGAAATATAAATCATAAGATAGATTCCCTGCTGAGGGATCAGCAGCAACCACCTGTAATAAAGTATTACTGCATCCGTCATGTGTCCTTCTGTTTGAGTGACAGTCGGTCTGCAAGAATGCCACCTGTAATTGCAATATTGGACTTAAGTGCAGTGTCACTTCAAAATGAAATCATTAGAAGTGAACTATTCTGTCTATATTATCCAAATGCCACTCGTTTAGATGATAGCTTCCTGGCAGCTGCACTCTACACACTTAATATGTAAGAAGTGTTAAACATACAACAAATTGGAGTTTTTAGAAGAGGTTTGCAGAACAGAACTACGAGTATATCTGAACAATATCCTCTCAACTACCACACGCAGAACTTATCACCTGAGATCTGACTCAAACGGTTGATTGCGGTCCCAATGTTCAACAAAGTATCTGGCCGCTCCTCCTTCCCTTAGCGTGCACCTCACAACTGGAACAATCTACCGGAGACTCTCAAAGCCACCACCAGTCTAAGGGGCCTATGCTAGGAGCTTAGATAACTAACTCATCGAGCTTTTGAAGTGAAACTTCTTAGCGGACGGTAGGTCATTGGAAAATCTCATTGGGTAAAACGGAAGTAGCATACTGCGCATGTGCAGACTGGGGCAGCAGAAGGAGGGCACACGTTCTCTGCACAGACCTCAGACCTACAGAATTGGGATACATGAATGACAAGGAATCACCTGGTTTTAATCTTCCATCCCATTGGCTACTTCCAGTTGAACTTGTGCTGCTCTTGGCTTTTTCGGGACGCTCTTCCCTGAGAGATTGCTGAAGAAAACCACTAATGGGGAAACCAAAAGTTTAGCTTAATTGGCGGTGGAAATCCCCCTTGTGAGTTAATGTAAAATTTGACAGATATATAATGTAATGCAGTTGTCTTCTACACTTATGAGATATTTGGCTAACCATAAATTTGCAAGTGTGAAAAGGAAAAGAGGGTATATGTTTCTTGCAGAACATACAACATTGTAGCTGAATTGGTAAACTGACCAATATTTATTTTCATTTATCAGTGTCCAAATAAAGATATTCACTCATATTAGTGCTGCCACCGATCTCAAATCATAGAAAAAAATTACTGAATCCCATTTTTATTTACAATTTAGGTGTAAAATGTATAAATAGGACAGTGGTCTCCAACTCTTTTTTTTTTGGTTAAGGAACCCTATAATTATATTGTGAAATTCTGGGGAACCTCAACCCTCTCTAATAGCGTCTGAGATGACATGCATTGTAAGGAACCCCAAACCTCTCTAAAAGGACAACAACTAAACTGATTGACACGGGGCCTCAGTAGCTCTCTTACCTTCTCTTGCGCGATCTCTTCCAGCCAGTATCCCTCCTCATGGCGCCGCAATGTCAAATGTTGTCGCTTTGCCATGTAACGGGACGCCACGTGAAATCGTTAAGTCACACGGCATCCCGTTGTCATGGCAATGTGACACCACATGACGTTGCGGGGCCATGACGAAGGACACTCACCGGAAGAGATGGTCGCCGGAGAAGGTAAGAGGCCCCACACAGAGTCCTTTTATTTTGTTATTTTGTTAAACCCTTTGGCCAAAGCATTTATAAATTTGGCTTTGGCCAAAGGGTTTAAATCACCCTTTTCATGAGATTATTATTTTAGCCTAATTGGTAGGAGCGCAGGAATCGTTCTTTTTGTTTTTCTCTATGTAAGGCCTATCTTTTTACCAGCAGCAGACTCCTATAGGGAGGAGCGCGGTATTATGTACAGTTTCTCACAAATATTAGGCCATCTTTTCCTTGCTGCATACTCCCATAGGGCATTAAATATAGTATCACTGAAACGTCATAGAGGTAGGTTTATTGGCTCATCTGCTTTACATAGCAGTTACTGAGCCCCTACCAATTTTCTAATTAGTGCAGGTATAATACACCCCAGGGTCAGTCTGGACATCACCCAATATTGAAGAGTAGGTGAATGTATAAGGCTGACAGATAGAAATATGTGTATATTTTATCATATTCATTTAATGGAATTTGTGCACCCACATTTTACCTCTACAGTAAGGTAAGTATGACTGACTTTGGCCAGATTTTATTTGCACTACTCATATAAGCCTTCAGGGCTTTGTCACATTTTATCACTGGTTCATGGGACAATTATTACATATATTCAGTGTAGGTTCCTGCATACGGCTATGCCTTGTCATGGCATGCAGGCTTATAAATGCTTTGGCCAAAGGGTTTAACAAAATTACCCTTTTTCATGAGATCACTATTTTATTTTAGCCTAATTGGTAGGAGCGCAGGAATCGTTCTTTTTGTTACGCTCTTCTGTGTTGAATCTGCCTTTTCAGAGGAAGTTGGAGTTTGTTTTTGGTGGAAGATAAAAACAAACAAAACAAAAAAAGCCTGCAGATATGTTTTCTAATAGGCTCCCTTCTGTCAGGCCTCTGATTATTCGTAATATTAATATTATCTCTGTAGCTTCAGCTTACCCAGATGGACATCTTTGGTGGCCTGGGATATCCTTGCTATAAAACTTAGATGTGGTTCTCTCTGGAACCTGAAAGATTCAAGAAAACCACAGTTGTCATCACAGCCTCACCCTAATGACAAACGTAACCCTTCCACTAGCAGAGGGACCCCAAACATCTCCCCACTGCATTGCTGGGCCCTCGGTCAGCAAAACGGGTTTGCAAACATGCACATGTAGCAGATATACTAAAACACATGGAAATAAATGTATAGCTCAAGTATGATGATTAGTATTGTATTGTATGTCTTTATTTATAAATATACATAGCGCTTCACAGTAGTAATACATGTTGTAATCATATAAATAACAAATAATATAAATAACAGGTCATGGGAATACAGGCAGTCCTCGTTTTACAACGCTTCGCTTTACAACAAATGGCTTATCCAACGCTGTGCAATGCATACCTATGTTCATTTTTACAACGCCAAAACGGCATATCCAACGCTCTTACAACGCTTTGCAACGTTGTGTATGTGTGTATATATCTATATATACACATAAACAACGTTGCAAAGCGTCGTGAGAGCGTATATATATATATAATATTATACTATATAATATACTATATAATATATTATTTATTATGTTAATTTATATATATATATACATATATATATATATATATATATATATATAATACAGTGTATACACTATATAATGTATGTGTGTGCTGCATATCTTATTGTCTGCGTAAAATATTTGGTGTATTTTAGTGTTAAAAATGCCTTCAGGAACGGAACCTTTCATTTAAACAGTGTTCCTATGGGAAAATGTGTTTCGCTTTACAACGTTTCGCTATCCAACGCCATTTTGAGTAACACATTGTGTCGGATAACCGAGGACTGCCTGTAAGTGCTTCAGACATAAGAGTAACATTAAGGAAGAGGAGTCCCTGCTCCGAGGAGCTTACAATCTAATTGGTAGGTAGGAGAACGTATAGAGACTGTAAGATGGAATTCTAGTAAGTGCGTCTGCAGGGGGCCAAGCTTTATGTATCATGTGTCCAGGATTATCCACAGTGCTATTCATATGCTTCTTTAAGCAAATGTGTCTTAAGGTGGGTCTTAAAGGTGGATAGAGAGGGTGCTAGTCGGGTATTGAGGGGAAGGGTATTCCAGAGGTGCGGGGCAGTCAGTGAGAAAGGTTTAAGGCGGGAGAGGGATTTAGATACAAAGGGGGTAGAAAGAAGACATCCTTGAGAAGACTGCAAGAGTCGGGATGGTGCATAACAAGAAATTAGGGCTGAGATGTAAGGAGGGGCAGAGGAGTGTAAAGCTTTAAAAGTGAGGAGGAGAATTGAGTGTGAGATGCGGGATTTGATCGGAAGCCAGGAGAGGGATTTCAGGAGGGGAGACGCGGAGACAGATTTAGAAAAGAGTAGAGTGATTCTGGCAGCAGCGTTAAGTATAGATTGTAGGGGAGACAGGTGAGAGGCAGGAAGGCCGGACAGCAGGAGGTTACAGTGATCGAGACGGGAGAGAATGAGGGCCTGAGTCAGAGTTTTAGCAGACGAGTAACAGAGGAAAGGGCGTATCTTTGTGATATTGCGGAGGAAAAAGCGACAAGTTTTAGAAACGTTTTGAATGTGAGAGGAGAATGTGAGAGAGGAATCAGTATAAAATTAAGGAACATAGCTCCAAATATATTTATTTGTAGTATTATCTATCTAGATGAGGGGTGGGCAACGCCAGGGTATGATAAGCATGACATCAATTAGAAAGGACTCACTAGGTCAGGAGTGGCCAACTCCAGGTCTCAAGTGTTACCAGCAGGTCAGGTGTTAGAGATATCCCTGTTCAGCACAGGTGGCTCGATCAGTTGGTAAGTCATTGATTGGCCAACACCAGTCCTCAAGGGCCACCAACAGATCAGGGTTTATGGATATCCTTGCTTCAGCATAGGTGGCTCAGTCTGAAGCAAGGATATCCTGAAAACCTGACCTGTTGCTGGCCCCTGAGGACTGGATTGGCCCACCCCTGATCTATATACAGTACTGCATGTCCCCTCTGGTAACTGAAGGGGTCAAAAACAGAAGATGTTTGTATGCCTCTGTTTTTTTTACAGATTCATAAAAATAGCTCCTTCATATCTCCGAAATGAAGACGTGTATATCATGTTTACAGAACATCCGGAGTTTCTGTTTTTAATCTCTGCTCCAGTCTGTTTGTACAGCTCTGTAATCCTAATAAGTTTGAAGACATCATTTCCCACGGTTGGCCGCATTTTAGAGATATTTAGATGCTGTCGCAAAGATTTATTCCTGCGTTTTTTTGCCAAGCTGAGAGAATAGATGCACGTTTCTATTTTGTGATTTCTAGAACCTGCATTTCTTCTGCACTGTGGTGACTTATGTATTTATGTTACCGATCTGGGGTGAAGCCAACGATTAGCCAACAAAAGCGTTGCAGAAGTTTGGAAAGATTGTAATAAAATCTAATATAAAAAAATATTTGAAATGCTGAAAATAATGTTTTAATGCAAATAATCTGAATGCGCAGCAATCATGTCCCTGGTCCCTCCTTGTTTCAGGACCACGACAGACCTCCATGCAGGCTTTAGCTGACCATTTATACTAAGTCACTGTTTTTTTTGAGGACTTGTTTTAATGGCATATGTCATCCAGAATTAACCCCTTAAACGTGTCACTGCCATTGGTTCATCCCAGTGCAATGAGGGGCTGAACGTTTTAATTTCTCGATTTGCCCAGCAGAGAGGGGAAACCTAATTAAGATGTGTTTTCTACCTTTGGGGGCTGTTCTTCATGTTGTAGTGAGTTCCAGAACACATCATCTTGTCCAGGGGTCACCGGAGTTAGGACCATGTCAGACAGCGAGCTGCTGTGGTGGTAATCTCTACTGGAGCGGAGACTTTCATTCTTTGTTTAAAGGAAGAAATCCAAAATCCAAAGATAAAATAACAATGCGGGATCAGATGAGAAACTCATATTTCCAGCCTTGCCTTTATGAGCTAGGCATATTTATGTTAACCTGTTCATAGATTGTCTTAGAGAGATGTAGAGAAAACAAAATGACAGTATCATGACAGTAAAGCTTCCTGCTACGTTTGTAATGGAACTATGCAGCTCAGAGGGACAAACTGGAACTGTTCCCATCAGCGTGAATATTTTTAAGCAAAACCCCTATACATAAAGTTGTAAAACAAAGAACAGATCCTGCGCTCCTACCAATTGGGCTAAAATATATTAATATTGTATTGTATGTCTTTATTTATACAGCGCCAAAAATGTACTCAGCGCTTACTAGTGAACTGTTTACGTTTAGAACCTCAGTCTGTGTAACATAGGAGACATGTGGTTGCATCTTTTGATCAAAACATGATTCAAGCCGCCACCCTCGGCACGGTAACCTCCGTTTAGTAGGAACCTACACTGAATATAATTAAATAATTAAAAGCTGGCCACATTGCACTAAATCACAAAAGCATATGCTTCATTTATTTAACCCTTTCAGGGCACTTTCACATACTTCGCTAAGTTTAGTCCATAGGACAATAAGAAATGACATATTCAGTGTAGTAAAAGGAGATTATCGTGCCGAGGTTGGCGGCTTTAATCATGTTTTGATCAAAAGATGCAATCAAATGACTCCTTTGTTACACAGACTTAGGCTGCGGCCAGGGTGGCGCTGAGCGGGCAAGCGCGCTCACGCTGGCCGTGATGAAACACGTTGCCGCATTGTGTGTGGCCAGCGGGAGCGAGCGCCTGCTCGGCGCTTAGCTGCATGCCGAAGCAAACAAAATTGAATTAGTCTCTCGCTCACGCATCACGTGAGGTCTTCGCCCAATGAGGGCTCCGTGACGTCATGGCTGCGCCCCCCGAATCGCTCCCCTCCCACCATCCACGCACGCACCTAGCCGGCCACAAATCTCCCGGCCGAGCAGGGAGCGTGACGTCACCGCGCATGAGCGCCAGCGCGCCAGCGCGCCCGCTCCCTGCCTGGCCGCAGCCTTAGGTTCTAAACGTAAACATGTCACTAGTATATTTTAGCCCAATTGGTAGCAGTGCAGGATCTATGCTTTGTTTTATATAAATGTAAGACCAGTCCTGTTACCCGCTGCATACTTCAAATAAGGGAGGAGCGCAGGAAATATGAACAGTCTTCCACATATTTAAAGTGACTTTTATACAAAAAGAAACACAGAAAAGAAAGCGAAAAAAATGTCTATATTGTATATTTTGCTTATTGTCTGGCATTTTTGCCCTGTGTAATGACCATACTTCCAAGTGGTTAATTGATTTATTGATACAACAACTGATGCTATTGGCCATAGTTATATAAGTTGTGATAAATAAGGTACATTACTATTAATTCATATGCAAAACATGTGACTACAATATGCCATTAAATATTGTTTGAGCAGAAAACTCTGCTTCCCTTGGCGAGGCTGATTGAGAAGCAGTTACAATTTAATTTTGCTGCAATGGTCTCAGAGGAATTGATTATTAATGAGTTAGTTAGTTTTACTGATGGCGTTTTAGAGAAGGCGATTTATAATGTATATAAAGAGTATACAGAATCAATACATGGGGCAAATGATGTCCTAGCATTTACACTGTTCAGAAATGTTAGAATAAGAAAACATTTATATTTTATGCAGGAGCAAAAAATGCCCCGCTGAAATAGTTACTGTTGGAGACCAAACAATACCATTCTGCAATTCTGTAGAGAGCAATCCGAAGTCTGTGGCCGAATTGTTAAAAAATCCAGACACGTATTAATCCGCGCAGGCGTGAATTTTTAACAACCTGGCCACGGACTGCGGAATCCGCGGAGCAAATTCTTAAAAAATCCACGCGTATTGTATCCAATGGCGGATTTGGAGTAATCCGCATTTTTTCGGGCTCCATCCGCAGGTGGATTTTGGTTGAGGGGGTCGGATTTGGAATAAAAAATCAAAAAAATCAGGGAAAACGCATTTGTACCAGTTGGCGGATCTCTATTCACTACAGATTCCAACACTTACATTGCATGAACATTTTGCTGGTCAACGAATAACAATATCTTCTAACGCAGAATGTGTACAGTGTGTCACCCATGTACCTCTGGTAAAACGGCTCTCGTCAGAGCTGGGGTGCAGGGGCTAGAACTGCTCCCGGACCCCAGCCTGGTGTGTGCGGGGTGCAGTAGGCCGGTCCATTTCATGTTACTCTCGCCGCTGTTCTTTTTCCTTTCCTGAATCTGAAAAGCCAACACGATAGCGGCAAAGTGGTTAGTCCTTTGTAGAATATGTGTTTTCTCTTAATGCTGTAAAGCAGCACTCCTGGGAACACTGGTTTTGTTTCAATAGGTTTTTTGTATTTATTCATCTAAACCCTTCCAATTGGGCTGAAAGGGTTAATATGACACTGTATTTATATTACCTCCATACCGGCGCCCGCGGAAGAATGATTCGAGCTGATGGGCTTTTGTGCTGCCACATTCTGTGCCTTCTGTTCCCGTTGGAGACACAGTAACTGTGTCTGGTCCTTGGGAAGGGTGCGGGGTAACTTCTTCTGGCTTTGCATTTCCTCTTCTTTGCGTGTCTTCTGTTGAAAGTAAAAGGATTCATATTTTGAAAGCCTTTCCGTGTAAAGCAGCCGCGAGCTACAGTATTTCAACTTTGCGGTTGTTTTTAGTTCTATAGATGTAAGGCCTCGGCCATGTTCCCTGCTGGCGTGCTGAGGCGCGCTGAGGCGCGCTGAGGCGCGCTGAGGCGCAGGGAAAGCGGGTGCTTTCCCTGGCCTTGCGGTTGCTTACCGCATGCACTTTCAGCAGCCGTCTGGGGGTGGGCCGGGGGCGGGCGCGTCACTGGCCGGGGGCGGGCCAGTGACGTCACGGAGCTGGTTCGCCCTCATTAGGCAAACCGCTCACGTGACCGGCCTGTCGCGGCAGCAAGCGGGGAATTTAAAATTCCCCTAAGACCTGCGCTTCCGCAAGCGCGCGGAAGCGCAGGTGAGCCCCTACTAAAGCCGCTCTAATTGCGGCTGTAGGGGCTCAGTGCTGAGCGGGAGCGCACGTCAGCACGCTTCCGCCAGCAAGCACTTAACATGGCCGAGGCCTAAGATTGCCAACGTTCTTTTGCTTGGGTAGAAACGCTTGTTTTTAAAATATATTTTGTATTGGTACCTTACCCAGCTAGTCATCTATCTAGCAAAGACGGGAACGTCCACGTTTCAAAAGCTCTGTACACACTATTGCAGCTACAACTCTCTAGTTCAGGGGTGGCCAACTCCAGTCTGCAAGGGCCACCAACAGGTCACGTTTTAAGGATATCACTGTGATTGAGCCACCTGTACTGAAGAGACACCTGTGCTGTCTTCGACTGAGCCACTGATTGAGCCACCTGTGCTGAAGCAGGGATATCCTTAAAACCTGCCCTGTTGGTGGCTCTTGAGGACCCTGCTTTAGTTGGTCTAAAATAGTATTAAAGGAGCAGCTCCCCCTCATTTATCTATCGACCAGTTATCTATCTATCATCCAGTCATTTATCTATCATCTATCGACCAGTTTATCTATCTATCTATCTATCTATCTATCTATCTATCTATCTATCTATCAGTTATCTGTCCACCTTTTTTTACCATTTATCATCTATCTGAAAATCTATGTAACAATAAGCAGAGAACATTTTACACCGTGCCTCATTCATTGGCTATAGTTAGAGATCGGCGAATCCGTCCAAATTCTCTGATGTTACCCCAAACTCCGTTTCGCGGTGTAAAATACGCCTCTGGATACAACTCGTGGACGGATTTGTAAAATCCAATCTGTGAATTCAGCAATCTGCTGGCAGATTCTTAATAATCCGCCAACGGATTGCTGAATCCACAGGTTGGATTCTACAAATCTGTCCACGGGTTTTGGAATCCGCGGAGTGTATGGGTAACAATAATTACAAATCCGCAAAATGCAAGTCGCCATTTTTGAGAGTGATCCGCCGAAATCCGCGGACCAAAGGAACGGCTGATCTGCTGCGGGTCCACATTCACCCCCCCAAAAATCCCCAATCTCTAACTATAGCACACGAGTTCACTGCACTGATTTCTCAGAAAATAGATGCTTTTGTAAGCATCCTGTATTGCGACATATCTTCCAAGTAATGCAAGATATGTTCTGCAATTTCCTTGTTACTGTAACTCTTCATTGTTACTGCAATGACCCAATTTATCGCCATTGGTGACATAATCATTGAAGGTTTCTATTGGTACCAAAAAGTTTAAGATACTTTGTATACACAATGTATTTACGCCTCCCATCTTCAGTTTAGAGACTTCTGCAGTCTCATAGGGTAAAGCCCCCCCAAAATGTGGAGGATTGATGTTGGTCCATTAAAAGGTGTCACGGCCTTACGAAGGATATTAGTGATATCATGAGAACCACAAGTACTGTAGCAAAAAAAGTCAGACATTGTAGTTGAATGCAGGACTTAAATGGTATTCATCTTGTTTGGATGCTAATGGTTCTCTATGGGATTTATTCATTAAACTGAGATTGTGCGAATTGGGAAACTTCCATTGAACATCAATAGTTTCCATGTAACAGTGTCACATTCTGCCCCATGGTTAATAAGTAGCCCTATACTGTATGTGTCATTCCCTTACCGTTACATGTACTGAGACTTCTGTTGGTTTGCAACTTCCATCCATTTTGTGCGTTAAATCTTCGTGCTGCAAAATTTATACAATAGTGTTATTCCCCGTGCGTGGTAGGGTGTTATAAGAGAACTGCTCTTCCATAACTATCAAAGAAGCATGTTCAACTTCATGTTGCCAGGCTGTGCTAGAGAAACAGCACCAGACTTACAGAAGTAGGTTCCTCGTTTGAATTATCGGGGGTCTTTTTATATAATGTTTGTCTCCATGGTAAAAACTAGCGAATAATTGTGATAATGACCCGCTGAGTTTTAGAAGTATTTCCTTTTGTCCACTTTCAAAGTGATCCAATGTCATGTTCCTCTAATATATTCTCATCAGTTCTTCCAGACTTGGATGTTTGGGAAAGCTGGACTCTTATCAGCAAAGACGCTGAGGCTACGTGAAAACAGTCTCATGTAAGAGGTTATTTTTAACGGATAAAGAACTGGGAACATTTCCACCCTATTCAATGTGCCGCCGAGCCATTTCCCAGTAAATTTAACTTCATTCAAATGAATGAAAACAAAATCTTAGTGGACCGGAAAGCTTGCACTCTTTTTAACCACTAGTTAGCCTATTAACGTATGACTTGTACCTTATCTTTGTTCAGTCTATTTTACAGCTGAACACAATTCCAGCCTCTATCTGTTTGAATGGGACTTCTACTTGGAAGACGTTTTCGTACTATACTGAATAAGAGACTTAGTAATAAAGTACCTTGTAAATACTAATACACTGCTTTAAATGTGTACCTCACAACACAGCGTATAACAGGGTGGGAAACCCCAGTCCTCAAGGGCCACCAACAGGCCAGGTATTAAGGATATCCCTGCTTCAGCACAGGTGGCTCAATCAGTCGAAGATTGAGCCACCTGTGCTGAAGAGTCACCTGTGCTGTCTTTGACTGAGTCACGGATTGAGCCACGTGTGCTGAAGTAGGGCTATCCTGAAAACCTGACCTGTTGGTGGCCCTTGAAGACTGAAGCTGCCCACCCCTGGTGTATACGGTAAGTGCACATGGTTACCTTACATCTCACCCTGTGCTGTTTCAAACCGTTCAGTGCCTTACATACCAGATTCACCAGCTTGCACATATTTCCACGTATATATATCATACCCATAGACTTTATTTTGACTACTTATGCTCAGTTTGCTACAATCATGCCCATAGAGTTCCTTTATTTGTTCAATTTCAAGAACCACAATAGGGGCTTCCACATGGGCCGACATTAGGTGATTAGCGGCAAGATGACTGTATTTATCTATGTCCTAATATTTCCCTAATCCTAGAGATATGAAAGGTAGGTGCTACCTCTCAAAATCTACTGGCTACAAATACTGCAACAGACAGCACCAAACCCTATTTAGAGCAATAGGAGAAATTGATAAATAACCCTAATGATTTAAGAACTCTGGATATACCAACAGCCCCTTTCAGCGTTATCGCCTTTAATATCTTCCACATTAGGAATAAAGGGAGCTTTCCAGAAAACACAATCAATTTCTACGGGCTGGAATTACCAAATGAAAAAAAAAAAAATACACTAGCATAAGGAGTGGAGGAGAGAATAAATGGATTAATTAAAATAAAGACAGTAGGCAAACAATAATATTTAGCAAATATTGATCATCACTGGTGTAAAGGGGAAAAAAATTAAGTTATGTGGTTAGAAAAAAACAACTTTTTAATAAGAGTGTCTGAGCAAGCAATAATTGTGCTGCTTAAGGAGTTTAACTAAGCTTAATATAAAATGACTGTAATTACTGAACTGCTTGGTTCATTTTATTGTATGAATTAATCCCTTCACTGGCAGAAGGGCCAGGCCTGCATTGCAATGCGTCACAGAGCTGGCCCCTCT
Organism: Ascaphus truei; assembly: GCF_040206685.1. NCBI lineage: Eukaryota > Metazoa > Chordata > Amphibia > Anura > Ascaphidae > Ascaphus > Ascaphus truei. The sequence continues at coordinate 42,832,359 of NC_134498.1, forward strand.
AGCAAGGAAGTCGTTGCATCCATATACAGACTTATTGCATGTGCTGAAGGAATGGAGTGGCTTAGTGCAGGGGCGGGCATGCTCCAGTCCGCAAGACCCCCGAAAAGGTCAGGTTTTAAGGATATCCCAGCTTCACCACAGGTGGCTGAGTCGAAGACTGAGCCACTGATTGAACCACCTGTGCTGAAGCAGGGACTGATTAAGCCACCTGTGCTGAAGAAGGAACTGATTGAGCCACCTGTGCTGAAGCAGGGACTGATTGAGCCACCTGTGCTGAAGCCTGTGATTGGGGGGTCTTGAGGACTAGAGTTGAGCAGCACTTGCTTGGTGGTATGGACACTGCTTTTGAAGCTGGTTTGAAGATGGTGTGAATGCCATTGTCAGCTCCCTGTGTAACCATGGACAAGTCACATTGGGTCACAGTTGCTAAGCGGTGGCACAAGATACCTTCTGGTGTCAGAAGACACCTTGCTACCCAATTGAAAGGGTCATAATGGTCTTCCAACACCATTAGAGGTCTATAATGCACCACTTCGTAACTAATGGGCAGGCACCAATATTATTAGAGGGTAAGCTATTTGGGACAGGGGCTGCAATACATCTATGCCTCATATCATATCGAATAGGGACATATGAAAGCATGTGTCTTATAAATGTGTGAAAGGGAGTACAAATATATGATGCTCACTGTAATTAAGTGGGACCAACCAATCTGAGCACCTTGTAAGGCTAAGCTTGTGTTAAGGGATTACAGAACCCAGATGTGGTTCCCCTCTGTAGAGTCATCATTTTGAACTCATTTGCTGGTTCTGGATTGTGGAGCCTAAAATTGGCTGAAGACCAAAATGTGCCTGCCCTACGGATTCCAGTACAGATTTTCCAGGCACTATTGGAAGTTTCTGATATATTATTGCTTGCTCTTATTAAAGGAGAAATCCAAGACAGCAAATTTTTTTGGGTACGTTTTTTTTTTTTTAAATGTTGAATCTCCGGAGCTGAACCTCATTCGTTTCAGCCCCGGGGACCCCCTGCTTCCAGAGATACTGACCTCCGAATTAGGTGCTGGTAGCAGCTCCGGCTCAGCAAGCAGAGCTTTCAAGTTTAAAGCTCCCGCGTCACATGGGCCAATAAGAAGCCTCCCCGATGACATCATAGCTTCCTATTGGCCCGCAGGCCGGGAAATATCTGAACAGAGGACATATTGTGAGCCCTGGTAGCTGAGGAGAGCGGCTACCGGCACCTAATTCACAAGTAAGTATCTCCGGAAGCAGGGGGTCTCTGGAGCTGACATTAACGGGGTTCAGCTTCGGAGATCTCCTTCAACCCTAAATAAATAAATAAAAATTAAAAAATCGCAACGAATACTCTATCTTGGATTCCCTCTTTAAAATATGTATCTCATATAATGTGAAACCAGGAAGAAGGAAAAACAGAGACCGACCTGCTTCCTTTCATTTTTGTCATGTGCAACTCCAAGCCCGCATCTCTCTTTGTCCACACGTTTCCTGTCTTCTTTACCCTTCCCCTCCCTTCTCTGCCCTTCCTTCACCTCGGACCATCTTGGCTCACGCTCCTGTTGCTTTCGAAGCTGTAGACATGGCAGAAGAGCAGAGTTATGGTCTGATGAAAATGTCTTTTTCGGTTTTAGGCTGGGTTAGAGAAGTTACAGAAATATGTATCAGCTGAGTCAGTATTTCATGAGTGCAACAGCCGTCAGCATTGATAAATAGCTAACCCGTACACTTGACGTGAGTTATGGTGAACAATATTTATTGTGCTAGGATTTAGGTTTTGGTCCCCAGTAGTAAAGGTCCCACTGAGACCGAAACATAGATTTTAATGTGTGTGTGTGTGTGTGTGTGTGTGTGTGTGTGTGTGTGTGTGTGTGTGTGTGTGTGTGTGTGTGTGTGTGTGTGTGTGTGTGTGTGTGTTTATAAAAATAGGCACATCGGAAATATGCAAACAAAATGTTCTTTTATTGACCCAACATTTCCCCTACCCTCTGGAGACTTAATCAAGAGCTCCATTGAGTAGCCAAAATGATGGGCCAATAAAATATAATTTTTTGTATAATTATGGCGTGCCTATGCCTGTTATTTTCGTACAGTACCATGTACAGTAGGTATTCTAATAACAGCACCGTCTCCAGCAGTCTCACATATACTAGTTAAGTACGTGCCCCAATCCCTTCACAGTATATACAGTATATATATATATATGTGTCTGTATATCAGGACGTGCTTTTGGGCATTCTGTTTTCTGTGTTAATGTGTGACCACATCTTCAGGTTTCCTATATTCATAATTTGGGGGTTTGAGCTGGCAAAAATTGAGGCTGTTGGACTAGAGCTGAAGATAGTTTGAACACACAGATCTTTGCCAGACCTCATGTTTATTCATGTTCTTCCCAATAAAGTATCTTTCTCTGTTGCTGTTTGTACCAGTGAGATGAGCCGAGACAACTGCGTATTAAAACTTATTTTCTTTCATATACCTAAAGATTTCGCTGAATTGTTTTCACTAGGAAAGCAGAACATGGTAAAACACAACATTATATGTACGAAAGAGCGAAAGTTACGGTGTGCGGGACCCCATCCACGAACAGTGATACAGAGAGCTGGCCAGAGTGAAACGCTGTAGAGCAGCTCTGGCCAACTCCAGTCCCCAAGGGTTACCAAGAGGTCAGGTTTTCAGGATCTCCCTGCATGGCTCAGTCAAAGACAGCACAGGTGGCTCTTCAGCACAGGTGGCTCAATCAGTGGCTCAGGCTTTGACTGAGCCACTGATTGAGCCACCTGTACTGAAGCAGGGATATCCTGAAAACCTGACCTGTTGGTGGCCCTTGAGTACTGGAGTTGGCTACCCCTGCTGTAAAGCATTATCCAGGGCTAATGTAACCGAAGGAAATCTGACGTGTATTCTATCTGTGTGCAGCAGGGAAATACTGTAGTCTTTCAAAATGGCGAGAAAAAAAAAATGACTTGCCAAAGGTCACAAGGAGCCGACCCCGAGATGTGAATGATGCGAGTTCGCTTTGAAAGCGCTGACTTTACCACTACTGAAGGTAATTATGCACTGTTTCCATCGAGCCATTTACGTAAATGACCCTGTCCAGCTTGGGAAGGGGTCATCCTATTTCTGAGGCTCAAGAGTCGGATATTAAAAGCATTTTGGCACAGCTGAAGTTATTTCTCACAGGTCCTGCTTTGTTATTATGTTAATGTGCTGTGACACATCAGCTGCTTGTGCGTTCGGTACAAAGGGGAAAGACACTCAATTCCTACATCCTCCAGCTTTTTCCTCTGCTCCTTCTGCTGCTCGATCCGCTTTTGGCGTTCGGCCAGGAGCTGTTTTTTGTATTTCTCTTGATCTTTCAGTTGCTGCTGTAATTGCTGCGGTCTCTGAGGGTCTGATCTGTTCTTGTTTTCCTGCTGCAGTCGCAAGAACTCGCGACGTAGGGTCGATTCGCCGGGAAGATTAACAATGGAGCTAAAAAAGAAAAATAATAATGGGAGTTCAAGTTCTTTTTTTTTTTTCCTCGCAAAGATTTAACCTTAAACAAAGAAGCCCCAAATGCACCTCCAACATAGCCCACTGTTTATTTCATGTACTGTTTATATTTTCCTCCAATAAGTGTGGGTCATCTAGCTCAGGCCAAAACACACCAAGCTTCCCAACACTTCTAGGTAGTCCCGTTCAGTAGGTTCCTACACTTCCAATTTTATACTGTGTCCTTTGAGTTTCTTCTACTGCATAGAGATAAAATCAAACAAAACAAAGATATAGTCAATAGCAAGGGATGTATGAAATGTATGTGGTGTCTAAGGGATTCAAATTCTGAATAATTTAGGTGGCAGGGGCATGGAATACATGTTACGCATCCCTTGCTATTGACTATAGCAGTGGTTTCCAAACTTTTTTTGGTTAAGGAACCCTAAGTGAGATTCTCTGGAACCCCAATCCTCTCTAATAGCACATCTGAGATCAGATGCATTGTAAGAAACCCCAACCCTCTCTAATAGCGCGACTGAGATCAGATGCAGTGTAAAGAACCCCAACCCTCTCTAATAGCGCGTCTGAGATCAGATACATTGTAGGGAACCACAACCCTCTCTAATAGCGCGTCTGAGATCAGATGCATTGCAAGGAACCCCAACCCTCTCTAATAGCGCGTCTGAGATCAGATGCATTGTAAGGAACCCCAACCCTCTCTAATAGCGTGTCTGAGATCAGATGCATTGTAAGGAACCCCAACCCTCTCTAATAGCGCGTCTGAGATCAGATGCATTGTAAATTTGTCTGTATTTGATACAATTTTCAAATGACCAGAAAATATCAGGGAACCCTTATGGATATGGATGTCCAGGAAACCCAAGGGCTCCTAGGAACCCTGGTTGAAAAACACTAGACTATAGCTTTGTTTCATCCTTTCGCTATGTAGTGGATGGAATTGAAATGGCACAGCATGATATTGGTAGTGTAGGAAGCTGTAGCACTCTAGTTGATACTACCGATTTACAGATGTATCAGTGATGTGCCTGGATTGAATTTCATTTGGGGACAGTATGGTACCCACAACCTGGCGGCAGGAGAGCTCTGATCATGATCTCCCACTCCGCCTGTCTTCAACGCTTAATTGAAAAGCCACTTTTTTTTTTTAACAGAGGCTTTGCGAGATTAGTGACTATGCTACCCTTGCATCTAATGCACTTATTTAGTTTGCCATTCACTATGAAGCCTTAAAGCCCTTACATTTACTCCTACTGGGGTTTTTTAATGTCTTCTACCACATCATTATATAGTATTTTCTACTGGTCAAGGTTTCCACTTGTATCATGTTATTAAATATGGCCAACTATTCACTGACTCAAATGACTCTGGTTAAAATAATAGGAAAAGTATTGCCAAATAGCCCTGGGATTAAACGAATCCTTAGCGCACGTGTTAATCCTACCGATGGTCTGGTTTCCTTCTAGCAATGTTGAGTGAAATCCACCCTTGGCTCCATTTATAATACTAATCAATTTCAATCCGTGCCAAACAAAATATCATTATGTTGACGGAGTTGTGGCTGAGGTTGTAACTTTCACATTCAAAAACTGTCAAGGATGTCAAAACCATATGTCAAAAAGCATACAATCTCTCGTGACCTAGGTGTCAGTCTTCTCATTGTCAGAATGAAGTTGAGTGTGTCTTTCATCAAGCAATTGATTTATTAAGCATGTGATGGATAACTCGTTTGGAAACCCAATTTACTGTGATACAGAGAACTTAGACCGTATCTTATGCTTCTTGACTTTGGCAGTCAAAACATATATTAGCTCTTATTTATTTATTGTGTCAACATTGATTTTCTTAGCAGGCTAGATAACTTCATAGGCGTTCAGTAAAGTTTCATTCTTCCCTAATAAATTATTGGTTTACGATGATAACAATTATAATGGCATCCATACACATAATTACCTTGGCTCTCCTTCATCTTCGTTCAGTTCATCTTCTTCTTCCTCACTTCCACTATATTCGTATCCAATTTCATCTGGAAGAAAAGTAAAAAGTAGATCAGCAGTAAAAGGTGCCAACCCTCCATCAATAACTTCCCACATAAGGAGTAGGGCATTTTATTGTTGTAAACCCTAACTCAAAGTGGGTTACTGCATCCATAAAGGTGATGCAAATGGCCATTGTCATGCAAAATATAGAATACAACTCAACCCCGTTATAACGCAATCCGTTACAACGTGAATCCGCTTATAACGCAATGTGATTCTTTGGACCCCAAGCACAGCGTTATAAGGGGGTTGAGCTGTACCATTTCCATCACTGTTGACCAAATGTTGAGTTCTGCCCACATAGCTTCTTAATTGTAAATGAACAGGGGAGGGGGGGTTTGTTTAATGCAGATATTGGGGGTTCTTCTCGAATACAACACTTAAGAACCATTTGTCATTAAAAGGGGCAAGATTCTCATTTAGTAAGGTAGCAGTTTGCTTTTTCCCATCAAGTAAGAGCTGATCTTTAAAGCAGTATAACTTTCAGTTACAGCGCTTTAATTTACTACCAGAATGTTAAATAAAGTGTTTTCAAAAATGGAGATTACTTAAAAACAATTAAATGTTTTAAAACGACAGGGTTTATTTAACTGTGTCCTTTTCATCCTTTAGTGCTTAAAGAGGCAATCCCTCCTAGGACCAAAGTGAACTAATTCCAGTGATATGTTTAACGGGTGTCATCTGGGAAACGGATAGATTTTTACCCAAATCTGCATTAATCAGTCAGAGTAAATATACACAGAGGTACACCAATTTCTGGATACCTTTCTTTCTGGGATTAACACATATGACAGGCCTTGTATCTGCAGTTCTGGAGCATCTTGTTACAGTAACACGGTTGCCTTTTTAAACATGAATCTCTACCTTTCTCTTTCTTTTTTCTGGCCCTATCCAGGTGATCTTTAAGCATGATGCGTGTCTGCCGCTCACTTTGTAGGTCTCGAATGAATGAGTGCTTTAGTAGGGTTTCGGTAGGCGGGCGATGCGTGTGATTTTTAACGAGGCAGCTTTCAACAAAATTCAGAAATTTCTTTGACCTGAATGAAGAAAAGAAGTACAGCGTATGCACTGCGAGTATTAACGCAATAATGTAAGGCCTGGGACATAGTGGTGTGAGCAAGGCTGAGCCGTGCTGAGCCGCGCTCACACTCGGCACTGAGCCCCTGCAGCCGCAATGAGAGCGGCTTTATCAGGGGCTCGCGCATGTGTCCGCACGCTTGGGGAAGCGTGTGTCTCAAGAAGTTTTCAAATTTGGCGCTCGCCAGAGTGCAGGGCCGGTCACGTGAGTGGTTCGCCCAATGAGGGCGAACCAGCTCCGTGACATCACTGGCCCGCCCCCAGACCCGCCCCCCAGACCCGCCCCCGACACGCCCACGGACGGCGCGCTTGTAAGGCCAGGGAAAGCACCGCTTTCCCTGAGCCTCAGCGCGCCTCCGCACTGATTAAATCACTATGTCCCAGGCCTAAGACAGAGCAGGTTGATATTTCATTACTACAGTGTGTACAAATGCCTGACTACATTTCCTTGGCGGGCCTGTTCTCCATGCAAACCGCAGCAAATTTCAAATCGGCAGGGATTCTCAACTGCGGTCCTCAAGGCCGCTCCAACAGGTCAGGTTTTAAGGAAATCCCAGCTTCGGCAAATGTGGCTCAATCAGTGGCTCAGTCAAAGATAAGTACTGGGCAGCAGCTGATATTGATGTTTCAGTATCTTCTTTTCAGGGGAATTAAACACGGTAACCCAACTTCATAATAACTTTCATTTCCTATAGCGCTTTTCTCCCAATGGGACTCAAAACGCGTCACAATTACAGTATAGCGCGCGGTACGCAGCACATAGGATTCTTACAGACTGAGGCACAGTGAGATACAGTGAGATACAGTGACTTCCCCAAGCTCACAAGGAGCTGACACCGGGAATTGAGCCAGGCTGCCCTGCTTCAAACTCAGTGTCATTGTTATCAGAGTCAGGGTCGTTACTAAATGAGCTGCTCCTCACTTTAACCCCTTCAATGTCAGAGGAACCAGCCGCACAGAGTTTTGCAGACTCCTCAGACAGGGAAGGGTGTACTCAGAAATATCCGTACCATTTCCTTGATTTCAGTTTTGGAGGGGGGTTTCGTGGAATCAGGAACAACGCTCTCATAGGGTGCATGTCACATAGGGCTGAAAAGCAAAAGAAACCGTGTGATTTGTCTGGGAAACCATAAATTAAATATTAAGATAGGACACAGAACATATTACTGGTATTAACACTACGCTGCAAATTTATAGCATCAGGAACTAAACAAGCAGTCCCCTGTGTTATCATATTGAGCGAAGGACAGAGCTATGTTTTATATTTTTACACTGAGTGATTGATACCTTTAAAAATGCATACAGGTACCAAACAGACGATAATGTGTCACTGTGTGGGCTTTATTAGCCCTAAAAAGCAGATACATTTTATTGCTCCTGCATGGTATTTATACAAAGATTTTGCTGTATGTTTGTTTTCAAGACCAATAAAGTCACATTTTTATAGGACATCTGCAAAATAGACTTTAGTGGTCTTTAAAACTCACTTATACCATCCATGCAGGATTTTCTTACTGTCGTCATAAAGTCTATCACATTCTGAAGAGATAGAAGTGGCCTGGATCTCTCAAAAGGCCATTTGTAGAAATGTCACAATAGTATTCAAATGGAAAAATGTTTGGATTAAATGTTGTGACATTTAAGAATTATCTCTAAGGACAGCTCAGAAGATTGTCCCTTTTGACATCTTGAAACATGCATTACTAAACTATTTGAGATATGTTTGTCATAGCTCTACAACAACAAAAAAATAAACAACTTCTCACACAAAACAATTAAGCTGTACCAACTGGGTAATGACTTATCAATTAAATTCAGTATTTCAGCTGTCTAAATTTGTTCAATAAAAAAGGTCAAAAAGGTACAAAGCTGAAAACTGACATTTTGTGTCCACCATATACCTTCTACTCCCAGTTTATGAAAATAGCAGCAGTGACATCATCTTCCTTGGCATTGGCCTAAAACTGTCCATCTGCAGGGCAATACATCCACACAGTGGTGCTGTATGTAATGTATATTGTTCCATATGGAGTTATTTTATGTAAGGTGGGAGAGGGCTCAACATATGTTTTTGGAGAGCTCTTTCAACCTGACAATGATCAGTATTAAGATCATCAATTCTTTATAGCACAATTAAGCATTGGATACTTAGGCGCCCATGCATCAAGCGCCAGTACGGGTTATCACACCGGTTCGAACATTACCTCTTATGGGCTTGAACCCATACCGGATCTTGATGCATGTAACCCATTGTACTCAATCATCTGAATCACCAGCTGTAGGCACTGAAGAACAATCTTGGTGTTTCAATACAACAATAGTTTGACTATGGCCCAAAATGTAATTTTCAATTTCATAGTTCTAACTGAACACAGCAAACATTACTTCATTATATATTTTTTTTAATTTAATTTTTTTGTGTGCGATTACAACAGGATATTGCTTTTAATTTTATATAGATTCAATTTTTTTAAAATTATTTTTATTAGAAGATAATGTTTGTACAATTTTTTTTAATAGAATAGGTAGTTTCATTGATTTGTCGGAAATGTATTAAAAAATATTCGCGCAACGAAAATGTATTACAAAATATAAAATATTGTGGGGTGCTAAGAGCTATGAAGACACAAAAAGTATGAGAAGTAGTTCCAAAAAGGACCCTTAATGAATATAATTTTAGCGTAGGATATGATGGTGATGTGATGGGAACAATGTATTTACAGCATGACAAACGGGAGTCAACATTTCCTAATATTGGAATTGCTTAATTGAAAGGCTTAATCTTCTCTTGATTAGATGAAGTTAGTCATGGTGGAGATGTTAGAAGGCTTCCCAGCACACACAGCTGACTGAGTAACACTTACGCGGAGATCCCTCTGCCATTTCTATTGCTGTTATTCCCAAAGACCATAGGTCACTCTAGGGAGTCAATAAAAACACATTATTAACACTCTAAACAATGCATATCTATAACACTCATATTGGTTTTGGATCATTACCATTACATCTAGAAGACGTTGGCATAAGGTGCAGGAGGGTAAACATGCTTAATCCAAATTGTCCAAATATTAATTAACATTTGACTCATAAGCATGGGTAATGAGAAACATCTTTTTTGACCTTTGAAAACTACAAAGAATAAGGATTTCAGACAGCCCATGAACTGATCAGAACACGCCCCTCCTGTTATTTCTGGTTTATAGAACTCAAGGTTTGGAATTTACGACTACAGTACTGTGCGCTCTTTGGGATAACATTACCTGACAACGAATGTATGCATTATTAAACCAGAAATGAAGGCGAAGGGAATACCATATATCTCCTCAGAACAGGATCAAATAACACCTCAAAGTGATACCATCTGAAAGTTTCATAACGTCTGGAGGGTATGTTATTGTGGTAGGGATATTACCTGTGACAAAGAAACCCCAAACCCATACTGTTCAAATACTATTTCAACATACTCAACATGTCACTCTTCCTCGTTATAGAGGTCAAGAAAACAGGTCGGTTTTGGAGAATTGTGAATATGTTGATAATTCTGGGGTGTCTATTACTGGCCCTATATGAGAGGGTTTTTTTTTTTTATATACAGCACATGTTGGGCTACATGAGGTTTCAAGACTTCAAAGATCTATTTTTCAGGGTGTTAAATCAGCATAGGAGACTTGTGAGGTCTCAGAAGCTTGTGTGCAAGAATAGAGAGTAAAAAAAAAAAAAAAAGACTTCCATGGAGATCAAATAAGTTTACTACTTCAGCTGCAAACTGTAACTCAACATAGTACCTCATTATAAAGTGTATCCATTGTGCTGCAGTGCATCTGTTAATGGGTATATACACATACCAGAAACCACAATCTGTAAAACCACACACCTTGAAAGCACACAACTATTTAAAAGTACTTAACCAGTAAAGATGAACCATTTTCATGAAGGAGTGGGCCGCCAGTGAACATCGATTATCCTTAATGTTAATATTAATTAGGAATTCCTTAACTCTGCATGCCAGACTTTTCTTGAATACATGTGTCAGCTTCCACAAGGAGATTCTAGCAATCTCTTATTGAAGCTATGGGACTCTTAAAGCTGCAGTTTAAGATGTCGTTTAAAGGAATAAATAAAAAAATGTCATTCAATATGTGCATCAATACAATGTACACACTGACAAGTGATTAGCGAAGTTGCCGATCGATCCGTTCTCATGTGATCGATCGGCGAAGATTCGGCTCGGGGGTTCACTAAAGGCACCTTGGGTCCTATTTTGCTGCAATGACAGCCAAAGTTCTGTGAGGAAGATCATGGAGAATGGGCAGGCACTATATTCAATTGGTTCACTGCTAGAGAGAGGGCGGGGCTCAAAAAGGTGATGCTGTTTCAGAAGGGGAAGGGAATGTGACTTTGCAAATGGTTCCTACAGGAACAAAATGTTTGTAACATTAGAATGCATTAAACATTTCTTTAAAATGGTTTATTTTTTTAAATGTTACAAGTATGTCCTCATAGTACAGAATTGATTTATTAAAAAAAAAACACGTGTAGGATATTGCTTGAACTGCAGGTTTAACCTAATTGCAATTTTTCTGGCTTTGTTTCTATAGAACACACAAACACAAACCATTTTTCTTTAAAAATTCAAACCTGCTGTACATGTTGTGTAAATAGGCTGTATGGGAGTATAAAAAAAGGCTTAATACATTTTAGCCTAGGATAAAGTGGAGTTTTTTTGTCCTTATTTTTTAAACCTACCATAACTTATATAATGTGTGGTTGAAACTTTTCCCAGCTTCAAATTGCAAAGCCAGCATAACCAGCCTCACACTGATGAAACCCAAATGGTTGAAACCGGTCTGTTAGTAGGGTTACCGGCTCTACACTTCTTTAACCCAGGCCGTGCTGAAAAGCTGTGTAATACGGCTGATATAAGTTTATAGGGGTCCATGGTAAAATGGATTTGAAACAAAAGATGACACGGTGTGCTCATTTGCATGCTATTTCCCAGAATCCCTGGCTGCAGTGGATGGAGATAATGGGGAAAGGCAGGGTTGCCGACCTGTCTGAGACGTGTACTGTACGTGCTCACAAGTGATACCGTATTTTTAATTTGCAGGCCAGGATGGCAAAGTAGCATAGTGATAGAGTCTGTATTTACAGCTGGGCCTTCTCATTCCCTGGGGTTTATTAAAAGCATTTCAACGACAACTCTTCCCCCCCCACCAGCCTAATACTACAGTAGAGGAAGTGATTCTTACACAGATAGTATACTTCCTCTAGGAAAGTCTGGTAAGCCTTGAGTTCACCAAAATAGGAGATGACTAACAGCACAAAGCATGTCTTTGTTTTCACATGCCCTGTGTGCGCTTCCTTTGTGAAAATGTGCTCTTGTTCAAAACTCACTCTGTAGTCATATGTTGAGTCTGAATTCTCATCACATGCAATGACCTCGGGGGCCATCCAGTAGGGGGTTCCAATGAACGTATTCCTTCTCCCTATGGTCCTGTCCAGCTGGGCACTCACCCCAAAGTCAACTGGAAGCAAAACAAGTATGAAGTCAAGCCAGGCGTTCAATTTACAGGACAAAATAGCCAACATTTGCTCAGTTAACTACTCTTGAAACTGTAGCCAAATACGTTTTGATGTTTCTGTGTTGGGAATACAATTATAAAAGCAAGAGACATTGTATAATAAATCATGTGAACATTTGGCAGAATCCCTTTTTTTTTTTTGGCACACACAAAGGCTTTGCACACATGCAAGTTTAATTCATAGAAGAACTTTTTCTGATTGATCGTCACCAGCATATGGCTTATTCCGGCTAATTACTGTGTGGGGGTATCTAATTCTAAAATAGCATCTTTGTGGAGAAGAAAACACAAAGAATGACAGATTTCATCAAGTAACTATCAATTATGCATTTGTACAAATCTATCAAACTGCTCTCGCTTGTGCTGAGGTTCAACTGAAATGTTTTACAATCCTCTCCAAGCAGATGAGCATGCGCTGAATAATTACCTGCGGATAAGCTGTCTAAATAAAGTAAAAGGGATAGGAGAATGGCATGTTTGTATAATGTACCTTTTGAGTGATTTGGTGAACCACAATTGAATTATACACTTAAATCCCTATATATTTAATTTCAATTAAATCATCTATAGGATTTGTTGTTTCACCTTTCGCCTAAAGGATCAAAATAACCTTGCATTGCAGATGAGACAACGCGGCCCTTGTAAGGCTGCGCTTATAGGGCCGGCGACGCGATGTCGCGTCAAACAAATGCATTGCCGCCGTCGCGTGCGCTTATAGTATGTGTGACGCGACGGAGCGACGGCTTGGTCGCGATCACTGGAAGTAGTCTCAACTTGATTTTTCCAGCAACCGCAACCTGATGTCGCCGTCGCCGGCACTATAAGCGTAGCCTAAAGCGTCAATGTATGAAACCTATTTTCACGGGTTGTGCGGCACGCATTGTGATTAAGGAAAAAATATTGCTAGGGGGTGAAGTTAAAGGTGGGGGTTGGGGGTTGTCAGTGGTGCACACATGCAAATGATATGTATTTTTAAAAAATGGCCAGCACGCAAAACTTTTTTGCGCAATAAATGCGTTCAAATCGTCCACGTTTTTCTTGGCGTAAAAGACAAATGCAAGTAAATGCAAACACATCTTAATGCATTCATATCTATGTATATTTTTATTAATATAGCGCCTCTAGGTACATAGCGCATCACAGCGGTAATACACGGTATATAATAGTATAACACATAATTGAATAAGCGCTTCAGACAAAAAAGTAACATTAGGGAAAGGAGTCCCTGCCCCGAAGAGCTTACAATCTAAGTCAGGAGTGGCCAACTGCAGACCTCAAATGCCACCAACAGGTCAGGTTTTAAGGATATCCCTGCTTCAGCACAGGTGGCTCTCAGTGGCTCAGTCAACGACATTAAGCAATGGCATTTTTGGCACTGAAACTATTCATGCATAGGCCTCCATACGTAATATTAATTTGCTAATAAATGCGGATCAAGCTAATTTTGGGGGTTCACTTTCAAGGATGAAATAAACAATTCTGCAAAAATTCACCCAAAAATAGAAGCTCACCCATAATAAAAGCCATTCAATCAGTGCATTTTTGAGAATTTTGCAAGTGGTTACATGAACGTATTTCTCTTACTAAACATTACAGTAAAACTCTAAACCACAAACTACACGCTTCTTATGTGAGGTTTGGGTTTGTGAACTTCCTGGGCGTTGGAGACACTCGGTTTAATTTTATGACTCGATCAAAGCATGGGTGTGTCTTTTAGAAACCATCCAACATCCTGTTTCCCTGCATTGCTATATATGGTGCATTGATTTCCTCTAACAAATATATATATTTTTCACAATGCTACATGGATAACTTCTTTAGTGCCACTAAATACTTGATCAATGATCTAAGAGTTGTTGTTGTTGTAAGAACTGGAATGATGCTTCCAATTCACCTGTACAGTAGTTAAATGTTCAATCATCTCCCCCACGAGACAAGACGCTTATTCAGTAGCCACTTTCACTGGTTTCCAATAAAGAAAAAGAAACTTACCTAGCTTCACTTCTGCATTTTCTGTGAGAAGAACATTCTGTCCTTTAATATCGCGGTGAATTACATGGTGAGAGTGCAGATGAGCCAAACCCTACAGAAACAACTCAATGTAAGCTTCGCTCTGCAGAAAACGGCAAACGACTAATGGACTTTTAATGTAAAGGTTTCGTTTTAGTTATAAAAAAAAATATTATACAAGGAAAGAAAACACATTGAGGTTTACCTCTCGTTTTTCAAGTATGTCCTGGGGGCAAATTTAGGGTTAAATGTATCATGGGAACTGGTGCAGAAGAGGCCAGATAAGAACCAGTAAGTCACAATAAGACACCTGGTTAAAGGATTCCTGACACTTGAAATGTTAAGGCTGTGATGTATAGACGACGAATAATTAACTACAAGGAACCCTGGGAAGACAAGGATTCTGCAGACTGGTATTCCATGGCCTGAACTCTTCATGGTTTCCACCCCCCAGCAGTGGGTGGTGTTCCGTGGAGCTACTGATTGAATGAAAAGAATCCAAGCAAATAACACTAACAGTTTAACACTGGCAAATGATTACACGAAGAAGGATAATCTTCTGTTGTGTTTCAGCATCCTAATAGCTGCAAGGTCCAACAACGCTTTTGCATTGGGACCACCAGTAAGAAAAGGTTTATATGATATTACAGACAAATCACAACATCTGTTAGTAACTAATTTCATAAATGTACAACACTTAAATCATGTTTACACTGATTGCAGCTGTAAATACAGCAGTTCCATGGTGACAAGTTGATGGGATTTCAGATTCTTGGACCACGAAGTGACATTTTAACAGAGTGATTCTAAATGTAATAAGTTAGACCCCATCAAATGTAATGAAGCTATTGGGAGAGTGAATAAGCCTTACTTCAAAAGTGAGTACATGATGATGTGAAAGAACTGCTTGTAAGAAAACCCTACGCTACATGTATAATTCTAGCACCATTTGCAAGATCTCCACTGCTTAAACTAGTGGCCAGAATGTGGCTTCACAGTTTTGTGGCTGACAATTACCCCCTTTGGTTGAATGAGTGAACCTGAAAAAAACACGTAATTAGGCAAATTAATGGCATGTGAATTAATTGAAAATAGGACTGTTACTATGAGTGCATACTGTATGAAGATTTTGTCATTGGCTTTTCTTAGCCTCGTGAACCATGTACATCTTTGCACTGCTCTTCTCAAGAACTTGTACTGAGCAAAACTTCCCTTTACAGAATCCCGTGTAGCCCATAATAGTGATTATTAACAGAACAGCCAAACCTCAGATTGTTACAGGACTGTATTAAAGTTACATTATACAAGGGAGACATTATAAAACATTAGAGGAGGACATACAGTGTGACCTCTGATGAAGATCATTGGGAAAAGTTGTTTCCTTTGCTGAATAAATGGATGTCCAGTCATGCAAAATCACCTTTATTAAGTGATTAACACTCATTAGGAAACTTGCACTTATTCAATGAAAATATAAGATGTTGCTTAAAAATCCTCAAACCACACTCATTGCTCTTCCTACATGTTATGTGTTGATATTTAGTTTAAAAAAACCTTTATCTCAACTCTATAGGGGTTTCCGTGTTACGATAATGCCAATCATTACATGAAGACGAGGGGTATGCTTATGGATAAATCAATATTGGTTAATAGATTAATCCCTGACATGGAGGTTACAGAAATTACCCGGAGGACTTCTCTGCAGATATATGCAATCCAATCTTCTTTAAAGCAGTTTCCCTTTGTTTTTTTGACCAAGTCTGTAACCGAACCTGCGCCACAGTATTCCATCACCAGCTGCAAGGGCAATAAGAGGCATTCAGCTTTTTCTAAATAATACAGCTATAAAAAAGTAGATTATCAGTAATAACAGGTGACCTAATTGAGTTAGGAATAAAATAGATGGTCTCAAAATGTAATAACAATAACACCTTTATTTCATATAGCGCTTTTCTCTCGATGGGACTCAAAGCGCGTCACAATTACAGTACAGCACGCGGTACACAGCACATAGTATTGTTACAGACACAGTCCCTGCCCAGGTGAGCTTACGATCCGTTTTTGGTGCCTGAGGCACAGGGAGATAAAGTGACTTGCCCAAGGTCACAAGGAGCTGAACGTCATCTCATGTTAGTCTTCTCAAAGGTACTCATGGTGGGCACTTTGACAGGTGTTTTTGTTCTAAAAATGTTTAATGTTTTTATTTTGGTCGTGGTTCTAAAAACAAATTAGTGTTTTTACTTTTGCCAATACTGGATTGGTTTCGGATCAAACATCACCCCCAGACAGCAGCAAAAAGCACCACACCAACGCGTTTCGGGACGTGTGCCTTTTCTGCTTTTTGCTCATCTCGTTGGTGGATCAGCACGCCGTTTAAGGAGGAACCGCAATAGGACCGCACTGGAGGATGAAGCTGAACAGTGAGTTACCCTTGTGGGTTCATGCTATGATTTAAATCAGTCTATGGGACAATCTATGTACTACATATATGTGCCAGTGGGCACTAGGTACTAGTCCCTATTCCCTGCAAGGGATGCTGTATTAATGATTAGTCACAGTGCAGAGGTCCAGGCGGATACACACGTTTCTATGGGACTGATCTGTTTTTGATGCGCCAGCCACCCACA
Organism: Ascaphus truei; assembly: GCF_040206685.1. Lineage (NCBI taxonomy): Eukaryota > Metazoa > Chordata > Amphibia > Anura > Ascaphidae > Ascaphus > Ascaphus truei. Next base: position 42,849,203 of record NC_134498.1, read on the forward strand.
CTTTAATTAAATCATTAGCCTACATCATGAGGCCTAAAATCCTTAGATTATGTTACGTTTCATTGGGCACTGAGTTGATTTTGTGTTTTTTAATATCTTGATATTTTAATGTTTTACCTTTTTTGTAAGTAATTCACCCCAAAACATACACAGAAAATCTTTACAGTGTATGAACATGCCAAAGTGTTCACCTTCAATCTGTTTAATTTAATGACAAAATTGTATAAAAACAGCTTCTGCACTGCATCCTACTCACCTGCCTAAAACACCTGTGCTCATATCCCATCCACTTGGCACAAATTTTAACCCATTCAGTGCTGGATTGACTTGCCATGCATGCTGCACATCATATAAATGCGTTACAGGCCTCTCCAGCACACGCGGGGTTAAGGAACTTCCCTTTCTGTGCCAACATGTGATGTGCACCAAGACATCTGATACACTGTACTGTAGCTAATGGCAGCTCTACACACTTATTAACTTCATTTAAAGTTGCTGACTCACAAAAACTGCATGGAACCATTCAAGCCATAATTCGTTTTCAAGTGGATACTTATATAATCCATATGGATGGAAATGTGGTGGAGGCAGATTCCATGCTTTGCACTGAATCACCTACATAGTATTTTCCTATTTTAATATCCTCAAGCTTTTTGAAGCTTGCAGTACTGAGAAATGTGTTCCACTCATTCTCAAGGGGGTAACATGTGTGCCTTATAGAAAATCCTATACCTACCCAGTTATCTTTGGGTTATGTCTGGTCTATGCAGCATCATAGGATTATATTTCATCAGATGAAGTACCTGCTAGCATTGTTCTAGAGAACAGTGGTTCCCAACTCCAGTCCTTAAGGATGTCCCTGCTTCAGCACAGGTGTCACAATCAAAATGAGCGAGCCACTGATTGAGCCGCCTGTGCTGAAGCTGGGATATCCTTAAATTTTGACTTGGCGGAGGGTTCTTGATCTTGAGGACTGGAGTTAGGAACCACTACTACAGAATAGTGACATTAAAAAAAAGAATGTTGGACACCAGGGGTTCTCAACTGATTGAGCCTCCTGCGCTGAAGCGGGGATATCCTTAAAACCTGCCGGGTTGGGGGCAGGGGCGGGGTTTGGAAGACTGGAGTCGAGAACCCCCGTCCTATACAAGTTAAGAGGGAAAGAACTGCAGTGTTTGTTTGTTTTTGGACCCATAACTTGCATTTTCTCCTGTCTTCTTTCATTGACTTTCAATACCGATCATTATGGTTTGCGAGCTAATATTTTTCTTCATCCTTTTCAACTGCACTTTTCATGTGTACTAAGCTAGATGTTGTTTTTTTTTTTCTTCTTCCTTCACCTATAGATTATCAACCATGACAAGATAGATTCAGGGAGGTAATATCAGCCAAACAGTTACATGCATTATTATAGCGGCTCTGTGAATATAAACAATTGAAATGCATGGAATTAATCAAGGGTTAATACTTCAGGATAAATCTATAATCTTATTTGCGTATATTTGGCACGTTTTCAGACAATAAAGAAAATAAGCCAGTGCACACAAAATATTATTGGTCAAATAAGCTTCACGTTTCATAATATTCACACGTCCCAGTAAAAAGAGTTAGCAAAACATTGATTATTTCGAAATTATAGGCAGCATTGTTAAGAACAGTTATAGAGCTAAAGGTCAGAGTAGACCGCAGGCCTGCACAATTCCAGTCCTCGAAGGCCGCAAACAGGCCAGGTTTTCAGGATATCCTTACTTTAGCACAGCTGGCTCAATTAGTGGCTCAGTATAACTGAGCCACTAATTGAGCCAGCTGTGCTGAAGTGGGGATATCCTGAAAACCTGGCCTGTTTGCGGCCCTCGAGGACTGGAGTTGTGCAGGCCTGGAGTAGAATATCTTGCCTCTGGATGTAATAACGTTTTGGAAACTAAACCCTTCCTTAGTTTTAGAACATGATCGGAGAAAGGACACCTATATTTGCACACGTGAGAATTAAAATCCTTAATGGGATATAATGTTTGAACAATATAATTGTAATCAGACATCAGAATGCATGGAGGCAAGGATTGTTTTATATTTGTGTTGCACATGTGGTGGGGATGTACCCTTGTTCGATGTTTGCATCTCTTAGGATCAAGTTATGCTCACATTTTGTTCCACGCCCGCCATCTTGTTCCATGTCCGCCATCTTGTGAGTTCAGCAGGGCCAATAGAAAGAATAGGAAGGAGTCATGTGACTCACATATTACATTCTACGTCAATGGGCTTCACCGATTTACATTGTGATGTATGAAAAATAAGCAAAATAAACCATTACCCAAAGCTGATCGTCCTGTCCTGCTAGACTTTTCTTTACAAAAGCTCCGTAGTATGTTGCAATATTTCTGTGATGGGAATACTTCTTCAACATGTTTATTTCAAGTTTGATTTCTTCCTCTTCTTCCTAAAGACCAAGTTAAAATTGACCGGGTTTCATAAGACAGAGAGACAGACAAGTACGAGCTTCGTTTGGGAACAAACATATCGCTTAGGTTTGCACAGTGAGGCAGCAGCATAGAAAACTTTAGCAACCCTAGTCCTCAAGAGCTACCAACAGGTCAGGTTTTTAGGAGAGCCCTGCTTCAGCACAGGTGGGTCAATCAGTGGCTCAGTCAACCGAGCCACTGATTGAGCCACCTGTGCTGAAGCCGGGGTATCCTGAAAACCGGACCTGTTGGTAGCTCTTGAGGACTGGATTTGGCCACCCCTGCTTTAGAAATCCTGAACTGATCTTCCCACAAGGAATATTGAAAATTCCAGTGCATTTAATTTGTAAACAAATACATCCAGAAACGGGAACTTCCACATAGTTGTACATGACTGTAAATGAACCCTCTTGTTTATTTTGGATGTGTTTTGCTTTTGGGAACAGAGAGAGAGAGAATTGTAACTAGGATTTCAGTCTTATTATCGCCCCTATAATATTTTGCAGTAAAACTGTAAATAACCTTGAGCTCATAAAGTAGTTATAAAAGAGCATCGTAACTAGGGAGATCAGGTTAAAGAGCCTCGTAACTAGGGTGATCAGGTTAAAGAGCCACGTAACAAGGGAGATCAGGTTAAAGAGCCACGTAACTAGGGAGATCAGGTTAAAGAGCCACATAACTAGGGAGATCAGGTTAAAGAGCCCCGTAACTAGGGAGATCAGATTAAAGAGCCACGTAACTAGGGAGATCAGATTAAAGAGCCACGTAACTAGGGAGATCAGGTTAGAGAGCCCCGTAACAAGGGAGATCATTTTAAAGAGCCACGTAACTAGGGAGATAAGGTTAAAGAGCCCTGTAACTAGGGTGATCAGGTTAAAGAGCCACATGACTAGGGAGATCAGGTTAAAGAGCCACGTAACTAGGGAGATCAGGTTAAAGAGCCACATAACTAGGGAGATCAGATTAAAGAGCCCCGTAACTAGGGAGATCAGGTTAAAGAGCCACGTAACTAGGGAGATCAGGTTAAAGAGCCACGTGACTAGGGAGATCAGGTTAAAGAGCCACGTAACTAGGGAGATCAGGTTAAAGAGCCACGTAACTAGGGAGATCAGGTTAAAGAGCCCCGTAACTAGGGAGATCAGGTTAAAGAGCCACGTAACTAGGGAGATCAGGTTAAAGAGCCACGTCACTAGGGAGATCAGGTTAAAGAGCCACGTGACTAGGGAGATCAGGTTAAAGAGCCACGTAACTAGGGAGATCAGGTTAAAGAGCCCCGTAACTAGGGAGATCAGGTTAAAGAGCCACATAACTAGGGAGATCAGATTAAAGAGCCACGTAACTAGGGAGATCAGATTAAAGAGCCCTGTAACTAGGGAGATCAGGTTAAAGAGCCACGTAACTAGGGAGATCAGGTTAAAGAGCCACGTAACTAGGGAGATCAGATTAAAGAGCCCTGTAACTAGGGTGATCAGGTTAAAGAGCCACGTAACTAGGGAGATCAGGTTAAAGAGCCCCGTAACAAGGGAGATCAGATTAAAGAGCCACGTAACTAGGGAGATCAGGTTAAAGAGCCCCGTAACAAGGGAGATCAGATTAAAGAGCCACGTAACTAGGGAGATCAGGTTAAAGAGCCACGTAACTAGGGAGATCAGGTTAAAGAGCCCCGTAACAAGGGAGATCAGATTAAAGACCCACGTAACTAGGGAGATCAGGTTAAAGAGCCACGTAACAAGGGAGATCAGGTTAAAGAGCCCCGTAACTAGGGAGATCAGGTTAAAGAGCCCCGTAACTAGGGAGATCAGGTTAAAGAGCCCTGTAACTAGGGAGATCAGGTTAAAGAGCCACGTAACTAGGGAGATCAGGTTAAAGAGCCCCGTAACTAGGGAGATCAGGTTAAAGAGCCCTGTAACTAGGGAGATCAGGTTAAAGAGCCACGTAACTAGGGAGATCAGGTTAAAGAGCCCCGTAACAAGGGAGATCAGATTAAAGAGCCCTGTAACTAGGGAGATCAGGTTAAAGAGCCCCGTAACAAGGGAGATCAGATTAAAGAGCCACGTAACTAGGGAGATCAGGTTAAAGAGCCACGTAACTAGGGAGAACAGGTTAAAGAGCCACGTAACAAGGGAGAACAGGTTAAAGAGCCACGTAACAAGGGAGATCAGGTTAAAGAGCCACGTAACTAGGGAGATCATTTTAAAGAGCCACGTAACTAGGGAGATCATTTTAAAGAGCCACGTAACTAGGGAGATTAGATTAAAGAGCCTCGTAACTAGGGAGATCCGGGTTAAAGAGCCACGTGACTAGGGAGATCAGGTTAAAGAGCCACGTAACTAGGGAGATCAGATTAAAGAGCCTCGTAACTAGGGAGATCCGGGTTAAAGAGCCACGTAACTAGGGAGATCAGGTTAAAGAGCCACGTAACTAGGGAGATCAGGTTAAAGAGCCCCGTAACTAGGGAGATCAGGTTAAAGAGCCACGTAACTAGGGAGATCAGATTAAAGAGCCCCGTAACTAGGGAGATCAGGTTAAAGAGCCACGTAACTAGGGAGATCAGATTAAAGAGCCCCGTAACTAGGGAGATCAGGTTAAAGAGCCACGTGACTAGGGAGATCAGGTTAAAGAGCCACGTAACTAGGGAGATCAGATTAAAGAGCCCTGTAACTAGGGAGATCAGGTTAAAGAGCCACGTAACTAGGGAGATCAGGTTAAAGAGCCACGTAACTAGGGAGATCAGGTTAAAGAGCCCCGTAACAAGGGAGATCAGATTAAAGAGCCACGTAACTAGGGAGATCAGGTTAAAGAGCCACATAACTAGGGAGATCAGGTTAAAGAGCCACGTAACTAGGGAGATCAGGTTAAAGAGCCACGTAACTAGGGAGATCAGATTAAAGAGCCCCGTAACTAGGGAGATCAGGTTAAAGAGCCACGTAACTAGGGAGATCAGATTAAAGAGCCCCGTAACTAGGGAGATCAGGTTAAAGAGCCACGTAACTAGGGAGATCAGGTTAAAGAGCCACGTAACTAGGGAGATCAGGTTAAAGAGCCACGTAACTAGGGAGATCAGGTTAAAGAGCCACGTAACTAGGGAGATTAGATTAAAGAGCCTCGTAACTAGGGAGATCAGATTAAAGAGCCTCGTAACTAGGGAGATCCGGGTTAAAGAGCCACGTAACTAGGGAGATCAGGTTAAAGAGCCACGTAACTAGGGAGATCAGGTTAAAGAGCCCCGTAACTAGGGAGATCAGGTTAAAGAGCCACGTAACTAGGGAGATCAGATTAAAGAGCCCCGTAACTAGGGAGATCAGGTTAAAGAGCCACGTAACTAGGGAGATCAGATTAAAGAGCCCCGTAACTAGGGAGATCAGGTTAAAGAGCCACGTGACTAGGGAGATCAGGTTAAAGAGCCACGTAACTAGGGAGATCAGATTAAAGAGCCCTGTAACTAGGGAGATCAGGTTAAAGAGCCACGTAACTAGGGAGATCAGGTTAAAGAGCCACGTAACTAGGGAGATCAGATTAAAGAGCCCTGTAACTAGGGTGATCAGGTTAAAGAGCCACGTAACTAGGGAGATCAGGTTAAAGAGCCCCGTAACAAGGGAGATCAGATTAAAGAGCCACGTAACTAGGGAGATCAGGTTAAAGAGCCCCGTAACAAGGGAGATCAGATTAAAGAGCCACGTAACTAGGGAGATCAGGTTAAAGAGCCACGTAACTAGGGAGATCAGGTTAAAGAGCCCCGTAACAAGGGAGATCAGATTAAAGACCCACGTAACTAGGGAGATCAGGTTAAAGAGCCACGTAACAAGGGAGATCAGGTTAAAGAGCCCCGTAACTAGGGAGATCAGGTTAAAGAGCCCTGTAACTAGGGAGATCAGGTTAAAGAGCCACGTAACTAGGGAGATCAGGTTAAAGAGCCACGTAACTAGGGAGATCAGGTTAAAGAGCCCCGTAACTAGGGAGATCAGGTTAAAGAGCCCTGTAACTAGGGAGATCAGGTTAAAGAGCCACGTAACTAGGGAGATCAGGTTAAAGAGCCCCGTAACTAGGGAGATCAGGTTAAAGAGCCCTGTAACTAGGGAGATCAGGTTAAAGAGCCACGTAACTAGGGAGATCAGGTTAAAGAGCCCTGTAACAAGGGAGATCAGATTAAAGAGCCCTGTAACTAGGGAGATCAGGTTAAAGAGCCCCGTAACAAGGGAGATCAGATTAAAGAGCCACGTAACTAGGGAGATCAGGTTAAAGAGCCACGTAACTAGGGAGAACAGGTTAAAGAGCCACGTAACAAGGGAGATCAGGTTAAAGAGCCCCGTAACTAGGGAGATCAGGTTAAAGAGCCACGTAACTAGGGAGATCATTTTAAAGAGCCACGTAACTAGGGAGATCATTTTAAAGAGCCACATAACAAGGGAGATCAGGTTAAAGAGCCACGTAACTAGGGAGATCAGGTTAAAGAGCCACATAACTAGGGAGATCAGGTTAAAGAGCCCCGTAACTAGGGAGATCAGATTAAAGAGCCCCGTAACTAGGGAGATCAGGTTAAAGAGCCACGTAACTAGGGAGATCAGGTTAAAGAGCCCCGTAACTAGGGAGATCAGGTTAAAGAGCCCCTAACAAGGGAGATCAGGTTAAAGAGCCCCGTAACTAGGGTGATCAGGTTAAAGAGCCACGTAACTAGGGAGATCAGGTTAAAGAGCCCCGTAACTAGGGAGATCAGGTTAAAGAGCCACGTAACTAGGGAGATCAGATTAAAGAGCCTCGTAACTAGGGAGATCCGGGTTAAAGAGCCACGTAACTAGGGAGATCAGGTTAAAGAGCCACGTGACAAGGGAGATCAGGTTAAAGAGCCACGTAACTAGGGAGATCAGATTAAAGAGCCTCGTAACTAGGGAGATCAGGTTAAAGAGCCCCGTAACTAGGGAGATCAGGTTAAAGAGCCACGTAACTAGGGAGATCAGGTTAAAGAGCCCCGTAACTAGGGAGATCAGGTTAAAGAGCCCCGTAACTAGGGAGATCAGGTTAAAGAGCCACGTAACTAGGGAGATCAGGTTAAAGAGCCACGTAACTAGGGAGATCAGGTTAAAGAGCCCCGTAACTAGGGAGATCAGGTTAAAGAGCCCTGTAACTAGGGAGATCAGGTTAAAGAGCCCCGTAACTAGGGAGATCAGGTTAAAGAGCCACGTAACTAGGGAGATCAGATTAAAGAGCCCCGTAACTAGGGAGATCAGGTTAAAGAGCCACGTGACTAGGGAGATCAGATTAAAGAGCCCCGTAACTAGGGAGATCAGGTTAAAGAGCCACGTGACTAGGGAGATCAGGTTAAAGAGCCCCGTAACTAGGGAGATCAGGTTAAAGAGCCCCGTAACTAGGGAGATCAGGTTAAAGAGCCACGTGACTAGGGAGATCAGGTTAAAGAGCCCCGTAACTAGGGAGATCAGGTTAAAGAGCCCCGTAACTAGGGAGATCAGGTTAAAGAGCCACGTAACTAGGGAGATCAGGTTAAAGAGCCACGTAACTAGGGTGATGAGATTAAAGAGCCCCGTAACTAGGGTGATGAGATTAAAGAGCCCCGTAACTAGGGTGATGGGATTAAAGAGCCCCGTAACTAGGGTGATGAGATTAAAGAGCCACGTAACTAGGGAGATCAGGTTAAAGAGCCACGTAACTAGGGAGATCAGATTAAAGAGCCCCGTAACTAGGGAGATCAGGTTAAAGAGCCACGTGACTAGGGAGATCAGATTAAAGAGCCCCGTAACTAGGGAGATCAGGTTGAAGAGCCACGTGACTAGGGAGATCAGGTTAAAGAGCCCCGTAACTAGGGAGATCAGGTTAAAGAGCCACGTGACTAGGGAGATCAGGTTAAAGAGCCCCGTAACTAGGGAGATCAGGTTAAAGAGCCCCGTAACTAGGGAGATCAGGTTAAAGAGCCACGTAACTAGGGAGATCAGGTTAAAGAGCCACGTAACTAGGGTGATGAGATTAAAGAGCCCCGTAACTAGGGTGATGAGATTAAAGAGCCCCGTAACTAGGGTGATGAGATTAAAGAGCCCCGTAACTAGGGTAATGAGATTAAAGAGCCACGTAACTAGGGTGATCAGACTGTCCAGTGGCTATTTTTACAGTTTTAAGAATGTATGTAAGTATGTCTTTATTTATATAGCGCCATCCATGTACACAGCGCTATACAATGCACGTGAGATAATGTTATAACCCATAATGGGAATAAGCACTGCAGACACAAAACAATAGGAAAGGGAGTCCCTGCCCCGAAGAGCTTACAATCTAAGTGGTAAGTGGGGAGAACTCACAGAGACAGAAGGAGGGTGGGACCATACAGGGAAAAGCTAAAAACAGTTGCATTTTAACGATTTGGAGAGAATTATCGGGACACCGGGGATGTTTAATGAAAATACGGGACCGTCCCGACCAAACTGAGACATATGGTCACCCTACCCATAACTCCCGATGCCTTCACCAAATAGCTTCACATACTCACTACAAAAAGAAGATATCATGTACTGATACCCAGAATTGGCAGACACAGGCCTATGACGGTGGGGCTGGAAATCGCTCCCCTACTCGCCCACACCTATAGATTTCCTCATTTGGAAATTAGGAACAATCACATTTTATCCACGTTGTTCACTAGCTTTAAAGTGGCAAACAATGGTAATTTAATTTATAATCAAGGTGCTAATGTGGCTAATAGTTAAACTGCTGGTAAAGTGGAATAGTGGTATAACTGGCTGGTATATAGTGGTATAACTGGTATGACATTGTGCTATGTCATCCTTATAATAAACATCCATTATTATAAAAGATCTAGATTTAAAAAAAATGTCATACATTGTTACATATTGTTACATATTGTTACATAGTAGATGAGGTTGGAAAAAAAACATAAGTCCATCAAGTTCAACCTATCCTACATTTAGATGACCGATACTTCATCCTATATCCGTACTTACAGAATATTGAATATTGATCCAGAGAAAGGCAAACAACCCCACCTACCCCCCCCCCCCCCCCCCGTGATACACCATCTAATGATATCTCCTAAAGGGGAAAATAAATTCCTTCCTGACTTCAAATATTGGCAATTAGATGACTCCCTGGATCAACATCCTTCCCATGTTTACTTATTTGGTATATCCCTGTATACCTTTCCTTTTTAAAAAGATGTCCAAACTTTTTTGAACATATCTATTGTATCTTCCATCGCAGTCTCCATGGGTAATTTAAAGACTAAAGAAAAGTGTCCTTCTTTAACTAATACTCACTGTGCATTATTCTCAATAAGAAGAGAAGAACCCAATAAATATATTTTAAAAATTAGCTTTTAGTAAAAAGTTATACTATTACAAAAGTGTGCCATGGTGGCATCAAGCTAATTTACAGTATATTGAACTATTTCTTAAATACTGACTGTATCAGCACTTTTCAAAATTGGTGTTGTTATGAGAAAGAAAAGAACGGTTTGAAACCAGATAAGAAGTTTCCTACAAAAGGTACACTTGCCGATGACAGATAACAGGAAATCTAGCACTGCTGCATAAGCACAGAGAACATTTTACCCACAGGACTTGTTTTAGGACTTGAAAGTCCCACACCCAGCCTGTAAGATGATACAGCAGCATTTCCTGACCGAAGGCCAGATGAACTGACATTGACCGGAGCATCCTGCAGCTAAAACAACACATACAGTACACAGTACCGCTCTGCACTGCAGTCTTGGCCAGCAGAGTCAGCCTAGACAACAATAAAAAGTTTGCGACTGGGTGATAAGAATGAATCGTGTGTTTTTTAAAAGCACTAAGTGAAAAACACACTTTTTAAGTAGATACAACAAGGGTATGTTGGATAAAATGGGTCCCGAGTCCTGAACTGAGCAAAACCTGTACAAGCTGCTCAGCAAGCTGTGCAAAGCATTACGCTAGTGCCTTTAGGGAGGGCCATAAAACTAAATAGTGACACATTTCATTGCTATTTATTTCTGCATCCAGACTCCTGGTTTGTTTGCAGTACTTAAAATGTGCGATAATAAGAAAGCAGGAATACGGGGTAACCAGGCATTCTGTAAGGGCGCAATGCTGAGTATCTCCTTAAAACAAATCAGGAGACAACCCTAGTGCTGGCTTCTATTCAAGATACAGTGTCCACTGCAGAGACTTCCAGGAATCCTACTACATACATAGGGCAGTCTATGTATAGTCTATGTAATAGTGTATATTGGCAGTGATACTATGTTGAAGATACTGAGTCGGTTTTTTTCCCTGCTGTAAATGCCCTAATCTCTGTAGATTTATTCTTTAAAGCAGCAAAACATGTGAAATCTTATACAGGCGGGCCCCACTCACACGGCGGGTTCGGTTCCAGGCCCTCGACGAAAAGCGGAAATTGCCGAAAAGTGGAACATAACTTTTTTTGTGCAGAGCGCACAAATGCTATGTTCACCAGCGATTTCCCGGCCCTCCTCCCTCACAGAATGCTGCATTCTGCGCAAGTGCAGAGTCTGCGTTCCGTTCTGCGCATGCGCGGAGTCAGCGTTCCCTGCTGCACATACGTGGAAACATGAATGCAGTCAGGCAACAGTACCGCCATATTGGCGGATTGCCGAGAAGCGGAACACCGGGAAGCAAGGCCGTACTGTATAGGATTTAGAAAAATATATCAGTTCTGTAGTATTAGATATTGCTCTATTTTTTTATTTATTATTATTATTCAACTCTTAATGTCTTTTTTATGAGTTTTAAAGCATCCTTTGAAATCTATAGCAGATTTTAACCCACCTCACCAGAAGTGTAAGATCTTTGCAACACTTTCCTGTTTGTGATCATTTGTTGCCAATATTCCCAGCAGTTTGAGCTGCAAACTGTAACAATAGATAATGTTACCTTATTAAAGCTGCAGTTCAGTCTTTTTTTATTATTTATTTATTTATTTTTTTACTTCAATAGTTTCATGTGGGCAATCTCTAATTACCTAAAGAACTGTATAGCTGCCAGTCAATTCGTTCTCCATGTATTGGTCGGCGAAATTTGGTGCCATAATTAGTGAAGGGATCTGTTTATATTCTGCTTCAGTCCGTCAGTGGAAGCTCATGAATATTCATGAGCACTCCTGCACTGACATGTGCTAGAGGGAGGGCAGGGCTGACAAAGGGGTGTGCCAGGGCTTGTGACAGGACATGAAGGGGCAGTGCCTTAGCAAATGGTTGTTAAAATAGAATACAAGAAAATTGGTCTTTCAAAGTTGTTTTTTTAAAAACAGAAAATGCTAAAAGTATTTTTTCTTACTACAGAACTGATTTATTAAAAAAAAACACACACATGCAGGATATTGCCTGAACTGCAGCTTTAATATAAGATGCTGAGTTACACTGACTGAAGGATTAATTGAAACTGAAAGGCAGCCATTATGTTAGGCACACAATCAGGATTTTTACAGATGTATAACAGGGGCACCAAACGATTGCCAGCTTAGGTAACAATGTAGAAATATACATTGTCACAAGCTTTACATATACAAATAATAAAAAAATAAAATAAAAGGGGGAAATGTAGTATTGATGCTTTAAATACTTCCAAATGCTGTAATAAAGGGATTACCATGGTTTGGGGATCTTTGACCAAACTTGGACCTTCGTGGTAAACGGCACAGCAATAGAATATTCAGTGTAACTAGCGTAAATACATTGTGACCTTCTGAACATCACCAGGTGCCGTGCACACTATTCCTATTCTCCAATTCTTCCAATCCACGTCACCTTTTGCCCCCTTATCACTTTTCACAGCTCATGCTTATGCTATATAGAGTTCCGTCCCTTGCTACTGTAATTACCACCCAGAGTAGATTGATTCAGATGTTCAATCAAGACGTTTCCTAACCAAGGTCCACTGACACCTAAGACTGTTACAAAGTTTCAACTACTTCAAAAAAATATCTATTTACCTATGACTATCAAGTTCTGTAACTGAGATTAATTGGGCTTTGGCCACAAGCCAGCGCGAGATACAGTATAGCTGTTCTTCCATCGTTGCGTCATGCTTCAGGCTTTGAACATTTGAGGTGGGAGCTTTTTGTGCAATCAGATTTACCTGATCGTAAAAGCTGTCGTGAAATGATGGATGTTAAGATAGTCGTCGGTGAAGTGCATGTTAAGTTTAGCACTAATCCAGGGGGGATTCTGGGTAATAATGAGAATTCCATGGCTGAACTGGGCAGTAAATAAACACGATTGCTGTAAAATAGTCATTCTTTAGAATGGGATCTTTTCATTCTTAAAGCTGGGTCATGTAGCCACCATAGAAGTGCAAGAGACTGGCTCAGAGTCACCAAATATTGCTTAAGACGTTTGGGCCATAAAGTGCCTTACAATTTACCAGCACCTAGAAAATCTAGGCCAGGGGTCTCAAACTCAGTCCTCAAGGGCCACCAACAGGCGAGCTTTTATGGATATCCCTGCTTCAACACAGGTGGATATCAGTCTTCGACTGAGCCACTGATTGAGCCACCTGTGCTGAAGCGGGGATATCCATAAAAGCTCACCTGTTGGTGGCCCATGAGGACGTAGTTTGAGACCCCTGCTCTAGGCCCATGCCCAATATATTTTCTGGTGGTCAACTCCCTCCATTAGAGAGGACATGGGAGCTTTTTGCATGTACAGCGGTGTTAGGACCTACAGATACTGTAGGCCGTAGTGTGACATGGTTGTGAGATTAAAATACTTAGGCCAATGAATTGAACTAAAGGACTCTTGCTTGTGAAAAGATAAATAGAGAAGTATTTAACTATATAATTTGCCAAGTTGGATATAGCACAAAGGCTTTGTGTCTCTCACAATCCTAGCAGCCCTCCATGTGATACAAATATAGACATGATGTGTTGGGTTTGGGTTCTGAGAGTCTTCTTCCTGCACACAAATCTTGTCAATGTGTTCAAAGGACCCGAGCAGCTGTGGGGAAAAGGGTCCCATTTAAACAAAAATAAAAAGTCCCAAATAACATATGTTGGGACGGGATTAATAATTACTAATAATCTAAACGCTTACAAGCGTTTGTACAAATAAAAACGCAGAATTTTCCGTAGCCTGCAATCAAAGTATATCAAGACTGAATCATAAAAGGACAGTAGCAGCTTTGACAATGCAGTGATATAACTCCTTGAGGGTCGGAAGGGACATTAGCAGTCGCTTTTCTCTTATCTTATCTCGCAAATAAAAAGACTAAATCTGTTGCATATCTGGCAGGTCTTTCCTTATTTTAAAACCAGAGACAGAACATAAAACACAGACAAAGCTCAGTTTTTAGCACATCCAGTGAGACTCATACACGGTACAGTGCCTAAATATATATGTATAAATATCTAATAAGTAAAATGGTCTTTTAGTTTGACATTTTTGGCCAAAATTGTTGTAAGCCCCTGAGCCAACGCCAAGGCAGACCACATATCAGGGGTCCCTAACGCTAATATAAATTCTTAATAACCTGTGTAATAACAGGAAGAATGATTTATAGTAAATCTGTCAATATTAGTTGCAAATTTCTGAGTCTGACTGAAGCTTTTATTAACCTGTACATTACCAGGAAAAGCACTCTGTATTAGAGATGTCACAGCCAAACTGCAAGCAGGCAAGTTCCCCTGAGTGGAAGATGCTATGGAGTGAGCCCATAACCATTTAAATGTGGGAGGGGGTGAGCTTAAATTAGGAAGGAGGTTGCCACCCTCCAATCAGCCATGACTAGCTGGACAAGAATTGTAAAACATACTGGACACCTAACAAGCTCCTATTGAACCCCCAAAATGACCACAACATATATATAAGCATATGAGTGTCACAGAGGAGTGCTACTGAGGTCTTTCCTTGACCGTCCCCATGGATACAACAGATGAGATTTGTCCAAGTGGAGTAGAAAAGGACGGGTTCTGTGTGAATGGAACGCAACGGGAACGCAGCAGGAGCAGCACGGGGTTACAGGAAGCTATCTGTTTGCTATCTCTGGGAACAGATAACGAAACTAGAAGCCGTCAGGAAAAAAAACAATAAAGAAATATTTTCTCCATTATTGTATTCTGATAAATAATGCACAATAAAAAGTGCCCAAGAAGAATGTTACAGAGCAAAGAATGAGAAATAATAATAATAGCATGCCCCCGTCTGCGTTTCTATAACTCACCAATGACTTTTATGCTATCTATTATAATCAATAATGCTTTTAGATAATCTAACACAAAAATAGCGTAGCATGAAGCTAAAGCCATTCCTTATACTTAACATGTTTTTCCAAAAGCATCAAACTCTAGAACAGTGTTCTTCTATTTGATCACGGAACAAGTTAGATGTGTTTTCTGCAATATCACTATGGGGTCACATCTCTGCTTTCTTAGAGGATAGTTTTATTCCTACGCTGCTATGTTGGAGTACTGTGAAAACTCTGATATGCAAACCAAGGAAAAACAATGCAAAACAATAGACAAAACCATTTATTTCTAGATCCAATTAGAGCAAAGCCTTCGCCCCAGCAAAAAAAATGTCCCTTTTTTTATCACGAAAAAAGTTGCGAATCGGTCAGAACAAAGTTGTGCCGCGGTCAAAATTCAGCAAACATTTTAATTAATGATGCCAACTACAGATGGGCAAATTTTTGGGGGGCGGATTTGGATCTGCAGCGGATCGGCCGTTCCTTTGGTCCGCGGATCAATCTCGAAAAGGGCGATTTGGGTTTTGCGGATTTTTTATTATTATTACCAATACACTCCGCGGATTCTGCAACCCGTGGACAGGTTTGTACAATCCAATCCGCCAACGGATGGCTGAATCCACGGATTGGATTCTACAAATCCATCCACGGGCTGCATCCAATGGATGGTTTTTGATGAATCCGCGCGGATTGAAACCGTCCCAAATAGGGTTGCAAATTGTAACGTCGCAAAAGAGACTTGTCTCATTAAAAAAAAAAAAAATATGTGGTGAATCTCTTTGAATTGAGCTGTGACTCATTGGCGAGACAGCGAATTGTTTAAAAGTTCTGCGAACTGGTTCCCAGGAATACATTTTAGCCCCCCAAAAAATGCAAAAAAGTTTGCAAAAACATTTTGGAAACTTAAAGCTACAGAAGTTAGAAGTGTAGACCTATGAAGTCGAAAACAGCACACTTACCTCCGTGACATCCATTACTTTTATTGCTGCTAACTGTCCTGTTTTAACATGCCGTCCCTGGGAAAAGAATAAGACAAAGGTTTGATGAGGACAATTCATAGTTACACACATTGTAGATATCCATCAAGCTCAACCTATGTTACATTTAGACAACAGATACGCATTCTATATTTGTATTTACAGTATATTGATCCAGAGGAAGGCAAACAAAAAAACCCCAGAAAAAACATTATCCAAAATATCTCATTAGGGAACAAAGTAATTCCTTCCTGACTCCTGTAATGGCAGTCAGATTTCTCCCTGGATCAACATCCTATCCATGTTTACTTATTTGGCATATCCCTGTATACCTTTCCTTTCTTTAAAATAAAAAAAAAATAAAAAAAGGAGGAGGATCCTAAATATATCTATTGTATCCACCATCACAGTCTCTATGGGTAATTAATTCTACATTGTACCTGTCCTCAATGAAAGAACCCTTTATCTTTGTTACTGGTGAAATCTTCTTTCGTCCAACCTAAAGGGATGACCGTGTGCCGTTTGTACTGCCCGTGGGATGAATACTGTAGTTATTTGGGAGAAGGAGCAGCTCAGGTTCAATTCCTGGTGTCGGCTCCTTGTGACCTTGGGCAAGTCACTTTATCTCCCTGTGCCTCAGGCACCAAAAACATAGATTGTAAGCTCTATGGCAGGGGTCTCCAAACTACAGCCCCGGGGGCCACATCAGACCCCCCACAAGATTTTATCCGGCCCACAGAAACTTGAAATATATATATTTTTGCTCATTATATATCATTTCCCAGTGTGAGCGCGGCATCCTTTCTTTGTAATTGTCACATTTCTCTTTTGTTCTGAATCATAATCATGCCGATTACCCCAAAAAGATCCAAATAAAACTTATTCATTCATTTCAAAAAATATATAAAAATTATAAAAAGATTTTTTTTCCTTTGGCCCGCGAAAATGTGTAGAACATACGATGTGTCCCTCGTACTGAAAAATTTGGAGGCCACTGCTCTACAGGGCAGGGACTGTGTCTGCAAAATGTCTCTGTAAAGCGCTACGTAAAACTGGCAGCGCTATGCAAGAACAAACAATTATTATATTATTATTATTTGAAACTTTCTTGTATTGACCGTGAATATATTTGTAAATAGTGATCATATCCCCTCTTAGATTCCTCTATTGTAAATTAAAAAATAACTGTAATTTAGCTTGACTCTGCTCATAAGTCAGACTTCACATCCCCTTTATTCATTTGGTGGCTGTTCTCTCTTTTTCCAGTTCCACGACGTCTTTCTTATGGAGTGGTGCCCAAAACTGTACTCCATAGTCAAGGTGTTGGTCTTACGAAGGATTTGTACAGTGGCAAAATTATGGGTTCTTCCCTTCCGTCCATTCCCCATTTAATAAACGCCCATCATTGACATTCTACCTGTAAAAGCAGCAGATTACCGCAAAAGAATAACTCATCCTAAAACAGGCTCATACCACAGTGAGTCTTTTGTGCTACGATCTGAACACTGATGTGAACACTAGTCTTTTTCTCACGTCTATCACCAAAAACAAACACGCCGGCTTCTTGAGCCATTGCTGGGGAAATAACACTGATGTATTTCACATTTGAACAGTTTTTTTGTTTGTTAAATATTGTAAATGATTTTCTGTATTTTATTTGAAAAGTCGTTTCCCTAGTAATGCTGACATTACTGGGGGTGTATTTTACATTTTCACAACTAAAGAAGTAACCAAACAGACAGATATTATCTCATAAATAGACATCGTCCCTTTTATCAGGTCACCGGCCAAGATATTTTTACCCCATCCCAGCCCCCAGTTTTATTGCATTAGTGCTCCGAAGTATTGTTTTGCCATTTGATAATGCTATGCTAACTGGGGATAGGATAATTGGAGCCACATTCAATATCCCAAATCAACCGAGAACACAGAAAGACAGCTAATTACATTTCAATAGCTAAAGATAACGGTGAGAACCAGCAACTGAGAGAACCTCTCTTAGATATATTCCACTAATGAATGTTCGACATTTCCACGTGCTTGGTCATTATCTGCTTTATGTGATGCAAGTTATGGTTAGTGCAGTACGTTTCCTGCCAGCGCTGCTGCTTCTTTGCTGAAGGCCATTGTTTTGTCTATTTCCAGGCATTCAGTGCCTTGGCGATATGGCTCTAAGATCAACCAGCTGGTACAATAATCTGAGACACACTGGCTCCCTAATTTAACCCCACAGTGTCTGTGGTTGAAGTGAGATGAAGGCTCAATATCACACATACCTTCCACCGACCAGTACTGGCAGTGTAAGGCGGCATTTATAGCGGCCGCACGCGCTTTGGGTCGTATGATGTCACACGCGCCTGTCGCTTGCATGAAACCTGCACTGAGGTCTGAGGCGACGGCGGGGCGGAGGTGTGACGTCACGTGAGCGGTTCGCCATCATTGGCTGAACAGCGTACGTGGCCCGGCCGTCACACGGCAAAGACAAAATTGTTTGTCTACTCGAATGGCGCGCGCAGTCACGCTTCATCGCTCACGCGATCGTGCGCTATATGGGCGGCCTCACAGGGAAGAGATTAGTAGTTCGCACGTGAGCGCCGTCGCTACTACTATAAACGCGGCCTAACAATATCAAATTATTCATTAGAATGCATGTTTTTCATGGACCATTCAAAATGAAATATAACCAACAGATAAAGGTGTTAAAAATAACACACAAAAAACAACTGGAACTGAGTCACTGGGGTATATTGGTAGAGTAGATACAGATCAGGCTGGAACTGAGTCACTGGCGCATACTGGTAGGGTAGATACAGATCAGTCTGGAACTGAGTCACTGGTGTATACTGGTAGAGTAGTTACAGATCACTCTGGAACTGAGTCACTGGGGTATACTGGTAGGGTAGATACAGATCAGTCTGGAACTGAGTCACTGGCGTATACTGGTAGAGTAGATACAGATCAGTCTGGAACTGCGACACTGGGGTATATTGGTAGGGTAGATACAGATCAGTCTGGAACTGAGTCACTGGGGTATATTGGTAGAGTAGTTACAGATCAGTCTGGAACTGAGTCATTGGCGTATACTGATAGGGTAGATACAGGTCAGTCTGGAACTGAGTCACTGGTGTATACTGGTAGAGTAGTTACAGATCAGTCTGGAACTGTTTCACTGGCGTATACTGGTAGACTAGTTACAGATCAGTCTGGAACTGAGTCACTGGGGTATACTGGTAGAGTAGATACAGATCAGTCTGGAACTGAGTCACTGGGGTATACTGGTAGGGTAGATACAGATCAGTCTGGAACTGAGTCACTGGCGTATACTGGTAGGGTAGATACAGATCAGTCGGGAACTGAGTCACTGGTGTATACTGGTAGAGTAGTTACAGATCAGTCTGGATCTGAGTCATTGGGGTATATTGGTAGAGTAGTTACAGATCAGTCTGGAACTGAGTCACCTTGGTATACTGGTAGGGTAGATACAGATCAGTCGGGAACTGAGTCACTGGTGTATACTGGTAGAGTAGTTACAGATCAGTCTGGATCTGAGTCATTGGGGTATATTGGTAGAGTAGTTACAGATCAGTCTGGAACTGAGTCACCTTGGTATACTGGTAGAGTAGATACAGATCAGTCTGGAACTGGTTGAATGACAGTTCGGTATTATATATTTAAAGGGGATGTGCAAGTCCTCGTATGGTAATGTATATGATATATATATGAAACAAACAGCACAACTATAAACAATTATCTCAATAATATGAAACATATAATATGTTACTTCACACATAAAATGATAATGGGAGGTGTTAACCCTTAATAACTATCTATCCCTATTAATCTGCAGCCAAATAGGTCCATGGCTCCACAGATGCCGATGAATTGAATGCCACAAGAATGACCTACACTAGGAGTACAAATGGGGAAAGACAAAGAACATAGGGCAGTATTGTATGTCCAAATAACTGTGGCTAGTAATTGGTAAGATATGCACTCACAGTTAGAAAGACAAACAAATGCCTTTATCCAATATTAGGATCAGGGACTCTGCCCAAACCTTAACTATAAAACTATTTTTATACCTATTTCCAAGGAGAGCAGGGCAAATTGAAAATACCCTGAACTAATTAACATTTAATGAAGTAATTTATATCAAATTCCTCCCCGGGGGAACTTGCTTCTTTACGTCTGCAATCATTTTTTACATGTAAGGAGTGCCCAGAGTGTACCTTATTTGTCATTAGAAGATCCCAAGCAAGGCTCAGTATTTATTTCTTTAGTACATAATGTGTTGTGTAAATGAAAAATGTTAGTATATTGAGATCTCTCATTTTTGGAGGATACTCAACTTTTATTTTCAAAGAAATCGGTCTACATTGCCCGCGGCAGTAAAATAACTCCGGGTATGATTGTTTGCGTTACGTCCGATGAGTGCGGAAACCAGTGCTGTGATATAAGGATAATTGGTGGAAACCCTTTCCTGCGCTTGCTGGCTCACGTTCAAGTAGGAAAACAAAACATGATTCCCAAATGCTGCTCTTCAATTCACTTGCAGAAGAGTAGAAAGTTAGTGCGTCTCTTTGCGTTAATGCATGGGGTGCTCAACCACAGTCCTCAAGACCTCCCAAACAGGTCAGGATTTAAGGATATCCCTGCTTCAGCACAGGTCACTCCTGTGCTGAAGCAGGGATATCCTTAATACCTGACCTGTTGGCGTGTCTTGAGGGCTGGGGTTGAGAACCCTTAGCTTAATCTCCTTTGCTGTAAGTGTAAGAGGAATGAGCAAAGCATTGCAGGCTCGTCTAGTAACAAATGTGTTAGGGAAACATACACGTAATACCCAGTCATCCAGCCTATGCCACAATGTCCCAGTTTAGCACGTGTGTGATTGTAAATATTAACTCTGAAGGTTCTGAAACTACGGAGTAAGAGCTTTGCCATAACCATCTTTGCCATTTTGATTTCTTCTTTTCACCAGACGTTGGTTTCATTCCCATTCAGCCACACTGGCTATTTGTGTTACTATTGCCTAGATATATCCTTTTACCCCAGCACAACATCAGCATTTCTTGCTCTGAGGGTTTTTATACGCTTTTTTTTATAGTCATCATCAAAAGTTAAGCAGTTATTCTATGGAACCTATCCATGAAATGGCCTGAGCTGTCGGTGTAGGTTTGGCATGAGCCAGGATTGCCAGTTCTGAAATGCTTAACTCATCAGAACAGAGACAATTACTTTGAATGCTCGAATTGAGATGAGAAATCTGATGCCTGGTGAATGCTGTAGAATCAGAGAGGGGGATTTGGGTACTGAGAGGCAAATTATCCTCCAATAAACAGAAATAATTTACAACTGTGAATATGTATAATGGCTTTTTCCAAGAAATATCACATTTACGCTTGTTTTACTTTACCAAAAATAAATTATTTGACAATTATTACACGTTTTGTTGGACCGCCGTTAAAATGATCGTGGCCAAACGAACTTATTTCTGTAGACCTCATTTTATCAACCTATAGTTACCTTAACCCACGGGTGGCCAACTCCAGTCCTCAAGATCCCCCCCCCCCCCAATAGGTCAGGTTTTAAGGAGATCCCTGTTCAGCCCAAGTGGCTCAATCAGTGGCTCTGGTATAGACTGAGCCACTGATTGAGACACCTGTGCTGAAGCAGGGATATCCTAAAAACTTGACCTCTTGGCGGATCTTGAGGACTGGAGTTGAGAACTCCTGTCTTAACCAATTACAATTTTGAGGCTTTTAGGTATAATATAGATTTAGAGCAACAAAGGGGGATTTGAATAAATGATGTACATTTTGTTTGTTTCACCCTCTCTTTTCATTTCATTCTCTCTTTTCATTTCATTGATTGCCTCCAATAAAAAAAAAATAACAGAAAAATGACATGAAGCATACCAGCATTCCATGTCATACAGTATATGTCATCTTGTACACAGAGGAAGTATTTTTTAAAAGGTGCCGTATTACCCATTTTTAAATGTATGTTATTGCTGTGTTCAACACTGATAGTTTCCCCCCAAACTATCAAGATCATATGGAGGTGCAGTAGAGTTTCACTGATTTCAATTGACAAGCCCATATTCCTAGTATATTTTATTTAGTGTTTCTCTAGATGTGTTTTGGGTTTCCACCAAAAAAAAAGATCCGCCCAGTCTGTAACATTGTGAGGTTTAAATATCTATATAGAGGCTGCCCTTTCAACATGAGTGGTTTGATCTAAATACTTCAATCTCATGCCCACCGCATTCACTGCACCTCGGGTAGCAAAGTTGTATTTCATGGACACCCCCAAAATCAGTATTGGATTTCCCCAATAATCCAACCTGCCGAACTCCGCAAATAATGTCAACTCCCTCCCAGCACACGTTGGAAAACTATTCATGCGGGCTTTGGTTATCAATGTGTGTAGTAGCAGCAAAATGTGAGGAAAATGTGAAAATGAATATGGCAACCCAAGTGAGTTTCTGGGTATTGGGCGTGGGACTTCCCACCGACAATGTGCAATACATAGCAAGCCTGCAGTCAGCAAAATAAGTTATATCGGCCCTATGCAGAAAGAGCTTTTTAGAGTGGTTTGAAAACATTTTTTATGTAGGATAAAGGGAAGAAACACACGAGCAACTGCATAACACGTGTTAGTTCCCTTTTTCGTCCCCCAATATAATCTAAAAATTCTTGTGAGAGGAAGCTATAGGTTTCCATCTTGCCATGGTGCTCTTTGAGGGTTTATAATCTTTGTTTCTCAGATGTTACAAACAGCTGTTCCTCACTGGCAATCACACGCCAAACCACAAATCTGATCTTTATTAACTCTGCAATTCATTTACAATTGTGGCAAAGTTTAAAACAGGAATCCCCCTGTAACAAGGACTTATCCCCGTTTAAATAAAAGCCTCTAGTTAACTGACAGGCCCAGCAGAGAGCTGGTTAATTGCAGCTAGTCAATTAACCAGCCAAGGATAAACAAATAACCCTACGGGGAACCGACCCAGAGACTCCTTAGCACATTCACAGCTGTGCTGAAAGAGGAGATATTGGGGCCTATGCAGAGAGCAGCGAATTTTCGAAATTCGCCATTTTTTGGAGAAAATCGCGCAGAAAACAGCAGAAAATGGCGAGTTCCGAAAAACGCGCCAATTTTTCTTTTCTATTTGTAAAACTCGCCTCGCGGCTGGCGAGAACCTCAATCTCGCCAGTTTTAAAAATATCCTAATGCAGAGAGCCGCGAACGGCATCTAGCGGCTGTTCGCGCCAATAAAATGGCGCGATTGTCTCCTTTTTGCCTCGCCAGAAAAAATTGGCAAGAAGCTGCCGCTCGCGGCCATTGCAATGGGAAAAAAAAGGCGCGAATTTGTTTTTACACGTTTCTGAAGCGCGCATCTCGCCAATTTAAACTCGCCACACGCATCCATGTTAAACATAGCAGATTTCGCACTTTTCTGCATATGGAGAATAAAACTCTCCAAAAAAAGGTACTTTTTACTAAATTCGCCATTTTTAAAATTCGCTGCTCTCTGCATAGGCCCCATTGTCTTAAGCACAAAGGCTGTGCTGAGATCAAGACACCGGACACCACGCACCTGAATGGTCACCTGCTTTGGAGGTACCGCTTGAGACTTTGGGGGTGATAGTCTGGGGGGGCTGGAAAGGGGCTTTTCCTCCTAGTCTTGCAGATAGGGACTGGGGAAGTAAGTTAGCCCTTACAACGGATAGGTCTTTTGTTTCTTTTGTATACATGTTTTCCTTTAAACTGCTGTTTAAAGGGACAGGCTAAATGAAGCCATGTTTTAATTTTCCCAAAACTGTGTTCTTGTGTGTACGTCCGCACCTGCCTCTTACACTCCCCTACTCATATTTTTATTATAGACGCAGAACCAGCTAAACTGTAGTATTTTGTTCTCAGTGGACCACCTGGCTTTTGAGATATTGACCTTTTTATGTTCTGATCCCTTTTGGTGAAACAACATGGCATCCATTTAAGCCGCGCACTCATGCGCCAATAGGAAAGCCACAATGTCATCAGAGCATGACACGTCAGCTTGACATGTCATTGAATGACTGCCGGATGTGTTGGAAAGATGAGGCTACTGGCGGAAGTTTTTATTTCCCAGGTGTCTTGTACAATCAGAGGGAAATAGCTCGTGAACATGTCTACTTCTGGTGGTGAAGCCAACATGGTCCAGCTACAAGGCAGAACAATTAGTAAAAGATATTAACAAGAGCTTTACACAGGCTAGATAGATGATTTATGTTATACCAAATTGCCTCTGTTTGAATGGCTTAATCATTTGTTGCATTATATTTTTAGGGGTCCAACAGGACGAACTAGAACAAGAGGTCATGATCTGAAACTGAAGGGTGGGAAGCTCAGGGATAATGTGAGGGGTTGATTTCTGGAATAGCTTCTCAGAGGTGGTAGAGGATAATACAGTGAAGGAATTAAAAAATGCATGGGCCAGACATAAGGATATCCTGTAGATGAAAACTAAATACCTATTGGGGTCTTTTCAACAGACGCATAATTAGACGCATAAGATGGGCCAAGTACTGTACTACTTATTTGCTGTAAAATATACATGGGAGTTATTCATTAAACGGTGATAGTTCTGATCAGGAAACTATTGCAGTTAAATGAATAACTCCTTTTGTAGGATAGCTAAAATACACTGTAATAAATACTAATAAATCCATCTTCTAAAAATACCAATTGGACCAAAAACTATCGGTTCCTTTCTCCCATTGCAGAGTAAATGTGCTCTGTAACATTTATTTTTGTTTACTGATATCTGTTGGAGGTTAGAGAGAATTCCGGAGAACCTTTATAAACCGCTTCTTGTGTCGAACCACACACTGCATACTGTATAAACAGCTGCAAAAGGGCAAAACATGTTTTGCATTGATACAATTAGTTATCATGCACATAATATTAATGTTTTTACTTCTATAGGGCAGAAAATAGAACTTTACAGCCGTAATAAAAACCTTACCATAGGGGCTTGCAGTCCAATTTATTTGGTACACAATGATGTGTTCGTTTTACGTGCTCTCAATATCCAATACCCAATCATTGTTTGCCGTCGGAGGGGCCTAAAAAAACAGTTACTGCTCTAGCTTTGTGTTCTACTTCACTCCTTAAAAATTAATTCAAGTTAATTATTCCTTCAGAAACATAACCATTGTTTTGTTATGCAATAGCAAAGAGATGGTAATGTGCTTAAAAACTATTGTTGAATTGAAGTAATGATCACTTTCTGTGGGATTTCGCTTTCGGGGACCATAAAGAATGATTTATATCTTCAGAGGTGACAGCTGTGTCCGAAAATCCATCATTTCTTGGCAGTTAATTACCAGGTTACCCCCCTGTAGAGCAGAGGGTGCTCCTTGATGGGTTTATCATTGGTATTAGATTTGGATTTTATCATTTTATTGTTCTCAAAATAAGAGCATGTACTGTAGTAATAAAACAAGAAGTTAGACACTTTAACTTGCACGGAGCAACCAGGTAAGAGAAAAGCACCAGTGGGTCTCCATCCTTAGGAAATGTTGTTTAAATCTGTAATTAAGTCTTCCTATTTCCCTTCATTCCTCCCTTCTCTTACTTTGCTGTCAAGCCAAAGAGCAAAGGGAAAGGTGCCACGTTGTGTTACGTTCTTCTTATCATTTGGATACATGGGATTAAGGGGTAACGTCACACATGTGGTGATCTCCCGGGGGCAAGACGTTTGGTCCGGCACATAATTGAAGATTTTTTTTGATTGCTGCCTTAAACTATAGCTGGGCAATAAAAACAAACTTTGGGATATTTATAAGACTCACTGCTGTAAAATTCAAAAACCAAAAAAAAAAAATGTACCGTTATTAAAGAAAAACGGAACGTTATCATTGGAATAAAAAATATCATAGGATCATTTTAGCTTCTAAAATACCCAAACTAAAGATGTGACCAGTTACATGGGCCATAATGATATATCCTTTATAATATATATTATACATTGTTCCTATATAATTATATAGGTTTTGGGGTGTAAAAAAAGTGACAAAAAACCTTCACAGTACAGTAAATAAAAATATCACTTGTGAGCATATTCACACGTCTCAGACATTCCCCATTATCTCCCAGCATGCAGTGCTTCCCCTGCAGCCAGCATGGCTGTGCATATGTTGGTTCCGGCGTCGCGCGCACGCCGCCATTATAAGCACGGCCTTAATAAAAAAATATATACAGTATAAATCAATATACTGTAACACAACCGAACCCGACAATATGCACATTATATATCACATAAAATAAATACAAAAGCAAAATATCACATTGAACATATAGAAAAGCTAAATAAATGTAAACATAGAATGGCCTCAGTCAACTGCTTATATTAATGCTGTTTTTTTAGAGCTGTGCATTATCCTGGAAGTTTCCCTTTTATTCGAATACAATGAAGAAGCTCACAGAATTATACTGATTACTGATGCAACGAGCTCCTTATGCAAACGGCACCGTTTTTCTAATGCAAATGAAGTCCTATGATTTCATCCCTAATGACTTATAGCAAAGAGATTAACTTTTGGAGTAGAAATACAAATAACCGTTCTGAAGAAAAAGATAAGAAAGTCAGAAGAGCCCGAGGGAATTAAAATTTCCAATGTTACACACATGGGCCCGCTTCTTCCTTCATCCGCCAGTCAACGAAAAATATTCACATTATTTTTGCAAACAAAACTTAGTATCAAAACGCACATCTCGAATGCCAAAAGGATATAGAAAAGTATCCCAAGTAAAATGAGGTTTACTTCTAGTGAACTGATATTATTTATCAAAGCATAGCAGATTCGGGCTCTGCAGCAGGGGTGGGCGACTCCAGTCCTCAAGGGCAACCAACAGGTCAGGTTTTCAGGATATCCCTACTTCAGCACAGGTGGCTCAATCAGTGGCTTACTCGAAGACTGAGTAGCCTGTGCTGAAAAGCCACCTGTGCTGTCCTAGACTGAGCCACTGATTTGAGCCACCAGTGTTAAAGCAGGGATAGCCTGAAAACCTGACCTTTTGGTGGCCCTTGAGGACTGGAGTTGGCCACTCCTGCTGTATGGGCACATTTCCAGCATTTACTAGGAATGGCAAAAAATAGATGACGTGTTTATTGACTAATTGAGGTCTCTAGATGCAAGTTTTCTGCATCAGCTGGGTCACTTCTGCAGGATTGAAGAATGTATCTGACTTCTCGGGAACACCCAGCCCCACCAGCTTTTAGGAATAACCAATGCATTTGCACACAGGTTAATGGGCCTAATTTGCATTAGTTTAAAATGTTGGGTGGTTGCTTTCAAAACCTTGTCCGGTTCAGGGCGCTGACGAGTTGTTTGAACCTAACACAGGGGTGCTCAACTCCAGTCCTCAGACCTCCCACCCCCCAAACAGATCAGGTTTTCAGGATATCCCTGCCACAGTCAGTGCCTGCTTAGCACAGGTGGCTCAATCAGTTCCTATCCTTCCCTGCTTCAGCACAGGTAGCTCAGAGGCCCGGTCTTTGACTGAGTTTCTGATTGAGTCACCTGTGCTAAAGCTGGGATAAAACCTGACCTGTTGGTGGGGTCTTAAGGACTGGCGTTGAGCGCCCCTGTTTTAGGGGGAAATATGTCAAGGCAAATATAGAGCAATTTTTATATTGTACTTATTTGCTCCAAAGTATTAAAATACTTGCTCCAATGTAAGCTGTGTGTGACCCCCATACTGCAGTTTGGGTAATGTGAGTAGAAGTCACCCAATGTACTATATTGGGATGTACCAAATACTCCAAGTCTGAGTTGCTGTAAACATCTGAACCAGTAAGAAGCCAGGCAAACAAGCTACTAAAATGTGACACACCTGCGAGCAAAAGAAAACGATGTACTGCATACTGTATATCCAAATTTGTCTTTGCTTGTTGATTCTATGGAAAACCATGTCCTCCCTCTCCTGTGTTTCTGATAATATTCTAACCTAGCTACAACGTTATAACCCAGACCTCATCTACTAAACAGCCACGAGTAACCCCACAGCACTGTGAATCTGCTACTCTAAATCACAATCCTCCCCAACTCCCACAGCAAACTAATGCCTTCTTCACTAGCCAACACAAAGTTCCCCCGTGTCACGAGATCCTACTTGGCAATGAACAATTCACGTGAGCCCCAACGCTGGCGAGACCAGCACATTTTGATAGAACTTTTTAATATAACATAATTGCTCTACACAGTGAATTTGATTTTGTTTATGATCTCAGAGATACTGAAGCTTATAGTAACATTTTTAAATGT
Source organism: Ascaphus truei (assembly GCF_040206685.1). NCBI lineage: Eukaryota > Metazoa > Chordata > Amphibia > Anura > Ascaphidae > Ascaphus > Ascaphus truei. The sequence continues at coordinate 42,877,147 of NC_134498.1, forward strand.
AGCTATCAGACAGTGACCCGAGGCACTCTAATCAATGAGAGCTTTCAGCGCTCTTCACAGGCCGATGGAGGAGAATATGCCATTTAACCATGTGATTTTGAATGTGATTTGGAACAGAGACTCTCCATTTCCATGACGTGCCGCACGTAGCATGAAATCTTTAAAACTGCGATAACATTAAAGCCAAGTTGGAAAATAAATAAGGCGTACAATTGGTAAGGCGTGTGGCTATACGATGCTTTACCAATGCCGGCAATAATCCTGGGGTAGGAGAAGGAAAGGCAAGGGAGAGCTGCGGCATATGGCAGCGCTGGGTTCCATCATTTCAATGTAATATTCTTAATGCCTGGTTATACCCACGTACCAGCTTCACGTCCCATAGCCGGCAACAAACCTCACACTGATGGGACCCAAAAAGGGACACACACCGGTCTGTGAGCAGGGTCACTGGCTACGTGCGTCTTCAACCCAGGCTGTGCCAAAAAGCTGACGATCATAGGCAGGCAGACGATTATAGGGTCCCATGTTAAAATGGATTAGAAGTACAGAATGACACACTGTGTGCTCATTTGCATGTCATTACCCAGAATCCCTGGCTGCAGTGGAAGCACTGTATGCTGGGAGATAATGGGGAAGGGCAGGGTTGCAGAGCTGTCTGAGACATATGAATGTGCTCACACGCGGGATTTGTATTTACTATACTGTACATCATTTCAATTCAAATACAAGATCCCACCAAATACTAATAACTTATTATGTGCCAAATAAGATTACCACAGCTACCATTATAGGATTCCTTTATGATTATGGGATATGGTTTTTAAAAATGACAGCTGAGCTATTAGTTGTCCATTAGACCTTATTTTAAATGGTAGCCTTTGTAAATGCCGGTAATTTGATGTACATAGTTACATAGTAGATGAGGTTGAAAAAAGACATACGTCCATCAAGTTCAACCTATGCTAAACTTAGACAACAGATACGTTATCCTATACATATACTTACTTATTGATCCAGAGGAAGGCAAACAAAAAACCCCAGTGACATATCATCCAATGATATCTCATAAGGGGAAAAATAAATTCCTTCCTGACTCCAAGAATTAGCAATCAGATTACTTCCTGGATCAACATCCTTCCCATGTATACTTATTTGGTATATCCCTGTATACCTTTCCCTTTATAAAAAGATGTCCAACCTTTTTTTTTTTTACAAATGTATTGTATCTGCCATCACAGTCTCCATGGGTAATGAATTCCGCATTTTAACTGCCTTTACTGTAAAGAACCCTTTCCTTTGTTGCTGGTGAAATCTCCTTTCCTCCAACCTTAAGGGATGGCCCGAGTCCTTTGTACTGCCCTTGGGATGAATAGTTCTTTTGAAAGCTCCTTGTACTGCCCCCGGATATATTTGTATATAGTTATCATATCCCCCCTTAGACGCCTCTTTTTTAATATAATTAAATCTAATTTAGCTAGCCTCTCCTCATAAATTAGATTGTCCACCCCCTTTACTAATTTGGTGGCTCTTCTTTGCACTCTCTCTAGTTCCATAATGTCTTTTCTAAGGAGTGGTGTCCAAAATTGTACTCCATACCGATCCCTGAGGTACTCCACTCACGACCTTAGCCCAACCTGAAAAAGTTCTATTTATGACAACCCACTGTTGTTTGTCCTTCAACCAGTTTTCAATCCAGGTGCATATATTTTTAGGGTTGATTTTACTTTCTATTGCAATCCTTTTTTCATTATCCATTTTTGCTAATTTGATTGCTCTTTTGCAATTTTTGTTACATTCCTTATAATTCTGATACGAAGCCTCCGTCCCTTGTGACTTCAAGAATCTAAACGCGTTCCTCTTCTTGTCCATTTCCTCCCCAACCTGTTTATTTAGCCACATTCGTTTTGACTTTTTTCTTTTAATTGATTAATTTAATTGTAATAAATTAATTTCAGGGAGGCACGTTCCCATATTGTCTGCAATATAGTGACGGAAATAAGCTTTCTTCGTTAGGAAGTTTAAGGGAACTACAATATTAGTTCCATTACTGGGACCATATTTATACAAGAAAACAGCACAACATGAATTAGAGAAATGTAATTGCTTTCAATTCGATTGTTTTTCTTTGATAATTCAAAAGTTGTTTTTGACTGTTTTCGAGGCGCCCCATTGAGTGCATACAATGTATGAAAAGTTTCGTCCGGAAATACGGCAACAGATTTATGATGAATGTATTTTCGTCGAAAATCTGTTTTTTTTTTTTTGCAATGCCGAGGACAAGCTTCAAAAATATGTGTTTGCTTTCTTTTTTACATTAAACACGTTGGGCATATCAGTCTTCTCCCTTGTCTGTAATGTGATGGAACGGACTTCCAGATGGTTCATGGGGTGTAGGGCAGACAGAGCTTAGGGAACAATGTGTCAAAGGTTTATTCAAGGCTTCATCAGGGTAAAAAGCAAGAGATATAGAAAGCAAAAAAAAAACAAAACAAATCCCATTACTTCCAGTCGGGAATTTCCTTTAGTAAATCTGGGGAGTTTATTCCCAGGTGCAATTTTTTGACAAATTACCTTGGATAACACAACTGGACTTGCTGAAGCAATGTTGCTGTGCTTCATCGAGCATTAATTGACAGGCCGAACATGCACATTCTACCCCAGTAAAAAGGTTTAAATCTAAATGATTTCATGTGTAACAGGGTCCTATAAACGTAATGATCCCAACATTTTAAAATGATATCTATTTAACACAGAATTAGAAAATGATGCCCATTAATCCATCCCTGATATTATTCGTAAATATTACATTTGGAGTTTTTCCTCCCTCAAAAAAAGTCATTCGCGAAAAACATCATTTTGAATCCATTTTTTTTAGAACAAAACGATGAGTAAGTAAAAAATTGAAGCTGACAAGTTTTTATTAGGAATTAAGCTTTCTGCAGAAACCCACATTACTTAGCATTTTTTACACCAAACTTGTTTATTCTTTTGCTACATCAGTAACTCCTGCGCACACACACGCACAAGCACACACACCATTTCCACGTTGCACAATGAGATACAGAACTTGTGAAACTTAGATTTAGTAGACAAGAAAATAATTTATGCTGATGCAGGTCTATGATTTCAACAACAAACGACATAAAAGACTCCATGGTACATCCAATATGATAAATTATTTAGTACATTACTATGTATTTTATCTGTGTTCTTTCTTCATAAAAATGGGTCATTTAGTTCAGCACTGGCCAAAATATTTTAAGCTGCACCCACATCCCGGTAATCCCCATTGCAGAAGGTCCTACACTACCAATATTATACTGTGTGATGTATTTCTTCCACTGCACAGAGGGACAAGGAAACAGAAACACTGCAGCCGACAGCGTGGGGTGCGGGACGTGTATGCGCTGACTAAAGGGTTAAAATGTAAGAAGCGCTAAATGTGCGATGTATGAGCCACAGTGCAGTTACAACTGGCTATAAACTAGAAGTGCCCTAATAATTAGAGAACCCCTGATTCCTACTTAGGGGGGAAAAATTGGGGATCATTTTTTCGGGTAGGGGGGTGGGAGGTCCGTCTTATTAGTGCTTGCCCAAGGGCAGAATATAAACTAGGGATGGGCCTGATGTTTAGTGTTTAGCCATCATTATGAACAACGCCCATCAATAAATACCCAGCCTTCTGGATAATTCTGTAATGAACTATGAAATATTGAGAAGTAGTTTCACACACAAAAGCATATTTCTTGATACAGCTCAACCCCGTTATAACGCGATCCGTTACAACGTGAATCCGCTTATACCGCGATGTAAGCGTGGCTCCCAATTTTCGTATTTATGAATACTTTACAACACGATTATTGGTATCTTAAATACTTTATTGTACAATGCATACAATTGTACATTATTTCTAACGCGATCCGCTTATAGCGCAATGTGATTCTTTGGACCGCGAGCACAGCGTTATAAGGGGGTTGAGCTGTATTAGGAATGGAAGCAAATTTGTACTTGAGCACTACAGACAAATATTTAGGTAAACTGCTTGACCTATTAATTAGCTAAACATAATTAGTATAATTAGCTATATGTACTGCAAAAAGTCTGCATCCTCATATTGCAGGAAAATAAACACTATTTTTAAAAATCACATCCAGTGAAAACCTCTTAACCCAAAACCAAGAACTTGCAACACATTATTCTTCCTTTTGTTTTAATCACTTGAGTGCTCAATGGAAGCATGAACTTAACCACTTGTGAGCAATCTTGCCTTTTTCGAGCTTTTTCGTTATGTGAAAAGGAACTACTACAGGTTTAAGGTCTCAAGGGAAATTTCAATTTTGAGATCAAGATATATAGTCTAGTACATCTATATATTGTAGTATATGAGCGTTATTAAGTTAGATATGTCAAACCTCACTGTTTTTAAGAGTCTCACTGATTTGCAGCATAAACAGTCGCTCCAAAACAAATCAATTGATTCCGTCGCTAGCGCTTATAGTAAGCGCGACGGCGACGGAGCGACTGAAAATTTGGAAGCCGGCTAAATTTTATTTTTTTAGAGACAGTCGCCACATGTGACTGTCTCTAAACCAATCAAATTGCGCGGCCCGCCCCCCTCTAGTGAAGTCACTGGCGACAGTGGCTAGAAAACTAATTATTACTTTCGCTGGTGGCGACTGGTGACGTCATCGGTCGCGTCGCCAGCACTATAAGCGCGGCCTTAGACCCCAAGGGTGTTTCATTGATAATAATGATTGCTTTTTCTAATAAAATGACATACTGACACACCCTAATCTCACTAATTTCGTCTCCTAGAGATTTACATCTGACAATTCTCTAAGTAAAAACTACATAGGATTCACTTTTTGTTAAAAAATAAATATTCGAGAAAAGTTCAAGTAAAAACCGACGGCCTCCATGATAATGTATCGCAGTAGTAGCAGCCCCAGTTTAGTTGGATTTGAATTTTTTTTTTTTACATACAATATTTTTTATATAATATTTTTTATATAATATGTATATATATTCTGGCAGAGAGCAGGAGACCAGTCAGATAGTGTTCTCTTATTATGAATATGGTACCAGATTATACGCTTTTATATTTTATAACCAGGCACCAACTTAGATAAGAGTATTATATTCGTTGTGGTTCTAGCCAACTGTATGGAGACAAGTCAGAGTGAACAATTAATACATCACAAGACAAGTATAAATTAAATGTCCATATAATTAAATGATGAATGTAATTTGAATTAGTTATTTATAGCGTCTCTCTCTCTTTGCCTGCAGACACTCGCACCCTCCCTTACCCTGCAGGCCCAAACATGGCGGGAGGTAAGGGAGGGGAGTCTTTCATACGTACTTGGAAGTGGGAAGTACTGTGAGCGCCGAGTCGAGTGTGAAACACAAATGCGGTTTTGCCCAGTTTATGCTTGAAAAGGGGGGATGTATGGATATCATGAATCCGGACTCGCTCATCTCTCATTATCAGTAGTATTATCAGTAGTATTATCAGTAGTATTATCAGTAGTATTATCAGTAGTATGAGCAATACTAAAGCTCACATAGGGTAGTTGTTACAGTGTGGTTGTGCCATTGTACGGTTTCTATTTCGAGACTGAGGCCCGTAGCCTCTCGCCCGCGTCTGCTTACTGTGTCTTTGCATGCAATAAAACTCAGGAAGCATGACGGAGGAAGAGAGAGGAAGTGTCTGTTGTTTTGATAATGGGGATGGGTATAGACCAGGGGTGGCCAACTCCAGTCCTCAAGGGCCACCAGCAGGTCAGGATTTAAGGCTATCCCTGTTTCAGCACAGGTGGCTCAATCAGTGGCTCAGTCATAATGACTGAGCCACTGATTGAGCCACCTGTGCTGAAGCAGGGATATTCTAAAAACCTGACCAGTTGATGGCCCTTGAGGACTAGAGTTGGTCACCCCTGGTATAGACACAAAAGACAGCATAATTAATTACAAGCTGTGAAGACAGCATAATTAATAGACATGCAAATGAACATACAGTAATATTTACAGTTGCTTTATGCTTTACTGTGGAGGGTTTTTGTCACTTTTTTTACCCACTATAACCTTAATAATTGTGGTGATTACCTACTCTTAATCTCAAACCAGCAGAGCCAGCAACCAACCTCACACTGATGATACCCATCAAGGTTGAAACATGTCTGTGAGTGGGTTTACTGGCTTTGCATCTCACCCCAGGCTTTGCATCTCACCCCAGCCTTCGCATCTCACCCCAGCCTTCGTTTAAAAGCTGTGTTTAAAGCAGCATGCATTGGCTTAAGGGTTGCTCTGTAATAGGAGCTTGAGATAAAAGGTGGCACTGTGTGCTCATTTGCATGTCATTTCCCAGAATCCCTTGCTGCAGTGGAAGTGCTGTGTGCTGGGCGATAATGGTGAAAGACAGGGTTGCAGACCTGTCTAAGACATGCAAATGAACATACAGTAATAGTGTTTGTGTGTGTGTGTGTGTGTGTGTGTGTGTGTGTGTGTGTGTGTGTGTGTGTGTGTGTGTGTGTGTGTGTGTGTGTGTGTGTGTAATAATTAACGGTCCTTTAACAGCATGCAGAACACATTTGTCTTCTGAATGCTATTTTTGGACAACATAGAGAGTTTATTGAGTTGCACAAGTTTGTACAGTATCTGACAAGCATGTTTCTTATATTTAATCCCAAGGGAATTTAATGGTTCCATTTGTCCATTTATCTTCCATTATTTTCCCCCAATCTATTTTCTCTGCTCTTTTTCTTTCTTCTGTCAACGTTGGCCTTGTAAGGAAACAGAGACATCTCCTGTGATCTGATTAGTTTTGATATCCAGAAACCATACAGTACTTTATCATACTGTAAAAGCGCTGAATTCTTTTAGTGGTTCCTATACTACATCATTCTCACTATCTAAGGCTAAGGCCCCGCTCCCTCAGTCAGCGCGCCCGCACTGCAGACAGGCGGCGCGCTGACAGGCACAGACCGCGATATGCCGTCTATAGGGAGCCGGGAGCTGGAGCGGGAGGGGGGCGGGAGTGGGAGGGGGGGCGTGGTTTGAGTGGAGGGACCCGCTACTCCACTCCCTCCCTCCACGGGCTCGGGCTCGGTCTCCCGGGCTGCCGGAGGGAGCTGCTGAAAGGTAAGCATCTCCCGCTCCCTCCCCCTTCCCCCTCCTCACACACGCTGATACACACGCTGATACACACACACACACACCACCCCCTACCTTGTATAGGAAGCTGTCTGACAGCTCCCGCTCTCGCCCCCGCCGCTGATAGGCTCATCAGCGCACCACGTGACGCGTCACCGCTCGGGATCACAATTTTCTTGCATCCCCTGGCGGCTCAAGCGTCACAGTGCGTAGTGAGCCAGCAGCGAGGGGGGACTGGGACCTGCTCAGAAGGATTCCCCTGCTGTTGGGGAACGCTCACGCAGCCGCTCGCACCGCCGGGCGCAGCGGGTCCCAGCCCTAACTCTTATCGGTTCAAAATTAGCCTTGAAGTAGATTTCTAAACCATTGTAACAGCTTTTTATTTTCCACAAAGCTTTCATAAAGTATTTTTGACTATATATATATACTGTAATTCAAAAGAATTGTATAGTGCATTTTTGTCCTTTAATCTTTTTTTTGAGAAATAGGCTATTATTAATAGAGATGTATAAATGTCCCCTAGGTTTCTATAGGGCAGATTTTCAGGAAATTGTAAAGAATATCGCAAATCCACACACTTCTTTTCCAGACATACGGTATCTGTGCGAATTACTGTCATTCAAGAACATGGATAAACAGTCGCAGATTTTCCGAACGTCGCACACATCTGTGAAAGATGCCTAGAGACCCACAAATGCAACACAATATAAAGGCCTAGTGCAAGAGAATTTAAAGCACATTTTAGGGGCTTAAATATCTGCGAATGTTTCCATTTTTGATAATGTTTTATGCATGGAGAATGTCGGATATTGACCATAAATGTGAATTTGACTTATTCCTCTTTAATTCTGAAAAATAGTTTTGGTTCAGACAACCCAAATGTCTTATCTACGTAAATAACATTTCTTAGCTTTGATCCACAGGATACTGTAACTGCTGAATGATAATAAATATATATCTAATAATCAGTGCTGTGATCAAACATCTACATTTCTGATTGATCAAGAGATGATTCTGATCATCATTCCCTAATACTGTGGGTCGCCAAATGCCATGTGGATGAATCATTTTAGTTAAAGCAGCAATACGGGTTAACTTTATTTATTTTTTAATTATTATTACAGGATTCAAGCAGGGGGTCTCCGGAGCTGAACCCCGTTACTTTCAGCTCTGGGGACACCCTGCTTCCAGAGATACTTGCCTGCGTAGGGGTTGCCGGTATCTCAGTGGAGTTTAAAGGTCCTGGTCACGCGGTCCAATAGGAGGCCGCTCTGGATGAGGTCACAGGTTCCAACTAGCCCGCGTCACATGGGACATTTAAATGCCGCCGATTTTAAAGGTTACTCACTGCATGTTAATTTTTGTTATCAGTTCTAGCCACAGGAATAAGCTTAGCAGAACTATCTTTTGTAGTAGGGTCTTATCTATGTTCAGGTCACTTCCTCTTTTTGTTGAATGCATTGGACAGTAACCGGAGAGTAGCAGCAGGGGTAGGTTATCCAAAATGAACCACCAGCTCAACAGAATGCCAAGGCCATGGGTAGCCAACTCCAGTTCTCAAGAGCAACTAACAGGTCAGGTGTTCAAGATATCCTTGCTTCAGCACAGGTGGCTCAATCAGTGGCTCAGTCGAAGACTCTTGAGGACTGGAGTTGGCTACCCCTGGCCTAGATGTTCTAGATGTAAAAAAAAACCAGATCTACAGTTAATATAGCTAAATTCATATAAATATGCCCCAGTGCCACTTTCAGCGGGTCCTAGGTTCCAAGAGATAAAGAAGTTAAAGAAAATATCAACAACAAAAAAGTTGGGTACATTTCATGAAAGAAGATAAAACACAATACGATCAAATGTTCTAATGTTTGAACAATGCATTTTCAACTTAAAATACTACATTATTGCACTTAGGACTGGTGTGGACAACTCCAGTCCTTAAAGACCACCAACAGGTCAGGTTTTAAGGATATCCCTGCTTCGACACAGGTGGCTTAATCAGTGGCTCAGTCAACGACTGAGCCACCTGTACTGAAGCAGGGATATCCTGAAAACCTGACCTGTTGGTGGCTCTTGAGGACAGGAGTAGTCCACTCCTGCCTTAGGACAATTGCATTTGAACCCCATTGATCAAGAAGAAAAAGAAGATTCAAACCTTATATACTTGTCCATATGTCCCATTTCCAACAACTTCAACCAGCTCAAATATTCCTGCCGGGTCCTGTAAAACATTAGAGGTTGTCAGTTCCAATCGGACGTAAGACGCTGTTGATATTACTGTTTACTGTCATTAAGGAGAAAATAGCGTTCTGTAAAATGGTTCAGAAACTGATTCTACATTGCAATTAATGTATAATTAATGTTGCTTACTTAAAGAATTAAACTCCATGCACACTTTAGTTTGCCACGCTTTTATACTAAGCTTGGATACAGTAGCTTGATGTCTACTTTTTAAAAACCATAACAAACAGTGATATTAACAAAGGGTTAAAGATGACGATCTCCATGTATGTATAGGTGGCTTTTTTTCAGGGGGAGCGCGGTGGAAGGCAGTTCCTATACATTTCTCCATTGACTACGTGGTACATTTTATGGCACTATTGTTAGGGTGACCATATTTTTCCCGGGACAAACCAGGACAAATTTTGCACATGAGCGGCTGGCAAGGGGTGACCGCGCATGCGTGACGGACGCTTGCCAGACACTCGTGCGCATGCATGATTGGCACTGGCTGGCCACACATGGGCAATCGGCACTTGCCAGCTTCTCGTGCACCTGCGTGATTGGCACTTGCCCACAGCTGTACTTGAGACAATACAATACAGGGAATTATAGTACAATAAGTGCAACAAATAAGATCAGACAATAGGAAAGGAAATCCCTGCCCCGGACAGCTTACAATGTAAGTGGTGTGATGGGAAACTTACAGAGACAACAGGTGTTGTAATAAGTGCAGTAGATGGCAGTCATTGGTAGTAGCGACTGTGGGTGTGGGACAGTAGCCATGAGTCTCTAGGCTATTGGAGCGCATCATTTAAGAGGTGAGTTTTAAGGTAAGTCTTAAAGGTGGGGAGAGAATGTGCTTGGTGTATCGCGAGTATGAGGGAGTTCCACAGTTACGGGCAGTGACATAAGAGCAATATACTACAACCAGCATTTAACATCACTTTCAGACTGTGGCGTTTTTGTGAAATGGTGTACGAAATGCAAGAAAATAATAAATAATCCAATCAAATAGGAAAATATGGCAAAAACATGTATCCAATTCCAGTTATTAGTTTTATTAATTTAAATCACAAAATTGTGTTTTTGTTTAAATGTAAAAAAAAACCAAGATCCCGGAGCTCAGCTCTCACGAGATCCCTCACTGAAGGTGGCCCTGGTTTTGGATTAGTGCAGACGTTTGCCGTGTTTCCTGAATGGCTTCCAGTACAGGAAGTGGCGGGGTTTGTGGAAAAGATGGGCAACATGGATGTTTCACAGTAAAATAAATGAACAAGGTCTTTGATACTTTAGGTCACAAATATATGTTTTTGGTCATCTCCATCCCTGTGTTGGGCGAAACCGTGGAAACTCTTACAGGAGTGTGACTGATTTTGTGTGTGTTCCCCTTTACAAAACAAAACACGTTCAAATACAAATTAAAACAATTTTCCATGAGGACTAAGTAATACTTTAAGCTTCAAATAGAATGCTTGTATATTTTGATATTTTCATGGGGAAATATTAAGAACATTTTCTATTTGTTGAGTGAGTGAAAATAAAACGTCTCTGCAAAGACAGATGGTACAGTCCGTTTTCTAAAGAGTTGATACAAGTATCGCACCAATTTTTTTTTTACCACCGGATCCAAATCCATCCCCCCCAAAATTGCCCATCTCTAGCTGGGACCTCAACTGCACCCAACGGGGGCTCGAGAGACCTTTATACGTCCCAAGGGCGATTGACTCACGTTTGTTTGTGAGCTGAACGCATGAGTTGCATCTTTTTTATATTTAGCAAATGGTTTTACACTATGTATTTTTCTTTTTCTCTACATACAGTACATGGAGGACTTATGCAATACTGTGACTAAGGGGACATCATCCATCACAAGAAAGGTTTTTTCCTTTTACTATATCCCAGAGAGATTTTCGTGCCCCAAATAACTTCTACTTTGGATACTCTTGTGAAGACTTCTTGGAAAGTCTGATCTCTAGGAGCTGCGCCTAATCGGAGGAATGGAACGTGTTACTACGTTTTATACGGCTTTTCGTGAGGCATGAGGGTTTAAGTTATTTGCGCTTCATCTTCTTCACTGCTAATAAAAATAACACAGCCTGCAAGTGAGCCATAAGCCCATTAACAAAAGACTCAGTAGCATTTCCAATTTGTGAAACAGGTGGGTAACGCTAATTGACAGGTCTACCAGATTAAACACACATCATTAGCAGTATGTGCAGAAGGCTAAATGTAACTTGATTTAAATACCTGTGTGTTTTTTTTTTTAAATACTGACTTTATCTTGTAAATACGACCATGTGCCACCATTTAAATCCATCAGCACCCCACATCTTGCATGTGTCTTCCTCAATGCCATGCCTTGTAATTTACCAACGTGGACCTGTCATTTGACTCTCCGAACAATGATATGTTCTGTAATGTTGTAGTTCATTATCTTTGATTATATAACAGGTTTTTCTCTTGGGGGGGGGGGGGAGTGGTCGCATCAGGCAGTGAGGTCTCACTCACTAGTAAATGTGGCTTGTGTGTTTGCCGGCACTATGGGAAACTGGGCTGTGTGACAAAGAATGCAGGAGTTGTATTAGGAAGAGATGGTGTGAATATTATGGGTAGAAGTAGCCAGTCTCCGGCTGCCGTACACAGGATCAGAAGTCAAAGTTAGGGGAATACTTCACTTAAAATATCGTCCTAACCATCAACCGGACGTACTATAGCCGCGCACTGGATGGACCCCAAACTTCCAACACTTACGGGAGTTAAAAACAAGATATGGTTTAACCGACAAATGGAGAGACTAATGAGTAACCCTACAGACTCTTGTTCCAAATTGCTCTTCGACTGAGCCACCTGTGCTGAAGCAGGGATATCCTTAAAAACCTTAACTGTTGGTGGCCCTTGAGGACTTGCGTTGGCCAAAACAGCAATACTGTATCACATTGCAACATACATTTTCAGCATGAATATAAATTGCTGCTTCCATCTTCTTAAAGCTGCAGGCCAAGCAATATTCTACATGTGTTTTTTTTTTTTATAAATCAGTTCTGTACTATGAGAAAATATTTATAGCATTTAAAAAAACAACTCTGAATGACATTTTTAATGTATTATAATGTAACAAGCATTTTTTGTTTCTATAGCAACTATTTGCAAAGTCACATCCCCTTCCTCTTCTGAAACAGACTCTGGCACACCCCTTTTTGAGCCCTGCCCTCTCTCTAGCAGTGCACCAATTGCATCTAGTGACTGCCTGGTCACATGATCTTCCCCCAGAGAACTTTGCATCTTTGGTCCTCTTCTGCTGCACTGACGGCCATTTAGTGAACCCCGAGCAAAATCTTCGCCGAGCGATCACAGGAGAACGGAGCGATCGGCAACTTAGCTAATTACTTAACATTGTGTGGATTGTATTGATGCACATATTAGAGGAGGGGGAAAATACGGCAGCTTTAATATACTTTTAAAACATAGTAAAATCAGTAAACAAATCACAGTTCCCTTTCATATACATGAATCTGTTTTAGTTACATTAGTGATCTGTAGTTAAGTTGGCCACAGAAATTCCCTTTAAAACAATCATCAATTTGAATTGATTTAACTGATTATTTGAGAAACCTGTTACATCTAAGAATCTAAGAACGAAATGATCCTTTAAAAATAAAGCAACGCCATTCCAATTTGTTTCACATTACACAGCTGGCCATGATACTCAAAACAAACTATTATGCAAACAAGGAAGGCCAAATACTGTATAAAGCTTCTGCTCACAGAGATTGGCAGAGGTAGATTAACCTGGAACATTTTCTTTTATATGTCTGTTTTCATCAAATTCATGGCTACAGTGAATTACTCCCCTACCGGGCATTGTAGAGCAGTAGAGCTAAAACATCCATAGATTGATATGGTGTCCAGTATTGAACTGGAAAGTCCTGTATTTGGACACTGTCCAGTAAAAAATGAAGAGGTAATACTGGACATGTATGTGTATATAACCTCTATGACCTCTATTGGAATTCCTCGAGCAGGGCTGCTGCTTGGGGACTGGGCATGTTCCTCCATCCTGATTGGCTGCTGCTGGGTAATGCAGCCAATCAGGACGAGGTGTCAGGAGCCTGAGGGTTGAGCCAAGGAGAGGAGGAAACAGCATGGAGAAGAGTGTGTGTGTGTCCAGTATTTTTGGAGAAGCCATCTGGCAACCCTATCCATAGATATGTTATATACTATTGCTAAAGTATTGGGTAAAAACACAGTTATTAGGAGACAAAGTTTACACCTTTTATTTAGAATAGAGGAAGCAGAAGAATTGTAAAAAACAAAACTTTTCGATAGTCGCAACATTGAAAATGAAAGGACGTTGTGGTTGTTTGTGATACTTTATGTCAAATAACTCTTTTTTTTAATAGTTGAATATATACATGAACAATATTTAAAGTGGGGTCTGTGTATTCAACCGTTGGGTGCCCTGCGACATCGGTACCATGTCACATGGCCTCGCACCCCAGGGGCCGCTAGACATGCCATTTCCCCTTGTTTAGTAAAGGAGATCGCATGAACTGCTTCACAGGAGCGCTGAACATTATGTGAATGGAAGAGGTGGTGTCACCGCTGTGTGATCGCTGAAGAGCCAACACATGATAGCGACTTGTCCACAGCCTTTCTGGTAGTCAGAGCCGGCTTGGTGGCGGTGCTACTGCATCGGGCCCCGCACGTACAGAGGCCCCCATGTTCGCTCCCGGGCCCAACGTCCGTAATCACAGTTTAAATGCTGTGGTGCTTCCACCACAACATTAAAACTCTGATTATGGAAGCTGGGCTGGGGGACGTGTGCGGGGGGGCTTTGTAAGGGCCGACATCTCCGGGTATGTCAAGTGATGACGCGTCGTCACGTGACAAGACAAAGCGACGTCACATGACGTGAAGGGCGAAGGTCGCGGAGGAGGGCGGGGAGTTGGAAAGAGGCCCCGCGCACGCACACTGCAACGCGCCCTGCAAGGTTTCAAGCTGGCCCTGCTGGTACTCAAAGGGTTAAGGCAATTATGGATCAAAAGTGGTGTCAACATACGAGGCACTTTGCTTCACTTTATTCCGTGTGTGTCAGCTGCTGGTTTGGAGTCTCAATAGGAGGGTTGTGGAACAGTTATATAGTATATTGCATAGTTTTAAAAGTCCACCAAGTGATTAAACTGCAATAGTGCCAATCTGTTCCCATTGGAGTGAATACACTGATCAGCACTTTCACAGTTTAACAACAAACCTGGACTCCTTGCTCACAATAAGACTTTTTCTAGCGGTGTTGCAATGGCATTTGTGGGTACTCATCGTCATGCGCGTGACGTCACCCGGGGCGCCGCTCCACCAACCCTGTGGATTGTGGGTATGAACCGCCCCTTGCTGCCGTCCGCGCATGCCCAGACTGAGGCATGAGGAAAAACATTACTCATCTAGGAGTAGAGGCAGAGACTAGATGAGTAATGTTTTTCCTCATGCCTCAGTCTGGGCATGCGCGGACGGCAGCAAGGGGCGGTTCATACCCACAATCAACAGGGTTGGTGGAGCGGCGCCCCGGGTGACGTGACGCGCATGCGCACTAGGCTTGCGGTGTAATCTTTCACAGATTTTTTCAATTTGCCTATTATGAACTAGGTATTTAAGGTGCCTTACTCCAGCATATCCCATACTCCTTGATAAAGCACCCGTGGGTCCGAAACGCGTAGGAGGTTCCTGTCTTTGTCCCCCAAGGGGGTGAACTTGTCTCTCACCATGCACCAATAAAGGAAAGCTTTTTACTCCACACCTGGCTCCCTGGCTGTGCGCCATTCGTTTTTTTCTTCATGTTACATAAGTAGCTTGCTAAATGGGACATTCATAAACAATGTCAGCTTCTGTATGTATACAAATGTAGCAGACTTCATTGGTCCAAACCGATAACACATATTGCTTTATAATGCAGAATATCAGAGTTTCAATAGGATTCAATGGCAGTTATAATGCAGAATATCCCCCCACAACAATAGCCTTTGCTACATCTAAGGTGTATAGCGAGAAATCTGCGGCAAGAACTCAATATTAAACGGTAGCTCTTACAAGAGTGTCAATATCCAAGAGGCATAATTTGACTGAACAATAAATAAATACAAATATTGCCACTGAGTGACCCAGATAATATGCCCATTAACGTGATGGAATAAAGCTCATTAGGTAAAGAAACCCCACTCGTGAGTACTGGAGCGTGTTACTGAGTTAAAGCTGCAGTTCATGCAATATCCTGCATGTGTTTTTTTTAATAAATCAGTTCTGTAGTAAGAAAAAATACTTTTAGCATTTTCTGTTTTAAAAAACAACAACTTTGAAAGACCAATTTTCTTGTATTCTATTTTAACAAGCATGCTTGTTCCTATAGCAACGATTTACATTCCCCATATTTAAAGATGTCGCCAAACTTTGCCGATCAATAGACGGAGAACGAATTGACCGGCAGCTATGCAGTTTTTTTAGGTAAGTAGAGATTGCCCACATGAAACAATTGAAGTTAAAAAAAACGGGAGCCTGAACTGCAGCTTTAAAACATAGTAGCTCAAAAAAAAAGTTTCAGACCGTCTTGGCAGTAATTCATTAATTTCTCATACGTTATCAGCAAACTGCATGAAGCAAGAGACCAAAAGTTTCCCCAACAGCGATGAAAGTTATCCAAGTCCACTGCAGTCATGATTACGAGCGTTATGCTTTAACATTGACATACTGCACCAGTGCAAATTCAGTTTGACACAGAAACACAGCGCCTTGATTAAGCCTGCAATCTGCAGAGTGCTTTATTGTGCATATGTGATAAGAACTTCACAAGCTTACAAGTCTTCATGTAGTGGCTCCCATAGGCATTTACCCATCCATTTAACTCCTTCTGCACCCAGAAGCATTTCACCAACCAATGACGCAATTAGAATGCATTCTAATTAGTCGCTTTCAGGCAAGGCTTTTATCTAAAAATAGCAGCAGTCGTTAACTTACTCTTAAAGAGGCCAAGTCGATGTAGTCCAGAGATTTCGTAGTGAAGACTCTTGCCATGTCGGTTATTCTTTAAGGAATTGTATGCGCAAAGTTTCCTTTAATGCCTCTTTGAACACCAGATTTAATTGCAGCAGAGATCTGTGTTTGTCAGTGTGTGTCAGCCCATGGCTATAACGGAGTGTGTGTGTCTCTCTGACAAACACAGGAAACTTCACATCCAGCAAAACCCGGAAAACACACACAGAGGAAACCAGAAACAAATCTGTTTTTCTTTAAGAAAAAACAACATTGCAAAGACATTTGCTGGGGAAAGTGAGGGAAGGAAGTGACGCTCCAGAGATCTGGAGTTGCAAAAATAAATATTGTTAGCACCTTTTTTTATTGTTTTTAAACGGCGTTCTTTGCCAACATTGGATGGTGCACCTCGTATAAAGGTTTCAAGAAGAAGTGCTGCTGTTAAATACTTGCTGTATGCATACAACTGTTTCTAGACGCTGTGGAAGATTTATTTTCATGTTTTATTCCCTGGATGCTTTGTGGCTTACAGGCATGTCCCGCATTCAACAGATAAATTGCATTAGTCTAAACTAAGCACTCAAGGTTTCTGCTAAATATATTATACAGATCCGGAGTGGGCAACTCCAGTCCTCAAGGGCGACCAACAGGTCAGGTTTTCAGTAGTATATCCCTGCTTCAGCACAGGTGGTCCTCAAGGGCCAGGGTTTACGGATATCTCTGCCTCAGCATAGGTGGTCAATCAGTCTTCGACTGAGCCACTGACTGAGGCACGTGTGCTGAAGCAGGGATATGCTGAAAACCTGACCTGTTGGTCGCCCTTGAGGAATCCAGCTGCCTTCCCCTAGGATATCCAGCTTTCCATAGAGTGTAAAATGTTTCAGCAAATTTTAAGTGATTCGTTGCGGGGAGACACAGCCCAGATATCACGTCTGCTCCCCTTGTTAATGAAAAGTATTTTTTTCCTTTAAATATGGGTGTAATGTATTATAGGGGCTTATTCAATCAAGTGTGTCCCGTTGATTCAGCGTTACCGCACAGAACGTCTCATCGAATTGACGCTATCGCACTTAAATTGATTAAGAGCCAAAATCTTCTGCTGCAAAACTGGAGTCCTCCCACCCAAAAACCCTCACCAAATTTATCACAATTAAAATTAAAATCTTTTGGGACTTTTTCCTTTGATAAATCTGGTATTACGTAACCGCAAGCCTTGAACCCCCCCCCCCCCCCCCGCCACAGCGAGACAGCGGCCGACACGGGCTCCTGCACCGCTGATTTTTGCTTTTTGGACCGCGACTGCTAAGACTGTACAGTAAGTCTTGCTTTATCGGTACAAAGTAAACATTATAAATGAATAATTGCACAACTTAAATGTCATTTGTAAGTGGGAAATCAGCACTCCTAGCATTGAAGCAAGGGGTCTCCGGAGCTGAACCCCATTAATTTCAGCTCTGGTGACCCCCCGCTACATGAGATACTTACCTCTGCAGGGGGTGCTGGAATCTCGGCGCTGTTTAAAGGTTCGGGTCACGCACCGGATGATGTCATGGCTTCCTATTGGCCTGCTGGGCGCGGGAGCTTTGTCCACTACTATTATGAGAACTCCAGGTAGCCGAACGGAGTGGCTACCGGCACCCCTTACGGAGCTAAGTATCTCGGAAAGCAAGGGGTTCCTGGAGCTGAAATGCTGGGGTTCAGCTCCAGAGACCCCCTGCTTCAATGCTATGTAAACAGTCCGCTTGGATTGCTTCTTGAAGGTATCAGCAAACACTTGGAAGCATACTGTACGGTCAGCAGCTTGGCCATATTGTATCATTCTGTGTCACTCTGCAGACATGGGCTACATTCTCACTACTGAGTGTTGCTGACGTTCTCCTGTCTGCAGTGTCCTTCTGACTAGGCAACTATTGTATGTAGAGTTTGAGGGATGTCTGCTTCAAGCCAGAAAGAATGCCTGTGAAGCCAGCGGTCTGATACATATGGGAAGCATATGGAAAGCATATGGAAATCGCTTCACAAGCTTAAGGCAAGAATGAGCATGAACATCTTTCAGAACACAAACCTTCCTGCGGTCTTTTGCAGAGACTGGCAGAGCGGGAGGATGTGTGGTTGTGTTGGAGAAGGAATGGTCTCTAACTCTGGGTTTATCTGGTTGTAAGGAGTTCTACTCCAGATGAACGATTCCCTAAATGCCTTTCACGTTTTATCGTTTCAGAAAGGTTTAGATCAGCGGCGGCCAACTCCAGTCCTCAAGAGCCACCAACAAGCCAGGTATTACGGATATCCCTGCTTCAGCTCCCGTGGCTCAATCAGTGGCTCAGTTGAAAACTATATATATATATATATATATATATATCTTATTATACTATATTAGTGAAAGCACTGTATGTTTGCCTGCCTGCCTGCCTGCATGCTGGATGTCCGGTGTCCCTAGCGGCAATCTCATTGGTCCCTTGGCCCGCCCGCCCCCGCACACCTCTCATTGGCCTCACACACTCACACCACCCCCTTGGCCCGCCCCCCACACCTCTCATTGGCCTGAGGCGGACACACACACACACACACACACACACACACACCTCTCTCCCCTCTCCAAATCACCTTTTCCCCCTCCCCAGCGGCATCACCTCTTCCCCCTCACCAGCGGCATCACCTCTTCCCCCTCCCCAGCGGCATCACCTCTTCCCCCTCCCCAGCGGCATCACCTCTTCCCCCTCCCCAGCGGCATCACCTCTTCCCCCTCCCCAGCGGCATCACCTCTTCCCCCTCCCCAGCGGCATCACCTCTTCCCCCTCCCCAGCGGCATCACCTCTTCCCCCTCCCCAGCGGCATCACCTCTTCCCCCTCCCCAGCGGCATCACCTCTCCCCCCTCCCCAGCGGCATCACCTCTTCCCCCTCCCCAGCGGCATCACCTCTCCCCCCTCCCCAGCGGCATCACCTCTCCCCGCTCCAAATCACCTCTCCCCGCTCCAAATCACCTCGCTTCCCGCAGCTGCCACGCGGCGCGTAAGATGGCGGACCCCCTTCCTCCCTCGCGGCGCCGAGTCAGACGGTGGCGGCGCCCGGAAGTACAGGTAGGTGTCGCTCCCCACCTCCGGCGCCAAACGGAACTAAAGAAAGGGCGCATCAACTGAGGTGTGTGTGTGTGTGTGTGTGTGTGTGTGTGTGTGTGTGTGTGTGTGTGTGTGTGTGTGTGTGTGTGTGTGTGTGTGTGTGTGTGTGTGTGTGTGTGTGTGTGTGTGTGTGTGTCACTGTCCACTGCCCCCCCCTCCTATCCACTGCCCCCCCCTCCTGTCCACTGCCCCCCCCTCCTGTCCACTGCCCCCCCCCTCCTGTCCACTGCGTCCCCCCTCCTGTCCACTGCCCCCCCCTCCTGTCCACTGCCCCCCCCCTCCTGTCCACTGCCCCCCCTCCTGTCCACTGCCCCCCCCTCCTGTCCACTGCCCCCCCCTCCTGTCCACTGCCCCCCCCTCCTGTCCACTGCGTCCCCCCTCCTGTCCACTGCCCCCCCTCCTGTCCACTGCGTCCCCCCTCCTGTCCCCCCTCCTGTCCACTGCCCCCCCCTCCTGTCCACTGCCCCCCCCTCCTGTCCACTGCCCCCCCCTCCTGTCCACTGCCCCCCCCCCTCCTGTCCACTGCCCCCCCTCCTGTCCACTGCGTCCCCCCTCCTGTCCCCCCTCCTGTCCACTGCCCCCCCCTCCTGTCCACTGCCCCCCCCTCCTGTCCACTGCCCCCCCCCCTCCTGTCCACTGCCCCCCCCCTCCTGTCCACTGCCCCCCCCCTCCTGTCCACTGCCCCCCCCCTCCTGTCCACTGCCCCCCCCCTCCTGTCCACTGCCCCCCCCCTCCTGTCCACTGCCCCCCCCCCCTCCTGTCCACTGCCCCCCCCCTCCTGTCCACTGCCCCCCCCCTCCTGTCCACTGCCCCCCCCCCTCCTGTCCACTGCCCCCCCCTCCTGTCCACTGCCCCCCCCTCCTGTCCACTGCCCCCCCCCTCCTGTCCACTGCCCCCCCCTCCTGTCCACTGCCCCCCCCCTCCTGTCCACTGCCCCCCCCCTCCTGTCCACTGCCCCCCCCCCTCCTGTCCACTGCCCCCCCCCCTCCTGTCCACTGCCCCCCCCCCCCTCCTGTCCACTGCCCCCCCCCCCTCCTGTCCACTGCCCCCCCCCCTCCTGTCCACTGCCCCCCCCCTCCTGTCCACTGCCCCCCCCCCTCCTGTCCACTGCCCCCCCCCCTCCTGTCCACTGCCCCCCCCCCCCTCCTGTCCACTGCCCCCCCCTCCTGTCCACTGCCCCCCCCTCCTGTCCACTGCCCCCCCCTCCTGTCCACTGCCCCCCCTCCTGTCCACTGCCCCCCCCCTCCTGTCCACTGCCCCCCCCCTCCTGTCCACTGCCCCCCCCCCTCCTGTCCACTGCCCCCCCCCTCCTGTCCACTGCCCCCTCCCTCCTGTCCACTGCCCCCTCCCTCCTGTCCACTGCCCCCCCCTCCTGTCCACTGCCCCCCCCTCCTGTCCACTGCCCCCCCCCCTCCTGTCCACTGCCCCCCCCCCTCCTGTCCACTGCCCCCCCCTCCTGTCCACTGCCCCCCCCCCCCTCCTGTCCACTGCCCCCCCCCCCCCTCCTGTCCACTGCCCCCCCCCCTCCTGTCCACTGCCCCCCCCCCCTCCTGTCCACTGCCCCCCCCCCCTCCTGTCCACTGCCCCCCCCCCCTCCTGTCCACTGCAGGAAATGCAGGGGGAGGAATCCATGCCTTTGAGGCGCCCCCCCCCCCTCCCTTTGACGCCCCCCCTCCCTTTGACGCCCCCCCCCTCCCTTTGACGCCCCCCCTCCCTTTGACGCCCCCCCCCTCCCTTTGACGCCCCCCCCTCTCCCTTTGACGCCCCCCCCTCTCCCTTTGACGCCCCCCCCTCCCTTTGACGCGCCCCCCCCCTCCCTTTGACGCCCCCCCTCCCTTTGACGCCCCCCCCTCCCTTTGACGCCCCCCCCCTCCCTTTGACGCCCCCCCCCTCCCTTTGACGCCCCCCCCTCCCTTTGACGCCCCCCCCTCCCTTTGACGCCCCCCCCCTCCCTTTGACGCCCCCCTCCCTTTGACGCCCCCCCCTCCCTTTGACGCCCCCCCCTCCCTTTGACGCCCCCCCCTCCCTTTGACGCCCCCCCCCTCCCTTTGACGCCCCCCCCCCTCCCTTTGACGCCCCCCCCCCTCCCTTTGACGCCCCCCCCCCTCCCTTTGACGCCCCCCCCCTCCCTTTGACGCCCCCCCCCTCCCTTTGACGCCCCCCCCTCCCTTTGACGCCCCCCCCTGCCTTTGACGCCCCGCGCGCACACACTGACTGACTGCCGCACGCACGCACACACTGACTGACGCGCACACAAAGCCTGACTGACGCACGCACACACTGACTGAGGCACACACTGACTGTGTGTGCGTCAGTCAGTCTGTGTGTGTTTGTGTTTCTGCCTCAGACTCACTGACGCGCGAGCAAACACACAGTGACTGACGCACACACGCTACATGAAGCTGTAAAGGAGGGAGGGAGGGGGGGGACTGGATTGATGTGAATGGGGGACAAACAGAGAGAGGGGGGAGGAGAGAGAGGAACGGGAACATTACATCCCGGGCAACGCCGGGTCTCTCAGCTAGTATATATATATATATATAGACTACAAACTGCAGCAACGCAATTCCACTGGTATTATCTCCATCCCCTATATATATAGGGGATGGAGATAATACCAGTGGAATTGCGTTGCTGCAGTTTGTAGTCTAGTTCAGGGGCGCTCAACGCCAGTCCGCAACCCCCCCCCCCCCCAACAGGTCAGGTTTTAAGGAAATCCCAGCTGGAGCACAGGTGGCTCAATCAGTGGCTCAGTCAAAAACTGAGCCACTGATTGAGCCACCTGTGCTGAAGCAGGGGTACCATTAAAACCTGACCTGTTGGTGGCCCTTGAGGTTTGGAGTTGGCCACACCAAGTTATACATTAGAACTTCTGTGCTGAGCAACCAGGAAGAGGGAACAGAAACGCTTGGTGTCGTTACGTGAAGCTTACTCATTCCACATTCATCATTATTTGGAAAGTTTTATGTAGTACTACACTACCAGGATAAGCAGCAATACTGGAAGATGCAGGTGGAGGGTGGTCACTAATGATGATATTGGTAGTTAGTCAAGCAGTTTGTGTCACTGTTTCTACAACAGATATAAAACTGGGTATTTCAATGTCCCATTACTTTCCTGAGTCATAGACTCACTAGATAATTCCCACAGTTTTACATACTTCTGGCAGCGAATGGGTTAATACCAGCCCTACTCCTCCCCCTCATCGACATCACGAGCATTACCACTCGCCCAGTTCGCACTTCAAAGGAACCTAACATTCAGAGATTGCTGCATTTCTCATCGAACCCCCTCCAGAGAGAGGACCTCCAGAAAGGACCCGCCGGCTCCTCAAACCGCGAAGGATTAGAGAGAAAATAATGCAGCTGTAAACGCGACCTGTCAGGTTATCCCTTACCTGTATGTCTTCAATGGAACAAGGAGACATCTATGGAATACCAATGTTCTGCGTTCTT
Source organism: Ascaphus truei (assembly GCF_040206685.1). Taxonomy (NCBI): domain Eukaryota; kingdom Metazoa; phylum Chordata; class Amphibia; order Anura; family Ascaphidae; genus Ascaphus; species Ascaphus truei. Next base: position 42,900,105 of record NC_134498.1, read on the forward strand.
TCTTGTTGAGTTGAAAAGCGTTCCGTCACCCAGAAACATAAGTCTCCGCTTAATGTATTCAGATTCTCTCCATGTGTTATTAAAATCTCTCATTACTACCACTCTGCTGCTTTTACATGCTTTCTTTATTTGCTTAATGCACTTACAGTTCAGTTGTTTTTCTTGGTCAGGTGGCTGGTAACACATTGCAGTAATTGGTTTACTCTTGGAAATGTCCCTGCCTGAAATATTTATGACAGTATCGTTGTTGGATACTTCTAAATCGTGTTCACTTTCTGGTTACGGGGGTGCTAGCTTCACGCAGAACGTTCCATTACCGTTTGTTTCATATGACAGTAAATGTGCAATACCATCATTTCATTGGCCATAAATCTTCGGGAAGTGGACAAAGTTCAACCAGAGGTCCCCAAAGGCCTGTTTCGCCTTTTAGATTGATCTCAGTTTCAGTCCAACATCAGTTTTTTGTTAAAGCAGTAGGAATACCAATGCAATGGCTCACTTTAATTTCCACTAATCTAATTGTCATAGATGTGTTTTTTCAGGTTATATCTTCCCATTTATGTAACCCAAGGGTGCTCAACTCCAGTCCTCAAGCCCTCCCAACAGGTCAGGTTTTTAGGATATCCCAGCTTCTGCACAGGTGGCTCAATCAGAGGCTCAGTCAAAGACTGAGCCACTGATTGAGCCACCTGTGCTGAAGCAGGGACTGATTGAACCACCTGTGCTGAAGCTGGGATATCCTGAACACTTGACCTAATGGGGAGGCTTGCTGACCGGGGTTCAGCACCCCTCATGTAACCAATAATAATCTAAATAAGTGGTTCTCAACCTGGGAGGTTACCTGGGGTCCCTGAGCAAAATCACAGATCCTCCTCAACAATGACTAAAATGTTCAACATGTTTATTACATGTTGCACTGTAGACAATATACAATAAATGTTATATAATATAGAATGCCGTTTGTTTATTTATTTTTTTAATCTAGGTTCAACCACAACAATAGTATTTTTAAATACATTGGATAAGTGGACCAAATTGTACCAATTACAATACATATGTTTTGAAGGGTATTAAAGGGTTCAGTTGTTCTTTGACACCGTAACACATCTGTATAGCTCAGCTGTAAGGGTCTAAATAACCAGAATAGCGACATTAGAGGTCTCTGGTCCATCTGAGAAAACACACATTTTTGTGAAATGATTCTTATTTTATCGTGTCGGATTATATTGACGTTTACGAGCGCATTGATGCCTGATGCAAGTAATACGTCTGCATTCCAGAGTGATATGTGACTGGGGGGGAAATACCCTACAGATCTTGCTAGATCAAAAATGTCACTGCTCCTCCCCCACCCCCACAAATATGATACAATTCAAACTTTAAATATGTGGTTGTGGTGATGCTCGGGTCATGCAGGAAATGCAGGAAATGCAGGAAATGCAGGAATTTTATCTGCAAAAGATTGGAAATTAGTGGGTCTCTATGGTGGGAACAAGTGTCCGTTAGAAAGCAAGTGTTGCATTAGTTTAGATGACTTAGGCTGTGGTTATAGTCCGTGCGGTGGCGTGCGCGCTACAAGAACAAGTAGCAGAACACCTATGAGGCCGCCCTAGTGCGGGCGACGGAGCGTGATGGCGTGACCACGTTTTGAAAAGACTAAAAAATTGTCTTTTTGAGCGATGGCAGCGTCACGTGAGCGGTTCAGCCAATCACAGGGAACCAGCGTTGTGACATCATAGCCATGCCTCTCCATCACCTGAATTACTATGTGCAGAAAACGCTTGAGCGACGGGCTCGCGCACGCGCTCAAGCGCGCACTATACTCTCAGCCCTAGAGCAGTGGTTTTCAACCTTTTTTGACTAAGGAACCCTATAATTATACTGTGAAATTCTGCGGAACCCCAACCCTCTCTAATTGCGCGTCTGAGATCAGATGCATTGTAAGGAACCCCAACCCTCTCTAATAGCGCATCTGAGATCAGATGCATTGTAAGGAACCCTAACCCTCTCTAATAGCGCGTCTGAGATCAGATGCATTGTAAGGAACCCCAACCCTCTCTAATAGCGCGTCTGAGATCAGATGCATTTTAAATTCTTCTGTATTTTCAATTACCTGAAAAATAGAGGGACCACATTAGGGGAACCCCTGTTGAAAAACACTGGCTTAGAGGCAGAGCAATGCTTCACATAATCTTCAGCTGAATAAACAGGTCTCCCCATAACAAATGAAAGTCCACATGGTCAACGCATCTGCCACTGCCCCCAAAATCTGAGTCTTTCTATGAATAAGGTGACCAGATGTCCCGGATTAGCCGGGACAGTATCGGTTTTTAGGGCTCTGTCCTGACTTTTTGGGGTGCTGTCCTGGTTTTTCAATAATCCTTTTGGCCGCGCACGCGTGATCGGCACTTGCCGACTGCTCATGCGCACGCGCGATCACACTTGCCGACTGTGTTCTCTGTGACCCTGTCCTGTTGTGGCGGTGCCTCAGCAGCTGAGCACTGTGATTAGGGGTGCCCCGAGAGATTATAAAAAAGGCTGAAAACCCTTGACTTAGACAGTAATTGTTTAAGCAGAAATCACTCATCATGGTCCCGGGCAGCATGCTTATGGTAGACATTCCCATATCATTGGGAATGGACAATATGAAACCCCATACATTCTCCTTGTGATATTTGTTTGGGGATCTCCAACGTAATCTACATGCAAAATAGGTCTTCTTTTTTTCTTATGTTATTTTTATAATGAGTCAAAGATACATTCAACTGTGCACTATTTTATCCTCTTTTTTCACTAAGCTTTATCCAACAGAGACTGATTGTTCTTTGGTTGAAATATGTATGTCTGTTCAGCCAGATAATTTTCCTTTGCTTTGTTTGCATGAGTGATTTAATATGTCTCTTGGTATTTGCGCGAACTGTAAAAGTTTGCTTTATGTATGCAATTTGTGGTCTGCCTTTCCGGCATATTTGCGATGGGCTTTCATTATTTTATTAATTCTTCGTCAGGCTCCTTCAGCACGGTAATATCTACGTTGAATGAAAGCATATTTATTTTAATTAGATGTGATACCTCAACAGAATGTAATATTTTCACAGAATCAATTCAAATCTTAATTAAGTTTATGACTGCTGAGGTATTATGGAATGAAACTTGTATCCCACCATAGCACTGACTCTTCTACAACTACCTTATCACTGAACAAGAGCTCAGCCCTTGGACGCTACTCGTGCCAATCCCACCCTCTGCAAAGTAATGACGGGGTTAACTTTTTTCTTTCCCACCTTCTCACTCCTCCCTCCTTCTCTCTTCCCCCACTTTCTCTCTCTCTCTTCCCCCAATTTATCTCTCTCTCTCTCTCTTCCCCCAATTTCTCTCTCTCTCTTCCCCTACTCTGCTCTCTCCCATCCCCCACTCTGCTCTCTCCCATCCCCCACTCTGCTCTCTCCCTCCCTTCTCCCCCTCTCTTCCCCCACTTTCTCTCTCCCCTCGCAATTTCTACTCTCTCTTCCCCACTTCTCTGTCTCCCATCCCCCACTGTGCTCTCTCCCTCCCTTCTCTCCCTTCCACCTTTTCTCTCTCATCCCCCAATTCTCTCTCCCACCCTTCTCTCCCTTCCACCTTCTTTCTCTCTTCCCTCACATTCTATGTCTTCCCTCACTCCTCTCTCTCCCTCCCTTCTCTCCCTTCCACCTTCTCTTTCTCATCCCCCAATTCTCTCTCCCACCCTTCTCTCCCTTCCACCTTCTCTCTCTCTTCCCTCACATTCTATGTCTTCCCTCACTCGTCCTTTCCCTCCCTTCTCTCTTCCCCAACTTTCTCGCTCTCTCTATCCCCCCCAATTTCTCTCTCTCTTCCCCCACTCCTCTCTCTCCCATCCTTCTCTCCCTGCCACCTTCTCTCTCTTCCCCCACTTCTCTCTTCCCTCCCTTCTCTCTTACAAACCTTTTTCCTTTAATACCTTACGAGGTCATCAAATCTTTCTGCCCCTCTCTCCTCCAGCATTCTTGCTTTCCCCTCACATATCAACCGACTTCCTCTTTCTTTGTTCCTGTCCACACTTAGCTACCCGATTCTCCATACAGTATCTGCCACCAGGCTATGTGCATTATTTCACTGATGAGCTATATCTCACGGAAGCGGGTGGACAAAACTTTTTTTTAATATAATAAGATTTCTAGTGCAGCTAATCACCGCTGTATTTTTTTATGGAAATAGCTTTTTTTTCCCCCCCAAAGCCAATGATTTATTTCACATACTGTATGCCGATCACAATGACACAAAAGGTGTCAAACCAACCACATAGCGCCCTCTGTAGATCAAAATGTATAGTCACCTAATGCTTGTGGGACAAAAAGACGTAACACAAAATCAACAACCTTATGTTATCCCTACTAACCCACTCAGTGTAGCCTGTCAGGAGGGGACTGCAACATATTGCATTGCTGACATTTATTGCTTTGCAAAGCATTTGCAACCCCCCCCCCCCGACATCAGAGAAATGGAGTGAATGAATATTTCATTGGGTGAGGGATTTATTAAAGTTCTCTCTAGCTTTGCCACACAGCACTAGCATTTAAAAATTGAAAGGAAACTGTATTTCTCACATGCCTTCGTCTTCGTGCTTCGGTGCAGGGTGTAAGGCGGCTCGGATAAACCTCACTTTCAGCCTCTTCACTGTTATCTCCTCATTTTACAGTACATTGATTCTTAACTTGTTCGGGTTTTGAGTGCAATATTTATTCTGGGGCTATAACACACCTTGTAATATCAACAGCTGCAGGTCATTGCGTTGTTACAAACTGAGCGGGCTTCGGAGAGGCTCGCAGGAGCAGATTCGAAAAGATGTTGCATCTGAAGTGGGTTTCCCTGGTTTAACATTGGCACGTGGGGTGGTCATTATACCCTAGCACTTTAAACCTGCAGACCAAGCAATATCCTACATGTTTTTTTTTTAAATAAATCAGTTCTGTACTATGAGAAAATACTTGTAGCATTAAAAAAAAAAAAACAACAACTCTGAATGACATTTTTAATTTTTTTTAAAATTGAATTTTTAAAGCACTTACACGACAGTAGGAAGACACTGCGCAGGGGCTCACCGGACGGCTGTCAGCACCAGAGCGCATATACACTTTGTAAGTGTACATTTACTTTTTCGAGTCGGAATAAAGTTTATATTTGTAATTGCCTGCCTGATATCTCCTTACTTGGGACTGCGTGGGGCGGCTGATGGGACTGTGGATGTCCCATGCTGTTGATGTTATAGAGCCTGGGGCTCACTGGGCGGTGTAAAGATACCATTTATGAAGATCAGGCTCACACACGGCCGTGTGAGTACAAGATATCAACTTTAATATATTTTTCACCTTTCCCTTCTCTCTCCCCCCCCTCCCACTTGTATACATTGGATGTTCCTGCCTTGTATTGATGTTCCTGCCTTGTATTGTGACAGACTGCCCTTTTGTCCCTTCTACCATTTTCTAAGTGCGCTCACCATCTCCACACTTGCAATTGAAGATTAAACCCTGGTACAGTGCCCACATAGGGATATTGTCAGACATCAACTTATCTCATGCAGTATTATTTTTATTTTGTGTCCAGTTTTCAGTTCTGAACATAACCAGTGAAAACACAAGTTTGGAACACTTATAAAACAGTGCAAATTTTGTGAATTCCACTTCTGAAATACATGTACTTAATGGAGGTAAAATTAACTCCTTTAAGTACAAACATATTTATACCTAGCACCCTAGACATTTTTAATAATGAAAAACGTCAAATTATCTTTCATCTAATGCAGGGGTTCTCAACCCCGGCCTCAAGAACCCCCAACAGGGCAGGTTTTCACGATATCCCAGCTTCAGCACAGGTGGCTCAGTCAAAGAGCATGCTTCAGCACAGGTGGCTCAATCTGAGCCACTGATTGAGCCACCTGTGCTTAAGCAGGGATATTCTGAAAACCAGACCTGTTGGTGAGTCTTGATGACTGGGGTTGAGAACCCCTGCTCTAATGAGTTATGTTTTTATCTCATTCTAACAAGTAGTATGTAAGTGGCTTCATCATTTGACTATTAAAAATAGGGTGTAGAAAGGCATAGCTGATGTTTGCTTAAAACTAAATGCAGTAATATCAGAGCCCACTGACAGCAGCAGCAGTTTCACATAGCAAAATATAATGAAACAATGTGCACTCAAGTGAAAGCACTTAACCAGCTAACACCTTCTGTGTTGCTTGAGACATCTTTATCTGCCAAAGTGGCAGATTGGACCATTTTCTGCAGAAATTCCCCATTGAAGCCAATAGGTTATTTTGGCCCAAAATTGCCCAATTTGCCTCATCGACAGATCCAGAACAAGCCTCTTATTTTATTGCTTAACCTTTCCAGCAGCAACCCATTTCTTTGCACTGTGTCGCTGGCCCGTCTGACAGATATGAGGTACAATAATGTGTGTGGCTTTTAAATATTAGGAACATTTTCCATTTAGGCCCAGATTCAATGTGCTGTGAAGCCGTCTGCCCCATGCTACTTAAGCTTCATACACTGGAATGGATGTAACATTTTCCAGAGCAAGAAAAAGATAGCTTAACAACATGCTACACAAGGAGCCAGAGTCAGGATGCCATCATAGCAAACTTTAGCGGAGATGCAATTTATGTTGGCTTAACCCTGCTAAAGCTGCAATCCTCTTGTTGAGCGCCCCCTTTTTGGAATTAGTTTGACTTACCTACACAGGTCTTACAATGGGACATGCCAGTTCCAGAGAACTGTTCTCGTTTATAAACAGCGCTACCTTTTTTTCTCTCAAGATGGCTGTCTGTCAGTTAACCAATTAGTAACAAGGATCTTATAGGTTAGGGCAAAGGTGCTCAACTCCAGTCCTCAAGCCCCCCCCCCCGCGACTGATTGAACTACCTGTGTTGAAGCAGGGACTGATTGAGCCACCTGTGTTGAAGCAGGGACTGATTTAGCCACCTGTGCTGAAGCAGGGATATCTTGAAAACCTGACCTGTTGGGGGGGGGGGGGTGGGGGGAAGAGCTTGAGGACTGGAGTTCAGCACCCCTGGTTTACGGTATTGCCGTATTGCGCAAAAACTAACTAAGCTACAGCTTAGGGCCTCAATAATAGAAACTAAATTAATGCATTTGAAGTTTTGTCAAAATCGGATGATAAATAAAGAACATGACTTTGCTCTTCAAAAATCCCGAAATAAAATGGTTTACTGTTAAAAGCAATGTGATGTGCAGACACTGTTCATTTTAGTTTTACACCGTCATCTTTGTGTATACCAATGCTGGTACAATGCTTTCATGTTTATATTTTCAATAGTCCCTTCATTCAGAATAATACATCCTATGTCTAATTTCTGGGGCCTCTTAAACTTGACATAGTTTAGGGCAGAGGAACACCCCTGAAGAAGTCCGAACTACCGGATGAAACGCGTAGGGTTACCTGTGCGCTCTGACCTGTGAAGCAGTGGGATTCTTTGCGGACTCTCTGCCGTGACATCAGCTGTGTTTCTTTCGCGTCTCCCCGCCCCCACGCGGCCTGCGCTGCTGCTGACCACAACGGAGCCAGATGATCCTTCTCCCACTGCTGGACGATTGGAGGAACCTGTCCGTGATGTCAGACGCCGCCCGAGTGCGGAAGTAGAGGACGTGTTGTAGCTGACTAGAGCCTTACCAAGCTGTGTCTGCACCCAGAGTGGTTAAACTGCTATATTTTGTTCTGGAGCATGTGAGTGTATTGGAGCTCCTTGCTCTAGTATTTTATATTAATTAAAACTGTGTTGCACTATATTTTTCTTCTTTTCCCCCCACATATGCTGCCTACATCGGTTTATGATTCCATGTGATTTTTTCCCACCCTGGAGAGGACGTTTTTGCGCTTTGTGTCCTCCCCCAGAATCTGTGCTTTTGTCAGCCTTGCGCCCATTCACAATATTCATTTATAATATGGCTGTTTTATCCTATCCAACCCATTCAGAAAATATTTTTTGTAATGCATTATGTGGTAAGAATTGGCGAAAAAAGGGAGAGAAATGTAATAAAACAAACTGTTGGGAATGATGTGTGGTTTATGCCACGGCTCCTTTGGGTTGTAATCACTCAATGATCATTAAGGGAAATGCAGTAGCAAATACAGCAATGCACATTCAGTGCCAGAAAGCCCTGCAACACTTTGCTTTGCAATGCAGTTAAGTACATATTTAGACGGTGGTTTCCAACCTTTTTGGGGTTAAGGAACCCTAAGTGAAATTCCGAGGAACCCCAACCCTCTCTAATAGCGCATCTGTGATCAGATGCATTGTAAGGAACCCCAACCCTCTCTAATAGTGCGTCTGAGATCAGATGCATTGTAAGGAACCCCAACCCTCTCTAATAGCGCATCTGTGATCAGATGCATTGTAAGGAACCCCAACCCTCTCTAATAGTGCGTCTGAGATCAGATGCATTGTAAGGAACCCCAACCCCAACCCCAACCCTCTCTAATAGCAAATTCTTCTGTATTTGATACAATTTTCAATTGACCTGAAAATTGCAGGGGACCCTTTAGAGACGCCCGGGTATCCCAAGTTGAAAAACACTAAATTAAGGCCTTAGCTTGTACACCAATATTCCACTTGGCCCTGAACTAAATGTAACCAAGTTATTAATTCCAGACACCACGTTTTATATATTTGACATACGTTTTCCAGACAGTGTTTTGACCTGCTCCTACATGGCACTTTGATGAACAAGAACAGCAGTAAAAATGGCAACAAGACAAGCTATGGTGTATACCGTTATCATGCGGTCAAACAACTAAACCCCTAGTACTTTTCTTGTTGCGCTTGCCCATCCGCCCAGTTGCTCACTAAATCAAGTGGGGGCGTAACTGATGTTAAGTCTTCTTCTTAGATGTAGTGCTGCATTTTCAGAATGGCTCTCAGCATTGGTTCAAAGCCTAGACACTCGTTTAATAGGCCGGTCCAGTACATTTTTATTTGAGGTAAAACATTGAGCACCAGGGAGGTATTCGGACCTGAGAGGAGAAACGTTAGATTCTAGCACAGAGAGGAATGCTGCTACAGTATTATGAAGAACGAGGCGTGTAGTGCTGCGTGGATGCAGAGGCAGTATAAAGAAAGCATGTATAGGCAGTTTTGCAGACAACTCTCATGGTAAAAGGGTTAAACTGATGCAACGAAAAATATAGCACAAATGGAGGGTACCCAGCACTCAAACTAAATACTGTAATGAAAGAAAGCCGAAATGTAAAAAAGAAATTTTACTAGAATATAACCACAAAATACCAGGGCATGTAGAATCTACTGTGCTGTTACTTAGAGTAATGTAAATAGCAAAACGTTAGTTTACAGATATAGTACAAATATACAATTGATATGCACAAAGTGGAATGGGAGAACAAACAGTAAGGGAATGGAGGAGGAAAAGACAAGGGAAAAGGGGGGAGGGAGGGAACAAGACAAAGATAAGGGGGGCAGCGTTTCGGAGCGTAATGCCTGTCGCAGACCGGCAGAGTTCCAAGTGCTGCTGCCAGAGACATTTCTGGATTCGGGTGCATGTAATACTCCTGAACCGCTAAGTGCTAACCTTACCATTCACTTGCCTGACTTTGTTGCTACACCATTATTGGCTTTTGAAGTTCCCAGCAGCTTATACTTTTGACTTTGTGCTCTTCTAGGGTAGGAGTGTCTAAGCACTATCTGTGTTTTTCTTATCAGCTCTGCTGCTAGTCATTAGGCCTGATGTTGCATTATTATCCTCTTTGCCATAGGTACACCTTTTGACTTGCCTTATAGCCATTATCCCATTAGGCTTTACTCAAATTAGCGCTGTTTCTACTCATTAGGTTGGATATTGCACTGTTATCCTTTGGTCATATGTATACTCATTTTGCTCTCTTTGTCATTGCATTTTTATACTTGTTGGGAGACACTGTCTTTATAGGACATAAGGGAAGTACCCTAGATCGCTGTGATCTTGGGGAATGGGCCAGAAGGGGCATTATGCCCCGAAACGTTGCCACCCCCTTATTTTTGTCTTGTTCCCCCCCTTCCCTTGTCCCCTTCCCATTCCACTTTTTGTACATGAATTGTATGTTTGTACTATATTTGTAAACTGACGCTTTGCTATTTACATTACTCTGAGTAACAGCACAGTAGACTCTACATTTTTTGTGGCTAAATTTTGTGGCTAAATTCTAGTAAAATCTCTTTTTGACATTTTGACTTTCTTTCATTATTTCGTGCTGGGTACCCTCTCTTTGTGCTATATATTGTATTTGAGGAGGGTATAGGGTCCCTCCAGGTTCCCGTGCACCAGAGCCATATTAGAGTGCTGTTTAATCTATATACTTTCTGATACGAAAAGGTTTGCTATGCGGCTACTGGGAGAGTAGTCAGCTGTCAATTTAAGAAGCCTTTGGATCATATTTTGCTCTGCTCTTCATCCCCATTACACACCTGCAATACTGACCCGTCTACTCTTCACTAAAAGACTTAGGCCAGTGGTGAGCCACATGTTATACTGTACTTCAAGGGCTGAATATACTCTTGAGCCCTCAAAAGGGCCACACATTACCCACACATACTGTGTGTGTATGAATGTATGTATATATATATATATATATATATATATATATATATATATATATATATATAAACAAAGGGAAGAGAGAGCGCACACCCATAGCGTAAAATAGTCAATTTAATGAGGGGAAGGGAAGGAAGGGGTTAAGAAATGCGCTTACAAAAAAGCAGTAAAATCAAGCATTGTGTGATATAATCACCACCATCCGGTTTGTTTCTGCAGTATCCTGGGGCAGTCTGACGTAAGGAAAGTAACCCGTGAGTGACGAAACGCGTCAGGGAGCGTCATTACGTCAGACGCATTGACACTGACGTCATCACCGCGCGCCGGAACTGATTGGTCCGCGCGACTGCTGCAGAGGCTTGAGTTACGAGGAGCCATCTTTCCAGGACTCTTACATGTGTATAAAGAATATTACCAGCCTTGGACATTTGCTGGGACACTGATCCTACTACTGCATGATCGGGACTGCCCCAGGATACTGCAGAAACAAACCGGATGGTGGTGATTATATCACACAATGCTTTTCTTAACCCCTTCCTTCCCTTCCCCTCATTAAATTGACTATTTTACGCTATGGGTGTGCGCTCTCTCTTCCCTTTGTTTCTATAGATGCCCTGTGGACGTGGTTTGTCCATTTGGAGAGCAGCAGGAGACCCTTCATACCAGAATCAACATCATCATTGGACTATCTGAGGACTGGTTATCACACTCTCTTTTTTTCCCCTTTTCATTTTTATATTATACTCATTATATTATTTGCTTATGGTTATAGGTCTAATTAATATTTGTGTTAGAATCATCTATTATCCTCACTATTTAAGTGTGTAGATATATTTTTATTATTTATCACAGTTGGTGTATTGGATATTATATATATTTTATTATTGGCCTATTCAACCAAAGCACAGGCACTGCTTTTTTCCCTTTTTTTGATATATATATATCGGGAAGAAGGGCATTGCAGCTGTGGGGAGGAGCTTTTCCCGTCCCCTCCAGCAAGCTGCCTAATACTGCCACATTGGTGAATATGGTCCCACTCCTCTCCTTACACTGGCAACGAGTGATTAGCACAGGGCAGGAGTGGGCAGTACAGTATTTATCAACGTAATTAAGCAGCTGAAGAAGCTACGACTCACACCAGCAATATCTCCACTCCCTCTGCACTGGGAAGAGAGGGAGAGTGGGCTGCTGGGGTGGCCAATGGTTGGGGGCTGCAGGTGGAGACCCCAAGCGATGCATGTATCCCCTGGGCTGCCTGTTGCCCACCAATGACTTAGGGCAATAGGCTGTAAGACTGCTTAGTTCCTTAATATTTTCACTGGCAGAGAGGTAGAGTAATCAATGCCCCTTGGCTAGTTAAGGGGTTCATTGTATTTGTGGGCTAATGCTAAAGGGAATCCCCTGAAATATGGGAGGGGGGCACTGATCCACCCTAACTGTAACCCTTGTAATACAGTACCTAGGAGAGAACACTCTTTGTCAAGTGAAAACCTGCAAATGGTTTGGTTAAGATGATAACTTTATTGGCAAACTGATTTTCAGGGTCATTTCTGTCTCAGCCCAGGCGTCAATGTGACAGCAAAATAATGAAAAGTACAACTTTACACGGAATAATATGTATCTCATCTCTACACGCATATCCCCAATTTAACGTAACAATTCGCTTGAAGCTTTTACCTGAACTTGAGGTACAGAGACAAGCGCTCTGTTTCTAGTTGTGGGTGATTATCAATGCAATTGTAATATCAAATCATCAAACCTGAAGACATTAGCACTTGATTTTTTGAGTATTGCTCTATTGTTTCTCAGTTCTATTGCTGGCATCGTGTGTCACGTGTTCATTTGTTCATTACTGCGCTTTTGCTTCAACGTTATTGGCGCCAAACGACAACACCTCTAGGACAAACCCGTGTAAATGCTGTGCAGACTAGAACAAGGAAATCTTATGCATGTGAGCTCTAGAATGACAAGAGCCAAAGGAAATCCATCGAATTTAACATTTTAAATGTAATAAGCCAAAAGCGTTTTCTAATCAATAGTTGAGTATGTGATGTTGTAACATAAAAAAAAGACATGCTTTAATAGGTTAAAAAAAACTAAAAAACAACATTGTGCTTCATTTAACACATATAATGCTGATGTGCAGAGAACCCTTTCACTGTCAGAGAAACCTCACACTGGACTGCAGAACTCTGACACTAAAGGTTGTAATCAATATATGCAATTATTGTGCATTTCATTGGCTGGAATTCATTTATAGGTGACCACACAAGAAGTGCTTAAACCCTATCACACATAACACAATCCTTTCTTTACAAAATGTTTAGAATGTGCTATGACATTTGCATAATTAGCCGTCTAAAATAAATTTACTATAGTTTACCTTTTTATAGTTTTTTTTCAATTGTATTGAAGTGGTTTTTAAATATATATATATATAAATATTCTGTCTTCTCATACCGTACTCCAATCCATCGCAGATTGCAACAGCTAATCTAACATATTTATGTCATCTTGTGTTTTTTCTCAACAAAGCAATACAACTTCACACTGTAGATTTTGAACTAAAAAAGCAGGTACTCTTTATATCAATATCCTGTAAATGTAAACAAAATGTTCAAGTACAAAACGGAGGATCTGTGCCAGTGCTTTTAAGCTTTATTGGCACCCATGTGGTATAAGTTTAAAAGTCCAGTTGAAGAGAATCTTCATAGAGCTCATACAGCAGCAGAAATAAGGTGTCTTGGTCCGGTACTACCAAATATCACTGGTGAAGCTCAGCTCCCTTGAAGATATTGGTATCAATGTACTGTTCCCATGGAATTCCTGTGTGTCCTTTATGGCACTGTTATGGGGAGGCTGTCCATTTAGAAGGGCCAAAGGTATGTTACAATATGTGTGGTGATTGCCTAGAGATGCTAAGGGCAAAGGTGGAGCTGATTTGTCATACTCGTAACCTCTGCAATAATGTCTCATTTGCATTGAATCCGCATGGTGGAAGCCGGACAAATCTCCTTGAGATGATGCCAACGTGCCGGAGGTCCCTGTTACAGCAATGGAAGGTACAGTTTGCAGGTCTCCAAAAAGGCTCTGCTCGCCGCTGTCCAGCACGTGCTGTCGGGATAAGACTTCTCTTTTTTTCGCTGGCATTTCGTATACTAAACGCTTCCAAAACTTTGAATTCATTTTGCTGCTTTTTGGGCCGTGCCACTTGACTAAAGATTGGTGTTTAATGGCGTGCTGGAGAGACTCCACCTCTTGGTAGTTCACTTTTCCTCTCAAATTAGTGCATTCTATCAATATGACTTTGATGTCCCCACTGGTGAGCATGTTATGCAGTCGGCTGTCCAGCACAAAAATACTCCACCCCCTCCTGATCACGTAATCTGGAGTCAGGACAATGATAAGTCTTCTACTTTGCTCAACGCATCTTGCAAGGTCTTCCATATATGCTGAAGTCAAGAGAAGAGACACAAGACAGGTAAACAATAGAATATTATCTCACAGCAATTTTCTAACAACATAATATAATATATAATAATATTTTAATTAACAGGGGTGGCTCAGTGAGTAAAGATACTGACTCTGCAAACAATGACACTGCGTTTGAATCAATTCCCGGTGTCGGCTCCTTGTGACCTTGGGCAAGTCACTTTATCTCCCTGTGCCTCAGGCACCAAATACATAGATTGTAAGCTCACCTGGGCAGGGGCTTTGTCTGTAACAATCCTATATGCTGCGTACCGCGCGCTATACTATAATTGTGAAGCGCTTTGAGTTCCATTGGGAGAAAAGCGCTATATGAAATAAAGTTATTATGTTTACATTGAGATCGTCTTGTTTATTGTGTATTCAGCATTGAATGGGGGTTGAAGTTTACATGTATTCTGCCCTATTATGAACATATAATATGGATTTATTCATAAAATCTTTATGTGTACAGTGTAAACATTTTCAAATTTTCAAGTCAATTGTGATATACAGGTGTATGCATATATATTTTTGCGACAACTAGCATCGTATAGTAATCAGTATCACGTTGTACCACCCTGCTGTGAGATGCAAGATGCGTGTTCTTGAACAATTGCAGAATTCTTCTCGGTGTCTCTCAAAATAGCCTATACTGTACACAATCTAGTAGCTTGCAAACTTCTCTGGCACTTAAGCACCTCTGATCCTGCAATTGTAGCATTTAGATAATTCCACTAATTACATGCAATATATTCTGTTCTAAAGTAGTATTCATTTTAATGAGTTTGGCTTAGTAGAAGGTATGAGTGATAGACTGCGACTTAACGGCTTGTTTCAGCTGCTGCCAGCTAAAAGAAGCTGTCATGTTTGCTGCCAACTAACCCAGGTATCAGTAAAGCTGAAGTTGATGAAGACCTCCCATTACAAGAAGAGAACAATAAGAGACACCCTCCGGTGGCTGCAACGTATAATTACACCGTCATGAAGTTGGCATTTGAAAAGGTTAATCCAATCACTTATAAGAGATACTTTAAATGATTGTGTACACATGCATTCAGCTACTAGAGATACCTCAAATTAGCATGTACAGAAGAAACTCGCCATGTAAAACCTCCACAACAAAACATCAGTATTATTTTTCATATTGATATAAGTTACAGGTACTGGTTATCCACATCGAAGGCAGGGATAGAGCTAGGGTTGCCAGGTGTCCGGTATTGAACCGGACTGTCCTGTATTTGGACACACTGTCCAGTGAAAAAGTAGAGGTAATACTGGACATGTATGTGTCCGGTATTACCTCTCTGGACATAGTGACCTGACCGGCTTGGGGGGCAGTGGGATTTCTCTGAGCAGGGAGAGAGCAGGGGGTGGCTGATTGGCTGCTGCTGTGTATTGCAGCCAGTCAGGAGGAGGTGTCAGGAGCCTGGAAGTGGGGCCAAGGAGAGGAGGAAACAGCATGGAGCAGAGAGGTGAGAGGTGTGTGTGTGTGTGTCTCGAGCGCGTTGCACCTTTCACCATTGTGTCCTGTATTTTTCGAGAAGCCCCCTGGCAACCCCTAGACAAAGCTGAAGTAGAGCAGTATCTAGTAATAACTTATTGTTGGTTTGATGAAAGTTATTACAGGTCCCAAAGAATGAAGCTATCTCTTTGCATAGATATCAAAATATAATATGGGATGAGGGTGAAACTCACTCACTCAATTATTAGCAGAATTAAATGTGAGAAAAAAACCCTATTCTCTATGCAAACCATTTCTTTTAAACATTGAAAAAAGTGACAAACTGCCTGCAGTGTATTTGCTTAAGAGACGGAATGACCGGAGTTGGTGCTAATCCATCCCCAGTAATGAAAAGTTCAGTCCGCGCTCTGGCTCTTTAAACTTGGAGTGTTGGTCCCTCTCAGTTCTCTTGCTGCTTCTGTGTTTATGAGGTGTCTCCCCCACCTCCAAATGTGGTCTCCACCGGAACCCCGATGGTGATACCAATATCAGCAAAACAAGAAAAAACACAAAAGCGCACCAAGATGAGAGATAGATATTGTATTAGCAACAAATAATAAAATTAGTAACTTACATATAAAATTTCTTTAATAATCCCCGATTCTGGTGTCTATCACAGGAGTAGGGCATCACATAGGAAGTATGAAGGGTAATCTCAGTTCTGAGAGATCAGACCCGCGCGCTGGGGCTGTCTCTGTTCACTCTCCTGTCCTCCACGTGTGGTAGCGTGGTGCAGAGTGTAGCACACATGTGCAGGAACCGGGGCCTTCAATAGGTGTCCTTAGGATGCCTGTCCGTTTTTGATAGCATAGAAACGATCGGAAATAAGCAGGAACGGTACACTTGAGTGTGTACTGGTGGTGGGTAGTAAAACCGCCAGCCACAACAGTCGCGACGCGTTTCGTTTAACAAAGTAAACTTCTTCAGGCCAATCTCTCATCTTGGTGCGCTTTTGTGTTTTTTCTTGTTTTGCTAATCCATCCCCAGTCTGAGTTGTGGGGTTTCCTCTCTCACAACCAAACTCATATTTCAGGCTCTGGATGTAGCTCACAACACACAGGTCACTCCCCTTGAGGTGGCGTGAAAAAAGGGGTCATTTTTAGAAGCAGCTTGCATAACGGAGCTACGAGAATAACGGTTGTCGTATAAGAAAAATGGGAGTTGGAGGCTTTTATGACAAACCAATCGGATTGGCAGAGCCAGAGTGAGACCGCTTCTAAAAAAGCCTTTCAGACACGGATTGGACATGTGCGACGGGGTTACTGAATAGCAAAGTGTTACGTTTGGGTACGTCACTTTATACTGTCAAGGAGAAAGACCCGCTAGGCAGAGGTGGAGAGTATAGACTGACCCATACAACCCGTGAAGTCATCAGCGGCCGCCGGAGTTTGCCGTGTGTAATCGGTGCTCGCCGCCAGTGCAGAAGGGTCACTACACTAGCGCTCGAGGTACGGGAAGCGTGGTCAGACGCGTCCTGACATCAGACAACATCAGAAACCGGCTACCCCATCGAGAGGAAGTCGAGGACTCCCAATGCAGCCGGAACCTGCGAGATGGGTCAAGCGGTGTGGGAACCAGTGGTCACTTCCAGTGTGGTAACATGTCCATAACATGTCATGCCCTAATATTTCCATTTTGATGGACGTGTATTGCTCACCTGCTGACTGAATACTCTTCTAATAATATTTACTACACTAGGAGATTTCCTTTTTGTTTTCCTCCTTAATATGGCTGCTAGACATAAAAGATGCCCACTGTGTTTCATGGAGACAACATTTTAGTAGAACTCAAAAGGTAATACTTTGTGGGGACTTTTTTGGTTATAAATATCCACTGGGGCAATTTGCCACACTAATAAAATACTCCAGTGCTTCCTATCAAAAGCAATATGCCAAGGCAGAGTTCTACGAGATGGAACGATTTGATTAGTTATTCATCTTCTCTAAAGATGCATGAAAAGGATTTCATAGTCTTTCAGATTATTTTTATCTCAACTCAAAAGAACTCCTAACATTTTGTGACTCCGGAAGAGCTTTTGTCTTAGGCCTGGGGGAAACCTATCATTACACCCAACTCAGTGCAGCGCTGCCTGTGCTAATATTTCTTGGGTTGGGCCCCAATTGATACCAATTAAACATACTTCTTGTGACTTGGAAACACAAATGGGGGATTTATTTCCATATTCTTCTCCATTGCAAAACAATTCCTCCCTGGCATGTACCCACAGTAAGAATGTGAAACTTTAATACAACGCTTCTTGTATCTGGGAAAACAATTACACCCCCTCCACCCAAGTAAACATAGCCACATGTTTTTGACACAATCAAAGAATATAAATGAAGTAGGCAGAAATCTCAAGGTCTTCCTTGAGGTTCCACCTTCCCCACCTCTGGCCTTTACATACCCATTGTATTAGAGCTGTTAACTGACCACCTCACCCTTTTTGGAAGCTCTTTTGAACAAATGGGTCTGTACAGTACATCTAAAAAGAAACATGTCTCCAGATACATTTTATTTTGAGGGGCTCATTGAGCATCATGTTGCTTTTGAGGAACAGTAATCTCACAGATCACAATTACAGATCGGTTGCATAGTGTGGCCAGCAGCTGTTTCCTCTGATCATACATGTTCATACTGCAATATGTTCAGGAGGGTACCTGGAACACACAATGCTAATCGAGTCTGGAGTGCATCTGCCATAGATAGTCCTCACCATTGTCACAAAGCAGCAGCAAAATAAAGTGCAATACATGTGTGTTGTACTTACTGCCACCGGGAATCATATCCCTGTCTGGAATGAAAAGTTTGTATCCGTAGTGTTTCTCGAGGATATCTGGGAGAATTTCTAGTGCAAACTGCTCCTCTTCTTTACTTTGACTGTCTAGTGTGCCTGGGTCCACTTTAGTATAGGAGAGATAGGCATCATATTCTTTGTTATCTTCATGAGAAAAACACAAACATTGTTATATAATTAAAGAGCTTTGCATTCTACTGTCTTTACTTTCATCCACTGCATTATAATTTAGCTAAGCCATATTTTGTATATAACTTTATGTAATTAACTTTCTTATGCAAACACAGCACGCAACTAATATTCTTTAGCACTAAAATATGAACATTTAATACTTGCAGACTTTTTTTTTTAAATGATTGCATTGCATAAACAATGAAAGCACTGATGGAAGGAAAATATATATATATTTCCAGAATTTACCACGGGCATTACTTCAAGCTATTATCTTGTTAAATTGAAAGTAATAAATATACCGGTATCTAGGAATGAATTATTGCTGCGTTGATTTGTAAACACCTGTATTGTTAGAATTTTTGTTTGACCCAAATATTCTTACATAGCATTATACAGTAACAGGAAAATGCAACGAAAATAATGTTAGGACTAGCTGTCTTTCCCGTCTGGATCCACATTAAAGGTCCAATTCTACATAGTCAGTCCAATTTCTTAGGGGCCTCTGAATGGGGAAGTGTTTGTCAACCAAGTGTGTTCTTACCCCTTATCCCCCCTGTCCTTATCAGAGAACCACTAAAGATAAGAGGAGGTGGGGACCCTGGCTGTACAAGCATTTGCTCATCACACCGTGACATCACACCGTGACATCACACAGAAGGGAGCAGCCAGAGGAAATCCACCCCCCCCCCCCCTCTCAAGTCTCACTTTAATAAAAGATTTGGGTAAAAATTGTTTTCAATTACTAATGTCACTAGATAACCCCCTCCCCAAATGGAGAGGATGTGGAGTAGAAAGTGTTCTATTTAACTGCTATATACAATCTATATAGTGCGCACTATATAGTGCTATATAGTACAATCTATATATACTGCGATATACAATCTGGTTAGAAAAGTAACCAGGGGTTAAACATATTTAAAAATGAGTGAACCAAGATGTTTGGTCAAGATATATAGTTTGTTGATTCTTTCTAAAAGCAGGAATTCCACATTCGGAATGTGTATTGGCCATAAAGCAGTTTGATTTTCCTAGATACTTTATCTACAATATTGATAGGACATTACTGTGAAAATGTGTTTTATATTATGTTCACGTGTACTAAAGAAATGTAAAAACAAAAACATGTAATTAGAATAAGGGACCTAGAACAGCCAGAGTATCCAATGAAGCCGTTTTCTGACTAAATGACCCATTTAATACAGTGGGAAAGCTTGCCCGGGAATGGCCCAATCTGCAACTTCAGCAAATGTAGAATAAGCCCCTAAATGTATTTTACCCTGCAGTGGTATCTTACCTTCTGAAGCCTCATCACTTCCAAAGTTCTGTCTGTAGAACAGCATTAGTTCTATGTTGTAGCATTTATAGATAGTCACAAGCAAAATAAACACGAGAAGGATAGCTCCCAAACCTCCAGCAAGTTCAATTTTGTACATTAAATCTAAAACAGATACAAATAACAAAAAAATGATTTCATACAACAGCTCCATGATTCTTGATCATACCGATACTGCTAAGATCAACATACATCAAATCCCTGTCTAATTAAAGGACTATATTAGTACCCATTGCATTCTAATTGTTTCATGGGTTTAGTAAAATTAGCATATAAATCAGAATTATTATTTTTTTTTTTTTTACATCAGCTATTCATTTACAAGTTGGTTATCGAATGCACATAATGCTGAACTAACAAGAAGAGCAAAACGTGTGTACAATTACAACCACAAGATAGCAAGGGGAAGAAAAAAAACATTTTGCCGATGATCTGTTTCACGGTTTTGAAGTGTAGGAGACGATGTAATTGCGTTTTAAAATTATAGGGTTTTCCAACACCAAGGCTTAATTTATACCCTGAAAATGTGGTATAGAGCAGGGGTGCTCAACGCCAGTCCTCAAACAGATCAGGTTTTCAGGATATCCCTGCTTCAGCACTGGTGGCTCAATCAGAGGCTCAGTCAAAGCCACCTAGTGCTGAAGCAGGGACTGATTGAGCCAACTGTGCTGGAGCTGGGATATCCTGAAAACCTGACCTGTTGGGGGGAGGCTTGCAGACTGGAGTTGATCACCCCTAGCATATAGTAATACAAACGTAATTGTGTTTGCAGTGAATATTTGCCAGCAATAATGTGCATCGATGGGCTACCACAAGGGATTAGTTTGTTATATCAGGTATCGATTCTCATTATATTTTTCTGCAAGATATCAATATTTAGGATTGCATTATTTGATACATTTGTCGGAGATACGGGGGGCTGGGGAATGTGCTTCTTCATGAATATGAAATGTTGCTTTAAACCATGAAGGTATATTTCTAATACCAGCTTGGCCTACTGCTTCTACTCAACAAAAAGATGCCAGACGCTCCGTAGCCACTTTCAGTCATATTTCAAGCACCAAAACGTGAAATCTTATATGTTTTTAAAAAAAAAATCTATTCTGTAGTATTAGATAATAATGACTGTTTTTCTTTTTTTTCCCATTCAACTCTTAATGCCATTTGTAATGAGTTTTAAAGCAGCCTTTGATTTCTACAGCAGGTTTTAGCCACCTCCCCAGCAGTGCAAGATCTTTGTAACACTTTTCTGCTTGTGATAATTTGTTGCCAATTTCCCCCGCAGTTTGAGCTCTAAACTGTAACAATAGATAATGTTACCTCAGTAATATCAGGATACACTGTAGCTGCTGAGTTAGGCTGCGCTTATAGTGTCATCGCGGCGACGTCACGCTCTGGTCGCTGGAAAACGGTGGGGGAATCGCGAGCACTATATGTAGAACAAGCCTTAGGCTGAGTTTATAGTACTGGCTACGGTGACTGCGACGTTGCGCAGCGTCGTAGCAAGTACATGTTGTCCATCGTGGGGTGCCCACAGTGGGCGTGACCGCGTGACGTCAGCCGTCGCGATCACGGGAAGCCAGAAGATTTTGATATTTCCAGCGATCGAGGGGTGATGTCACAGGCACATGAGCGGTCCAGCCAATGAGGGCGAACCGCTAACGGCCACGCCTCCGCCACACCCCCCCCCCGGTCGTGTTCTGTGGTCTCCAGAATCCCTGTAGGACGGCGCCGGCTGACGTAACGCAGGCGCGTTGCCCCCGCTATAAACTCGGCCTATTTCCCTCACTTTCTGTAAAAACTTACAGTGATCTATCTACCTTTCATTCCTGATTTCCTAATGTCTGCTTCTATTTTTAGCTCTACCACCTCTGCTGGGACACTGATCCATGAATGCACCACCCTTTCATTCACTAAGCATATAGTGAATGACATTTCCGGGTTATGAGGTGGTTTGAAATCTTCAGCAGTGAATCAGTTAACACAGGTGATCTTAACTCCAGTCCTCAAGATCCTCCAACAGGTCAGGTTTACATGATATCCCAGCTTCAGCACCAGTGGCTCAGTCAGTGGCTCAGTCGAAGACTGAGCCACTGATTGAGCCACCTGTGCTGAAGCAGGGACTGATTGAGCAACCGGTCCTGAAACACAGACCAATTGAGCCACCTGTGCTGAAGCTGGGATATCCGGAAAAACCTGACCTGTTGGGGGGTCTTGAAGACTGGAGTTGGGCACCCCTGACAACATTTCCCTTCTTCTGAGCACAAATTAACTTTATTGCGCGATGATTAGGCTATTTACAATATGCAATACACATTACACTAAATATACAATAAGTACCAATCAGTGCTCATATAAACATATATTTTATATAAATATACTAAGCTGAAAAAAGCCATTTGCATTTCTCTCTGATGTTGATTGGCAAAGGAACCCAGCATTGCTAAGACGTACTCGCCGAGCTGTATGCTTGCAGGGGTTTGCCAGGTGTACATGTAAATCCACTTTCCTTTTTCGTCCTCCACTGCTAATTATGTTTTGAATCAAGAACAAGGGTGTTATTACATCTAATCTGACAAGCCATTTGGAAATGACGTGTGCTGCATCCTGAAGTCTTTATTTGTTATTGCATTGTCTTTATGCAGATTTTTCTGGCACTTGTTCTCTTTTCACTTTTCTCTAACACATGAAGATATATACTGTATATATATATATTTGGTCATCCATTGGAGCAGCTAAGTCTTCATTATTCATTCCATCCTTTATTATTCTTTTACATTCGGATAATATTTCCGGCATCCTTGACATGCTCTATCAGTCACCTGATCACAATTTTTCATTATTGTTTAACACATTCATATTTAAGATCTAGCACTGATTAACTTTTCTTTGTTTGTTTTACATATAATATAAAATATATTTTATAATATAAAAAAATTATATATATATACATATACACACACATATATATATATATATATATATATATATATATATATATATATACACATACACACATACACACATACATGCACAGATATATATATAGGATACAGCTTTTAGGAGCTTGAGACAGGGCCGTTTTTTGGCTCGAGACGTCGCACACATTTTATTGTTTGTATGTTATGATGTGTTAAGTAGATGTATCTTTATATGTTTCTAATTTTGGAGTGCTGTGGATATTTCCTATTTATTGATTGTTTTGATTCGGAGAGGTGAACACGGATCGTCCAGCGAGCGCCTATTCTACAGCTATAGAGTTTCTATTTCTGTCCTTTTTTTTCCCCCACCAAATTTAGCATTGTACATACATACCTACATACATACATAGATGCATGTACTGTTCATAAGAATACAATATACATTATTGGCTATTTGGTACATTACATAATGGTACCAATACTGTGTGATGCTGGTACTCTCAGCATTTAATACCTAGTCCCTCCCAAGTTGTATCGCCTCCCCCCCTCTCTACTACTGATAAGCCTAGGGCAGTTCTTCTTGCTCCTTCCTATTCATGTGGTCCTTGACCACAGGGGGATGACATTGGACACAAATGGTACACATTGCTTTGCAATCCATTGTGAGCCCAACTGGCAGGGAAGGATTTGAAGGCTCATCTGCATTCACTGTGATTTGTTAAATGTAACTTTGGTTTTCATTTGAATACCCGTACGTTGCCATGCTGGTACATAGAGAGGGGCGAACCATTCCAAATCCATCCCGCGGATTGCTTTTTTGGTCCGCGGATTTCAGCGGATTTCAGCGGATCAATGTCAAAAAGGGCGATTCGCGTTGTGAAGATTTATTTAAAATTATTTTTACTAATTCACTCCGTGGATTGAGCAATCCGTTGGCAGCTTATTACCAATCTAATGACCACACATGCCCCACTGTGTGTCCTGATAATTTAGAAAAGAATTGCACATATCATTTCTTGGAAATACCCGAGCGGGAAAACTTTCCCTGGTTTTGTTTCCAAAACGTCATTTTGCCATACGATTCATAGTCTAAGAAGGGGCACATTATTTCATTTAATACCTTTGCTTCCATAATAGCAACAGGACAGTGTACATTGCAACAGGCCCTCATTCTCTCCCGTCTTGATTACTGTAACCTCCTGCTGTCCGGCCTTCCTGCCTCTCACCTGTCTCCCCTACAATCTATCCTAAACGCTGCTGCCAGAATCACTCTACTCTTTCCTAAATCTGTCTCAGCGTCTCCCCTTATGAAATCCCTCTCCTGGCTTCCGATCAAATCCCGCATCTCACACTCAATTCTCCTGCTCACTTTTAAAGCTTTACACTCTTCTGCCCCTCAATGTTTGTTTATGTGCAATGTCCGATTTTGTATAAAGTTTTGTATAAAGTTTTTTGTGCAATGTTTGTTTATGTGCAATGTCCGATTTTGTTTGTATAAAGTTTTTTTTTTTTTTTGTGGGCAATGTTTATGTGCAATGTCCGATTTTGTATAAAGTTTTGGTTGTACATTGATTGGAAGGCTGTAATACACCTATACTAGCTCCCATTGGTAGTGGAATTATCCGTTTTTGCTACATAAGAGCTGCTATGGGAGTGGCTAGACAAACCTCCTGAAGAAGCGTCATATGATGCGAAACGCATAGAGGTGACGTCATCACGCATCGAGGAGCGGACGTGACGACGGGTGCTCGGTCGATTGTGGTGGTTTTCCCCTGACTTTGCATGAAAGCTGGTCCCTGTTTCAACCACATGTAAGCTAATAACATCTAGCTATTTCCCAGGACTTTTTCCATCACTAGATCTATGGGCTTTTGTTGCAGGGATCCTCATTAGTGCCTTGTCATTGTGGAATTGTGGGTTCATGTGAATCCTTTTTATGTACTTTCTTATTATGTAGTTTTATTTTAATTGGTATAAAGACAATTATTTTTACTAACTGTATTTTTCCTTTTTGCGCTTTCTTTTTGTTTGCACATACACTCTTCTGCCCCGCCTTACATCTCACCCTAATATCTCGCTATGCACCATCCCAACTCTTGCATTCTTCACAAGGATGTTTTCTTTCTACCCCCTTTGTATCTAAAGCCCTCTCCCATCTTAAACTTTTCTCACTGACTGCCCCACACGTCTGGAATGACCTTCCCCTCAATACCCGACTAGCACCCTCTCTATCCACTTTTAAGACCCACCTTAAGACACACTTGCATATGAATAGCACTGTGGATAATACTGGACACATGATACATAAATCTTGGCCCTTACCAGAATTCCCTCCTACTGTCTCTGTACGTTCTCCCCACCAATTAGATTGTAAGCTTTTCGGAGCAAGGACACCTCTTCCTTAATGTTACTTTTATGTCTGAAGCACTTATTCCCATGACCTGTTATTTATATCATTTATTTATATTATTTACTACTGTGAAGCGCTATGTACATTAATGGCGCTATATAAATAAAGACAGACATACAATACAACACCTAAATGCATTGCTAGTTCCCTGGGAGATCAGTGAGGGGGTTAAAGAGAGAAAGGTTATTTGTTAGTAAATGTCACATATTCAGAGAAAATGCAGAGAGCCATGAAACGTAACAGTGGTACGAATGTACCTTTTTTCCGCAGGATAACACTGGCGTGTTTACGTCCATTTCTGTTTTCCACATGACAGGTATAATTACCGAGATCTGCTTCTTCCAACGCATCAAATGTTAATGCTAATTCCACTTCTTTCTCCCCAAGATGCTCTTTAAGTAATCTAGAACAAAGGGAACAGAATTCATTTGTAAGCAGGAGTGATTCCGTGACAGAACAACCACACACAGACCAAGAATAACACTAACAATAACAATATATATATATTTAAATGAACATTACAATGGTGTGCAGATAAAGATACAGTATCTCTAATTACACATTATAGAGCTGTTCTCAGTTGGGAAACTGAGACAAAGCCAGGCTGGACACAGTACTGGCTGAGTAGGGTTAGCTGTCTATTTGCAAAGTTAGATGTTTTCTATTTTAAAGAATAAAAGGACATCGAATATAATAGAAAGTTTTTTTTTTTAAACGAAGGAGAGATCAATGATGAAAAATAAAAGGATTTCTGGAAGAAAGAGGTTGAAAGAGACACACGAAGTGATGAGGAGGATGAGAAAGATTATACAGAGGGCTTATTTTATTAACATATGGATATTCTGCCATGGCGTTACAAATCTGCACACAGGAAAACCAAGATATCAAAAATGAACCAAATAAAGCCCCATCATTCAGTAAAATTAAAAAAGAGATGAAAAAAATAATCACAACATATCTCAACAACAAGCTAAAAATAGGTGCGGATTCAAATTACTGCCAGGGGCTTCTCAAGAAACAAATGCCATTGTATCTATGAAGAATTATTGCTATGAAGACCAAAAACATTGTTGTAATAAAGTCATCTTCTTCATTTCTCATTAAATGCACACGGTATCTGGATGGATACAGTTTACAGTATAATTAAAATGTTTGCAGTACATAGAACTCGGAGATAATTGGAAGGCTGTGTAGTTTATTATTAACATTTGCAGGATCATTCACACACAGTCCAGGAAACATTTAGCCTTTCAGCTCTCAAAGCGTGTATTAAGGTTCTCAGGACGCGGTGCTGCTACACAGCTATCTTTTCATTACAGGTTCTGTAGCTGGCATTATAGCCCTGATAACATTTCCAATTGAAGACATGTTATTATTTCCTTGATCATTAAAGGAAGAGCTGAAGTATTCAACAAGTGACATTTTCATAATCAGAGATCAATGTGCTGGTGCAGTCTCCCTCCCTCCCCCGACCTTCCACACAGGCTAATCATAAAAATTGCATATTCCACATTCTACCTTCTGACTTACAGCTGCTATTTTTATTCTGCAAGAAAGAAATGACCATCAATGGATATCACACCTCTTTTAATGTGCTGCAGTGTGTCTGCAAGCCTTATTAACCAATGCAATCCTCAAGGGCCACCCTGCTTCAGCACAACAGGTCAGGGCTGGTTTTCAGAGCCACCCTGCTCCAGCACAGGTGGCTCAATCAGTCCCTGTTTCAGCACAAGAGGCTCAATCAGAGGCCCTGTCTCTGACTGAGCCACTAATTGAGCCACCTGTAGTGAAGCAGGGATAGCTTGAAAACCTGACCTGTTGGTTACTCCCGAGGACTGGAGTTGGCCACTCCTGTTCTACTACATTTAAATTGCGATGAAGGCAGATCACCGATTGGGGCAAATAAATAAGGATTTGTTGCCGGCTGTCATATTGGTTATTGGACATTAACAAATATATGATGACGATTTTTCAATATCTCACAGGCCTTGCTGACAAACCACATGTACAAATGCATTATATACAAGTATTGCGATGGCCCAATATTAGATTTCACTGTCCGTAAACCACATCTTGATAGGGACTCAGATGATCAACATACTGTGTTGTTCTTTTTACCATCAGGTGTCTACACAAGGTGTTTTATCCCCTCTGGCAGTCCCTCCTGTATCTCACACTTAGAAGCCAGATAGACATAGAGAATGTTTGGCTTAATTATCGTTTATTCGCATGTACTGTATAATATAAAATTAAAAATATATATTTCCAAAATAATTTCAGGTCTCCCTGGCAGAAAAAAACACACGATTTTATACTATAAAGTGGAAGAGGCCAGGGAAAGGAATTCAAAATAAGTATTCCGGGAAGGGATTAGAAAGGATTCTGTAGTTGTAGACAGCGTAGCCGAAGGGGGAAATTTGCTATTGATAGGGTGATTTGCAAAGTGAGATTTATACAGCCATTTAAAATGATTGCCTGCAGTTGTAAAGCAAGTGTATTAGTATAACATCAACTCACAGACAAACTTGCAATCACACTTAGCAACATAGAGGCCTATTCTCGTAGCTCCAAAGTTGTCACTGTCACACCGCGCAGCTCAGCAGTAACGGAAGAGAAATGTGGGGGAAAAACCCCCCATTCTGTATTGCAAATCGCATCTTATAAACAGCGTCTATAAAAAGTGGCAACAGCCAAACTGTACGGATTGTACGTGCCTGACCTGAGGTGCTAACTCCGTCCCCAGTCTGATTTATTGGTTTTGGTCCCTCAGCCAAACCTATATTTCAGGCTCTGGATGTGACTCGCAATACTAATCTCGCCCCCTTCAGGTAGGGTGAAAAAAAAAATGTGAGTGTTTGGAAGTGGTTTGCAGAACCGAGATACGAGAATAGCGGTGTTTGCCAAAAAAATGCGAGTTGGCTTTTTGGACAAATCAATTGGATTGGCAGATCCGGAGTGAAACCGCTTCTAAAACACGCCATTCAGACACGGATGGGACATGCGAGAAGGGCTTGCAGAACTCCCATTCCATCGGAAAGGGCACTTTAGAGGGGGTTTGTTACGCTTTTAAGTTACTTGAATAGGCCTCATAGTTTGTATTGAATGTGCAAACTTGCCCACATTTGCTCTGCCGAAGTTTCACTTGAACCTTCAAAAAAGTTCAACAATTTTCAGAAACGTTAGTCCTTTTTAGTTAAAAAAGTTGGAGCAAAGTTTTGGAATTTCACCAGAGAATGATCTGTTTTAAAATGAGATCGGGGGGGGGAAGAGGAGAAGAATGGGGGGGATCGAGGTGAGGGAGGGGGAGGGAGGGGGAGAGAGGGGGCAGAGGGGGGGGGGATAGAGGGAGGGGAGAGAGTGGGAAGAGGGAGGAGAAGGATGGGGAGATCGAGGTGATAGAGGGAGGGGGGAGAGAGGGGGCATATAGGGGGGAGAGAGGGGATAGAGGGTGGGGAGAGAGTGGAAAGAGAGGGAGGGGGAGAGGGGGAAGGAGAGGGGGATAGAGGGAAGGGGAGAGAGGGGATAGAGGGAGGGGGGAGCAGAGATAGATGGCGGAAGAGAGGGGGAGGGGGGATAAAGGGAGGGAGAGAGGGGGTGAGAGAGGGTAACTGAAAACTGCTGGAAGATTGCACGATAAAGTTTATGATTAAAATGAACGTTTTATTTTTACCTGATTACCCCTTCTTTAATGTGATTTTCTAATTCTTCAATGAACTTCTCCCCCCTCATCCAATAGATCATGGGACCTGACTCTCCACTAAATCCGAAGAAAGCTCTGCAGAATACGCCGAGTGGGGTTCCTGAGGGTAAAATAAATGGAAGAAGTTAAGTATCTGCACACACAGCCAGCTTTAAAAGAACACTATGGATTTCACCAAAGGTTCAGTCAACACTAGTGATGTACCGGGAACCCGGAAATTACCCAGTACCCAGCCTACCTGGCTATATTTAAAGTACCCAAAAATTACCCGGCTCAGGTAATTTCCGTTCTGCTCTGCTCCCTTGATCCTCCTCTTGGAGAACGGCAGGAGCAGAGCAGCAGAAGAGACTTGCCTGCAGCTGGTGGCGGAGGGTGAGGAGGACCACGGCGACATCCTGGTTGCGGTGGGCGCAGTGGAAGACATCCTTCAGCCGGTGGCAGCAGAGGACGACATTATTCAGCCGGGGGCAGCAGAGGACGACATCCTTCACAGCTGGTGTGGTGGGTGCAGAGGAACATGTGACCGGAGCAGGAGTGTTACTGTAGAACAACCGGGGAGGAACTGTAGTCGAAACACTTGGGCGCGTTCCTCCCCATCTGTTCTATAGTACCGCTCTGCTCCTACCACCACCGGCTGTGAAGGATTTCATCCTCTGCTGCCACCAGCTGAAAAATGTCGTCCTTCGCTGCCACCGCCACTGGCTGAAGGATGTCTTCCACTGCACCAACCGCAACCAGGATGTCGCTGTGGTCGTCCTCACCCTCCACCGCCGGATGCAGGTAAGTCACAACTACCCAGCCGGGTACCCGGTTACCTGGCAGGGTATTTTTTTTTCTGGGTACCCGATACCAGTTACCTGGTCATGTTTTGGACCCGGTACATTCCTAATCAACACTACATCTATTTGTGCAGAGTTTGACTTATCTGCTATAAAGATACACATTCTCCTACCCAATGAAGGACCCTGAGAGGTTGGAAAGCTTGTAACATATCAACTATTTGTTGGTCCAATAAAAAGGTATCATACCCCTACTCCCTCTCCCTCCTTTGTTACTGCATGGAAGAAAGGACCAGCATGCCCCCCCCCCACTCTTCTTTGCTCACATTCTCCTAGGAATTGTCACACTTATAATAGGTTGAACATATTAAAATACATATTTCAAAGTGTAAATCAACTTGAATTTGGCCATCACATGGTGACTGCAAAACTTTTGTCCCTCGGTCAAGGAAATAAGACACATTGCCAACAATTATTAAGTCTCAATAACCCAAATGGGAGGCAATCGTTGATAACAGCTTGTCAGCAGCATTAGGACGTGGTGAATAGACCTGTAAAAGTCAAGCTACAGTTAGTCTCGGTTGTGCCACACAGCAGGGAAGGTCTTGGAAGGGCCAAGAGAATTTGGGAATCTCAGTGGGAAATGGAGTGTGCAACTCGTAATGCACATACAGTACAGGCACATGTTTACTAAGTGGTGTTATTTTCCAAAACAACTTCCAGCAGTGCAAGGTATTTATGGAATAGGAACACTTCGTAAATATGGTTAATAATACGGATATCCTTGAACGTTTGATATTATTGTATGAAAAGGCATACCAGAGATAACCTTGGCAAGTCCCTAAATCAGTAGTTGGCTTCAAATGCCTGATACTGAATCATTCAGTCACATACCACTACATACTGTGAATATGTGCAATATGCAGGTTGCAGGGCCAGCCTTAGGACAAGGAGGTGGGGCCAGCGCTCCTCTTCCATCTCCTGTCAGCGCTGGGATCCAACTTCCACCAGACAGCTGGAGGCAGCTGGAGGGAGCGCAGGCCCCCCCCCTTCCTTAGTCTCCCCCCTCCGGTCGAGCGGAAGCTGGATCCCGGGCGCCGACAGGAGGGAGCGCGGGGCCTCCGGACCGGCAGAGACAGCTGCGTCTCTGTGTGTGTGATCTCTGTGGTCATTTCTGAGAAGGGTCTTACCCATTCCCAGAGCAGGTCGCCTCCTGAAGCGTCGCATTGCCATAGTGACCGACGGCAAATTATGCCGCAACGTCATATGGCAACATGTCGCATGCCACCATGACGCTGCCGGAGGAGGGCTGTTTGTCAAGGTAAGTCCCCTTAACTGTTTTACAGTGGGTGCCCCGCTGTGTATCTTTGTGGCCATTAGAATGAGTCACATCTTTATCTTCTGTACAAGTAGAGAAGGTAAGTCGTTAAAACATCAACAATGCATGCTTTGGTATTAGAGGTTGGTACAGTATGTATACTTTTATCTGTATAGTGCCATCAATGCAGACAGCACATTATAGCAGTAATACAAGGGGACAAAATAATATATGCACTGTAATGGGAATAAACTTCAGATATAAAAGCTAATATTAGGCAAAGGAGTCCCTGCTCCGAAGAGCTTACAATCTAAGTGGGAAAAAACAGAGGGGAGAAAAGAGCGCCCACGGGAAATACCATAAGATCCCTTTTCCAGCCCTGACCTTAACCGTTGAGAATTTAAACAATTGATAAAAGGGATACAGACGCTAGCAAGAATTATTATACTGTAAATTATGCATTAGTACACCATATGTTGCAACCCTGATTATGATTCTCGGTGGTATTAAAACATTGGTACACCTCTAGGCATAAGGACTGTAGAGATGTGCAAAACTATCAATGCACAATGCAGTGGCAAGATTTCCAGCATTTTAGTCCCAATTTCGCGTATTGCACAGCAGATGCTAATGCCAATTATTGACTATGGAGACATAGTATATGGCTCGGCTCCTCAAACCCACCTTAGCAAACTTGACACCCTCTACAATTCAATTTGTCGTTTTGTTCTCCAATGCAACTACAACACACATCACTGCGAAATGCTCAAAGAACTAGATTGGTCATCACTAGAGTCTAGGCGCAAAGTTCACCTTTCCTGTCTCACCCTCAAATACTTTCTGGGCAAGCTACCCAGCTACCTGAACAAGCTCCTCACCCCTACCACATGCAGTACCTATCACCTGAGATCAGGCTCCAAAAGACTATTCATGGTCCCAAGGCTCAACAAAGTATCCAGACGTTCCTCCTTCTCCTTCCGTGCACCCCAAAACTGGAACAACCTACTGGACTCTCACATCCACCACCAGCTTAAGTTCTTTCAAATCTAAGGCTGTCTCACATTTTAATCTGGTCTGTAACTGTAACTGTATACGCTCATAATATACATTTTCTTTAACTGTGCATGCAATGTCTTGTATATAAAGTATACCCTGTTCATTTATGTAACTGTACTTGTAACCATGTATTATTTGTTTTAACTCTGTGCCCAGGACATACTTGAAAACGAGAGGTAACTCTCAATGTATTACTTCCTGGTAACACATTTTATAAATAAATAAATAAATATTGGCACCAGGCCTCAAAGTGCCAATCATCTCTTAGATTTTACACCAAATAAACATCCCACGTGTGAGCACATTCACATGTCTCAGTCAGGTCTGCATCCCTACCTTTCCCCATTATCTCCCAGCATACAGTGCTTCCACTGGGATTCTGGGAAATGACGTGGAAGTGAGCATTCACTGTTTGCTCATCTGTATGTATAGCAGTCAGGTATAGGAATGTTGCAGGAGCTTAAAAGTAACTTTATTTCATACTAGCTGAGAGCCCCGGCGTTGCCCGGGATGTTTGTGGTGTGGGGGTGGCATTTGGGTGGGGAGTGGTCCACGCGGCCCATGTGCGGTGGTACTGCTGCTGTGGCTGTACTGATGGTGATTGTATCGGTGTGCTGATTTGGGAGGGTTTGTTGCTGATGTGGGGGTGCGGATGTGGGTGTGCCGATGGGGGAGGTGCAAAGGTGGCAATGTGTGGGTGCTGATGGTGTTGATGGGGGCTGGGAATGGCGGGGAGCCGAGAATGCCAGTGTGCTGGGGGGGCATGGGATACCGGTGTGCTGATGTGGTGGTGCTGGGGATAGTGTGTGTGTGTGTGTATACGTGTGTGTGTATACACACACGTGTGTGTGTGTATACATGTTTGTGTGTGTGTGTATACATGTTTGTGTGTATACATTGTATGTGTGTGTGTGTGTATACATGTGTACGTGTGTGTGTGTACATGTGTGTGTATACATGTGTATGTATACACGTGTGTATACACATGTGTGTGTATACACGTGTATACACATGTGTGTGTATACACATGTGTGTGTATACACATGTGTGTGTAGACATTGTGTGTATGTATATATTGTGTGTGTGTATACATGTGTGTGTGTGTATACATGTGTGTATACATGTGTGTGTATACACGTGTGTATACATGTTTGTGTGTGTGTGTATACATGTTTGTGTGTATACATAGTGTGTGTGTGTGTGTATACATGTGTGTGTGTATGTGTATGTGTGTGTACATTTGTGTGTGTGTGTACATTTGTGTGTGTATACATGTGTGTGTATACATGTTTGTGTGTGTGTATACACGTGTGTATACACATGTGTATGTGTGTGTATACGTGTGTGTATAGATGTGTGTGTATACACGTGTGTGTGTGTATACGTGTGTGTATACATGTGTGTGTGTGTGTACATGTGTGTGTGTATACATTATGTGTATGTATACGTGTGTGTGTGTATACGTGTGTGTGTATGTCTACATGTGTGTGTGTGTATGTCTCCATGTGTGTGTGTACGTGTACATGTGTGTGAGTATACGTGTACATGTGTGTGTGTACGTGTCTACGTGTACATGTGTGTGTGTGTCTACGTGTACATGTGTGTGTGTCTACGTGCATGTGTGTACGTGTGTGTGTACGTGTGTGTGTGTCTACGTGTGTGTGTGTGTGTGTCTACGTGTGTGTGTGTGTCTATGTGTGTGTGTGTATACGTGTGTGTGTATACGTGTGTGTGCGTATACGTGTGTGTATACTTGTGTGTGTGTGTGTGTCTACGTGTGTGTCTATGTGTGTGTGTGTCTACGCGTGTGTGTACGTGTGTGTGTGTGTGTACGTGTGTGTGTGTATATACGTGTGCCTGTGTGTATACGTGTGTCTACGGTTGTGTATACGTGTGTGTACACGTGTGTCTACGTGTGTGTGTATACGTGTGTCAACGTGTGTGTGTGTCTACATGTGTGTGTGTATACGTGTGTCAACGTGTGTGT
This sequence comes from Ascaphus truei, assembly GCF_040206685.1. Classification (NCBI taxonomy): domain Eukaryota; kingdom Metazoa; phylum Chordata; class Amphibia; order Anura; family Ascaphidae; genus Ascaphus; species Ascaphus truei. The sequence continues at coordinate 42,934,150 of NC_134498.1, forward strand.
ATGCGTGCGCCTACGTGTGTGTGTATACGTGTGTGTACGTGTGTGTGTGTATACGTGTGTGTGTGTACGTGTGTGTGTAAACGTGTGTCTGTGTGTATACGTGTGTCTGTGTGTATACGTGTGTCTGTGTGTATAGGTGTGTCTGTGTGTATAGGTGTGTGTGTGTGTGTGTATAGGTGTGTGTGTGTGTATACGTGTGTGTGTGTATACGTGTGTGTGTGTGTATACGTGTGTGTGTGTGTATACGTGTGTGTCTACGTGTGTCTGTGTGTCTACGTGTGTCTGTGTGTATACGTGTGTCTGTGTGTATACATGTGTCTGTGTGTATACGTGTGTATACGTGTGTGTCTGTGTGTATACGTGTGTGTCTGTATAGGTGTATGTATAGGTGTGTGTGTGTGTGTGTCTACATGCGTGTGTGTGTGTGTCTGTGTGTGTGTGTCTGTGTACGTGTGTGTGTGTGTGTGTGTCTGTGTACGTGTGTGTGTGTCTGTCTACGTGTGTGTGTGTGTGTCTGTCTACATGTGTGTGTGTGTCTGTCTACGTGTGTGTGTGTGTGTGTGTCTGTCTACATGTGTGTCTGTCTACATGTGTGTGTGTGTCTACATGTGTGTGTCTGTGGACGTGTGTGTGTGTCTGTCGACGTGTGTGTATGCGCCTACATGTGTGTGTGTGTCTACATCTGTGTGTGTCTACATGTGTGTGTGTCTACATGTGCGTGTGTGTGTGTCTACGTGTGTGTCTACGTGTGTGTGTGTGTGTGTGTGTGTGTGTGTGTGTGTGTGTGTGTGTGTGTGTGTGTGTGTGTGTGTGTGTCTCTGTGTATGTGTATGTATAGAGATATATATATATAGTGTGTGTGTGTGTGTGTGTGTGTATATGGAGGGATGAGTCTGGTGCTGAAGGAATTTGGGGGTGTGGGGGGGTGGGGGTGTGTGGGGGGGGGGAGCTGCTTACCTTGCAGTCGGCAGCATCTTCCTCGTGCAGGCCGGGAGACGGACCCTGCAGTCATATGGTACGGAGGGGCGGGGATCAGACCGGAGCCGGACAGAGGGCATGTGGAGGGGGGGGGAAGCTGCAGGGAGAGCATTACGGAGCATGTGGAGGGGGGAGAGCAGCACGTAGCATGTGGAGTGGGGGAGAGCAGCACGTAGCATGTGGAGTGGGGGAGAGCAGCACGTAGCATGTGGAGTGGGGGAGAGCAGCACGTAGCATGTGGAGGGGGGAGAGCACATGTGGAGGGGGGAGAGCAGCACGGGGCATGTGTGGGGTCCCTCCTGCAGGGCGGGAGCCCCCCCCGCTGCCCTCCGGCTCGAAGTGAGGCCTCCTGCAGGGCGGGAGCCCCCCCGCTGCCCTCCGGCTCGGGTGAGGCCTCCTGCAGGGCGGGAGCCCCCCCGCTGCCCTCCGGCTCGGGTGAGGCCTCCTGCAGGGAGGGAGCCCCCCCCCCCCGCTGCCCTCCCCCCCCCGCTGCCCTCCGGCTCGGGTGAGGCCTCCTGCAGGGCGGGAGCCCCCCCGCTGGCCTCCGGCTCGAGGTGAGGCGGCGGTGCCGAGGAGCGTTGCAGGCGGCGCCGGGTAGGCTGGGCTTTGCTGTGAGGGGGGGTGGAGAGGTGAGGCGGTGCCGAGGAGCGTGCGGCGAGGCCCGTGGGTATACTGCCTCACCCATCCGGCCGCTGCCTCACCCATCCGGCCGCTCCCACGTGGATGTGAGGCGGGAGGCAGCGTGTTGTGGCCGCTCCCCCGCGTGTGTCCCGGGCGCTCGCTCCGCTCCCCCGCTGACTGTAGCAGCGCCGGGGTGTGAGCTTTGGGGGGGGGGGGGTGAGCTTGGGGGGGGGGGGATGAGGTGTGTGTGAGCTTGGGGGGGTGGGGTGGGAATGTGTGTGTGTGTGTGTGTGTGTGTACACGGGACTCTGGGTAAGTTCGGGCACAGGGAGGGTGGGGGGTGTGTGGAAGTTGAGGTGCGGTCCAGCTGACGGGGGAGAGTGAGGGGCACTGGGAGGGGATTGTGTGTGTGTGTGTCCCTGTGTGTGTGTGTGTGTCCCTGTGTGTCCTTTGGCCCGTCACTCCGCCTCAGGCCAATGAGAGGTGTGCGGGGGCGGGCCAAGGGACCAATGAGATTTCCCCTAGGGACACCGGACATCCAGGCAGGCATACAGTGCTTTCACTAATATAGTATAAGATAGCACTTTTCTCCCAAAGGGAGGCAAAGCACGTCACTATTACAGTATAGCACGCGGTACGCAGCACAGAGGTATTTTTACAGCACAGTCCTTGCCCAGAAGAGCTTACAATCTATGTGTTTGGTGCCTGAGGCACAAGAAGATAAAGGGACTTGCCCAAGGTCACAAGGAGCCGACACCGGGAATTGAACCAGGCTCCGCTGATTCAAACTCTGTGTCGTTGTTCACAGAGTCAGTGTCTTTACTCACTGAGCCTTCTCCCTTAGCAGCTTTCTGGCTCGAAACGTTGTTATAGTTATTATCTGTGTTTTACTGCAGTAAATAACGAGACTGCCTGTTTTTGGAGTGCTGTGAACAACATTCTCCTATTAGATAGATAGATAGATAGATAGATAGATAGATAGATAGATAGATAGATAGATAGATAGATAGATAGATAGAGATACAGTGTAGTAATGCCATACAGTAGACAGACATATAAGTATACAGGCGGATAGGAGGAGAAGGAATGGTGGGCAGTTAGAGAAGTAATAGATACATTTATACATCCACTAGCAACAGAGATGGACACCAAATTACACATTGTATTCCAAACAGGGACATTGAATAGAGACAGTGTGACAGGTGACAGTGATCAGCCGAGGTCCGAGATGTCTGGAGAAGCTGCTCCGTCACTGCTCCGTCACTTCAGGGTGCGATATGTAGTGAATTCAGGAGCCAAGAATCACCCACAAGGTGTTACCCCAGGAATCTAGCTAAGTTACACAGAAGCCAAGCGCACTCCTTGACTAATACCCAATCTCACATTAGACTCTTAACGGCTTAGAAGGCCCACTGCGTGGTTTGCCTACCCCACCATACAAACTTAGACGACACAGTTTTTTGTGTAAATAAAAATGGTCACAGCTTTATTGTTTAACAATACTATCAAATAACTGTCAGCCATAAATCACGACACGCGTCAACTGGGAGACACAGTCTCCGCCGCGAGGGGCACTCTCGCCCCTTACCACGGCCCCGTCATCCATACACACTAGGTCCCCCTTTTCATGGTCGCCTGGGCCTACCCGCATAGGATAGAGCCCAGCTACCTAAGATTGGTGCCAGGGGTACAGCGACCGACCGCCTGCTTCGGCGCCTCCAGCCCGCACGATCTTCTCCGGGGGACCGTTACCTGGCGGCCCATGCGCATCGGGAGGAGCCCCATTTCGGGTATTTACGGTGTCCCTACGATGAGTGGCCTGACAGTTCCGCCACCCGGAGGACCCATTAGGGCCACTTACTGGGGACTCACCTCACACACCAAGCTGTGACCCTAAACCTTGACTGCTGTCTGGGGAAGCTGCTGCGTCACTGCTCCGTCACTTCAGGGTGCTGTAGCGATATGTAGTGAATTCAGGAGCCAAGAATCACCCACAAGGTGTTACCCCAGGAATCTAGCTAAGTTACACAGAAGCCAAGCGCACACCTTGACTAATACCCAATCTCACATTAGACTCTAAGGCCAAGGCACGCTTACAAGGCTGCATTAATAGACTCAAAGCAATTCTGGAAGCATCATACATCATACTGTGCTATACTGTACCTGAATTAAAGCCGTGGCCAGGATAAATCAGTAATCATGACAATCACCTATAGAAGTAGGGCTCTTTTGGGTATATATTATAATGGGGTAGAGACTGTGTTCATTTAACATCTCATGAAAGAGGGAACACTTGGATTCATTGTCCATTTCACCCTTAAAAGGACTAAGAGAGTGTTTGTTGTTATCATCAAACACATTCTTTTCAGGAGGAGATTATTCCATGTTAATAAAACGATTTTATTTTAAATGAGGTGGAATTTCTCAGTCTCTTCAACGTCTCAGGTTATCTGTGCGGTCTCGCCCCGTGAGTATTACTTGTAGTAGTAACTACTTTATAAGGACCTCGGTTTCCGGCAGTTCTGGGTGTGGTTGATGAGGGAACCACATAGGGATAAAATCTTATCTCCATCCCTACCGCGTGTAGTAACAAAAGGGGGGAGAGGGAGTTTATTTATTTAAAAACACACACGTAATTGTCACGGGAGAACAGGACGAACACAGCAGGGATCAATTCACCAGACAGAAACACAGAGTTTCTCAAATTAATTTATTGGACTTCACATGACGCAGCTCTAAGGTAGGGAGGGGGGGGGGCACGGTCGACCCAGCGGGGAAGACAGGGGGGGCGCATCACAAAAAGTTAGCGCTCCCCTGATCTAATACTACAGAACTGATTTATTTAAAAAAATAAAAAACACATTTTGCATGTTTTGCTGCTTTAAGGGAGAAACATTTTTAACAGGACAGAAAAAGGTTAAATGTTCTGTAGTTTTCGAAACGGTTTTAGAAAGTTAAAGTAGTAACAGAGGAGGGAGAGGGTGTAGGGGGTTTGATACCTTTTATTGGTCCAACAAGTAGTTGATGTGTTACAAGCTTTCCAACCTCTCAGGGTCCTTCATCGTGAATAATCGGGTAAGGAACCAGAGAGGTTGGAAAGCTTGTAACAGATCAACTACTTATTGGTCCAATAATAGGTATCAAACCCCCTACACCCTCTCCCTCCTCTATTACTACATGCAAGGAAGGACCAAACGGCTCCCCATCCTTATTTGCATCCCTAACTCAGTGGACCCCCAGGTATTCGCATTTGACTCTAATGGAAAAGGACAATTTATACTGATGTGTAAAAGGAAACGTCTACATGTGGGCTATCAGAAATGACTGCAGCAGGCCCATACTTAGCACATCACGCTGGGTACTGAGTGGAGCAAGAATAACCTTTCTGAGCCTTAATGCTCCCCCGTTGTAAAGTGAAGCAGGGATAACATGAATAACATTTCTGAGCTTTGCTGCTCCCTAAGGCGTTGGGAGAATGGAAGTGCCGGGTTCGTAGGAAAGAGCCATACACACGATTCACTAGTTCTGTGACCACGTTCTGCATTTAGATCTGGAAACTATTAATATGGATTAACAATGCAGATTCAGGAAGCGAGCTGATTAAATATACAGGGGGGTGTATCAGAGTAAAAAAAAAAAGTGGAAATAAGTTTGTTTTGACGTATTCCTCCATTCTCTGCTCGCATTTGCGGAAAAATGTATTAGTGTTCCTAACATGTGGCGCAAATTGTGGGGCTGAAACATTTACGCCACCACAAGTCAGGCGCATTGTTTTGAGGCAAATACAAGATACAAAAGTGGTGCAGGAGGACGCAGAGTTTGCTACATCCCATTATAATCTGCGCATTGTGTAACTCCTCCGACTGTCAGTCCCCAAATCACAACGCGGTGTAAATGGGCACAACCTGGAACAAAGACCATGATACATTGACGCAAGATGAGAATTGATGCAATTTGCATCAATTTTGTTCCAAATTTTCTATGATACATCTCCCCCACAGTATCATGGTAGAGGTTCACTGATTTAAAATTGTTTTATTTTTGCCCTAAATTTGTTGAGCATCGGGTCTGATGGGCTTGGGCTTTCACGTTGTTGACCGGGGGTCATGTATCAGACGCAGTGGCAGGTTTTCTAGGTCAGGGACCTCTCTCCTGGCACACCCCCCTTGTCAGCTGTCCTGCCCTCTCTGACCAGATTTTCACACTGCTCACTCAACTGAAACAACACTATGCCAAGAAGTAAACGACCTTTAAATTGCTATATACCAAGGGCATTACTCCCTTCTCTTGGTGATCACAATAAAGCCCTCTCCTGGCTCCCTTTCTACCTTTCTCATCGTTCCTTTCGTGTATCTATCGCTATCTCCTCTTCTTCTCTGTTGATCTATCTGTTGGTGTACGTCAAGGCTCAGTTATAAGACCTCTCTGCATACTCTCTATACACTCTACCTTGGTGACCTTATACATTCATTTGGCGTCAAGCAACACCTATATGCAGATGACTCACAAACTGTACCTATCGACACTAAACCTCACATCTTAAGTGCCAGACACCCAGCTGTCTCTTAGAAGTCTTATCCTGTATAGCAGTTAAACTTGAACGCAATACGTTAAACGCTGAGCTGCTGCTAAATCCACATAAAATCCATCCCCACAGTGCCCTTTTCACCACATTCAGTACCACTATAATCCATCCAGTTCCTAATGCAGGCTGTTTAGGGGTCAACATCAACTTCTCCTTTTATTTTCTCTTCATCTTAATGCTATTGCTAAATCTCACCACTTCTTTCTCCGTAAATTTGCTAAAATACAACTTTTTCTTGACTACTAAAATTCTAAGTCATGCCCCACTCTCTCCCGTCTGGACTACTGCAACCTTCTTCTTACTGGCCTCCCTGCCTCACAGCTCTCTACCTTTCAAATATTCAAAATGCTGCTTGGGGGATAACCTTACTCTCCTCTCAATCAGTCTCTACGTCTCTCCTGCTGAATGAAAACTTTCTCTTGGCTCCCTATTAAATTCTGGATTTCACTACAACACTTGTCTTCTCTCTTTCAAGGCTCTCCACTGCTCTACTCTTCCTTATATCTCAGCATTAATCTCCCACGGTATAGTACTCCTACTCATACTATGCTCTGCTCATGCCTGTCTTCTCTCTACCCCCCTCCCATGTCACCTCTGGAAAGACTTCCTTCTCAATGTCCGGCACGCATCTTCTCTCTCTAACTTCAAAGCCCTGTGAAAATTCACCTGTTTAATGAAGCGTTTACATGCCTCTGGATGACCCCGACTCGCTATGTTACAGTATGCTCTTACACGCACTCTAACCAACGCCCTCACATTTACTCTTCCTGTTTCTTTTGATCTTCACACGTGCCAATTATACTCCAAGCTGCTATTGGCATTGACTCTTTTATCCCAATGTTACATTGATGCCCTTATTCTATCTGTAACATTGTATTATCTGTATCGTAGTTGTATTGTAATGCGTTTAGAAATTGTAACTTGCTTCATACCCGTTTGGCGCTATAAACATAAAAATATTCATACCTGTACATATATAACACAGCACTTTCCAGCTTGTACGGGATTTTCCTTGTAAGCGCTTTGGCATGAGCCTATTCCATCACGTTTCTGTACTGGACGCTGTTGAGTGAGCCTGCATAATTATAGTTGCCATTGGTCTATCATAGCAATTGCTGGTTAGCTTGATCGTATGACCTAGATAAGCTCTCAGATAAGAAAGGGTCTGCCTAAGTGCCTAGTTATCTTGATGCACTCAGCATAGCTTGGAATAAAGAGGTTAAGCAGATCCTCTGTGTAATTCTATTGTGTGTGACGAAGAAAGCTTCTGTTACAGATGTAGTGGGGCATTTTTTTCTTCAGATAACAACACACCCTGCTATACTGCAGAATATCCCAGTGATTCAATAGGATTTAATGTCAATATTGGCGCAGAATATTACAACATACAAATTCCCCCCTATTGGGAACAATGAAGCCTGCTACATCTGCACTTCCCTGTTTGGATTCAGAACCAGGAACCTGCTACTGTATGTCTGCTGCCAAGCTAGGGCTTACAAGCAAGCCTCTTCTACCTACTATTGGTTGTGACCCGTCTAAGCATGTCCGTCTAGTTCCCTATACAAGGTCACCGGTTTCCTGTTGCTACATCTACCCAGATTCTTGTTGCAATCGCTACCGTACGCCTCATTCCCCTGACCTGCTGTGTGCTGCATTTTCTTGACCACATCTTGTTTGACTTCCATTCTGCCCTTGCTCTTTATTATTGGTATTGATCCTGCTTGCTGCTTGTCCTTCCTTTGACCCAACTAACTTTTCTGCCTCCTCGCTCTCACAATCCCATTCATCTTGCAGGATTCTCTCAATACAATTCTGGCCTCTCTCCCATCACTGGAGTCCAGGACCAGCCCATGATCTAACCCAGGGGGGTCAACTGCAGTCCTCACGGGCCACCAACAGTTCAGGTTTTCATGATATACCTGCTTCAGCACAGGTGGCTCAATCAGTGGCTCAGTCTCCGATTGAGCCACCTGTGCTGAAGAGCCATCTGTGCAGTTTTCGACTGAGCCTGGCATTGGCTTGGCATGGCAACGCAACGTCACATGACCCCGCGGCATCATTTGACGCCGGGAGTTGAAGAGAAGGTAAGAGAGGGGGAACGCAAGCAGGGAGGGAAGCAGGAGGGGGGGCGCGAGTAGAAAAGATCGCTGAGCTAGACAACGAGCAAAAGTAAGATGGGAGGATGAAATCAGAAAATTCGTTTGAGCAACATAGAGAAGAGGCTGCAACCGCAGAACCTGGAATATCATTTGTGAGGCTTTATCCAGCAGTGGCTATATACTGTACACACACACACACACACACACACACACACACACACACACACACACACACACACACACACACACACACACACACACACACACACACACACACACACACATTATCGTTGTAGACGTAAAAGTCATTAACTATATTCTTTGAGTAGTGAGGAAAAGGCAATTAAATCTTCTTCTTTTTTTACATGATTTCAATCATTTCATACTGCTATTTTATCAACAAATGAATTCTACATAAATAAGCCTTACTATACAAGCAAAGAAATATGTCTACATTATTTCCATAATTGCTCCTAAATACACACTGTTGTAGAAATGTTTGCCATAGTTTGTGTGAAACAGAATGATATATTAAGCATCAGCTAATAAATGTCACTTAATGGAAAAATCAACTCTCCAATTGTCAGCAATAATCTTGACCTCAATTAAGAGGTTCGGAATCTAATACTGATTTTCTTGTACAAGCACGATAAAATACATATTTCATAGAGGAGCTGAGGTGCTATCCCAAAAGCAATATTTCATGCATGCTCTGCAATACTTTGCTCTATCAATCTGTGTTCTACTACAGCAGAGACTGCGACTATTCTAACACAAACCAGTGGCAATCGCCAAAAAGACCCAGGTACACGCTGGGTACATGCCTTAAATTTGCCTTAAACTAGACCCAGCATTTCTGCATGGCCCATCAGATTAACAGCGGGGGTCCCTGGCAGTCCCATTCAAACATGGGACTGCCAGGGACCCCTGCTGTGTTAATCCTATGGGTCATTAGTCAATGCAGAAATGCCTTAAACTTGCCTTAAACTACCCAGGTTACACTCAGCACATACCCAGAATGTAACCGGGCTAGTTTAAGGCAAGCTTTAGAATACTCGGTGTCTCGTCTGTACTTCCCAATTCAAGCCATAGGCCAGGGGTGGCCAACGCCTGTCTTCAAGCCCCCCCAACAGGTCAGGTATTAAGGATATCCCTGCATAGATTGTAAGCTCACCTGGGCAAGTACGGTGTCTGTAACAATCCTATGTGCTGCGCACCGCGCTCTATACTGTAATAGTGACGCGCTTTGAGTCCCATTGGGAGAAAAGCGCTATATAAAATAAAAGTTATTATTATTATTATTTTTAATGCCTATCTAACTTTGAAACACTTGCAGTTGTCTGATTTTTTATGAAAAGACATCAAGCACCCAGATAAAACCCGTTAAACATGTCACTGCTTTCTCTTTCTCATGATATTAACTGCAACTGGATTTTTGATGACTTAAAATATGCATCAGTCACTTTTATATGAATTTATTGAGATTTCTATTATTGTTGTAGTGATGGGGCATAGTATTGAAGACATCGCAGAGATTATTTCTGTGCACCCAGAGTTATATAAGGGAGAGAATAAAAAAATTGTGCTGTATAGATTTTTTTTTTAACCATTCAGCCCTTCAATGACGGAGACACTACCAAACGTTACCCTGCTTGTGGCCCCGAAAAGGTTAAGCATATCGTTAAAATGGTCCTGTCCCCCAGGAGTTACATATTGATACCAAAAGATATAAGACGTGTGAACAGACAAAATATATAATATTGGGTAAAAAGAGTGACAACCACATCCCCCTCCCCACCACCATACTTTGTGCAGCAAATAAAAATACAACGTGTGAGCATATTCACATGTCTCAGACAGGTCTGCAACCCTGTCCTTCCCCATTATGTCTTAGCATACAGTGCTTCCACAGCAGCTAGGGATTCTGGGAAATGACATGCAAATAGGCACAGTGTGTGTCACCTTTTCCTTATCCATTTTAACATGGAGCCCTATAATCCTATGCCTGCCATATTACACAGATTTCTCAGCACAGCCTGGGTTAAAGAAGTGCAGAGCCAGTAACCCTACTCACAGACAGCTTTTCCACCTTTTGGGTCTCGTCAGTGGGAGGCTGGTTATACCGGCTTTGGCAAGTGTAAACAAATCCAAGCGCCGAGGCTGCAAAACATCACACACGGTAAGAACTCTGAGATGATCTACAGAAGATCAGGGTTTAAATACTGCTGCTGCATAAATGGAAAGTACACATGTTTATTTATAGCCCCGCCATTTCTCTCTAAATTGCCTAAAATTGCAGAGGTGATTGGGGTCGGATGGATGGGCCATTTGTGTAGCTGTGAATGCAAGCGTATGTGCATTGCCTGGTCACCAAACCCTCAGCTTCTATTCATCATTTTCATTAGCTGGAAAGGACACTGCGGGGTGCCGATTGACATGAATTATCTACATGTGTCAGTGCTCAGGGAAAAAAAGAATATGATGAACACCAATGACGACTAGAAATAGGACATTTATCAACACACCGTTTTGCCTGTGTTTTTAATTACAACTCTCCAGCATACGTCTAAACAATTATGGTTGCTGTCACATTTTTGATTCTTTCAGAAAGACTCAGGAGACAGGCATGGAAGAGATCTTATTACAGAGGTTTTATTACTATTAACGTGGACTGATAATAAATTATTTAGCAGTTATTATGCTCCTCAACAGAATCCTCAATATATCCCACCCCCTCCCCCCACCCTTGGATTCCACACTATTGGAGCACCCAAATAAGGTACTGGGGAACCCTGATAAAGCACAGGTTAAGATAAGTATACAGAGATCAAACTGAACAGAAGATCAGAAACTTCCCCAATGAGCTTGCAATCTAAATGGTAAAAGAAGAGAGAGGTAGGAGAAGTAAATAAAGATATTATAAGTAAATACCATACAAACACAGGCCAGGCACATGGATCCACCTTCCACTTATGGCTGAATATTTTAAATGATAGTATTTTAGATAGTCGTTTGGGGCGTAATCATTCATTTCAATTGACAGAAGATCTTAGAAATTCAAATTAACGGTAGACATTATGTAAAAAAAAATATATATATGATGGTCCAAAGATAGAAAATTGTGAGATTTAAAGGGCACGGAACAACACAAATCTATGTTCTTTTAAAGAAAAAGAGGAATTTACAGAGTCATTTTTCACTGATCCTAGTCCTAAAAAATGAATCTTCCAATTATAGACTTATTCCAAATGAATACAATCTCTCATAGTTACCCCGTATTGCTCTATTATTGGAGTTAATTCCCCTATACCCATAATTACAAATACCGCTTTTGACCTTTTACCTCTCCAAACACTCATAGACATAGATTGGGAGGTGGTCGTGTTACTGTATCAATGTTCAGCTGGGTTTTTTTTTCACCTCGACAAAATCAACTCCAGATTTTCCCAAGAGAATTCAACGTTGAGGTGAATGTTCCAGTTGGTTTTGGAGCAGGAAAGGGGGAAACTTCAGCCCCTAGTTTATAAGCCACAAAGCCGTTTCCCGTTGCTGGAAAAGAGTTCAGCTCGGTTCAAATGAATGAGACCAAAATCTTCTCCAACCTGGGGAAGACTGATTAATAACATATTGAATAAGGGCCGTGTCTTCCGTTGAGGTCTGCACGATAGGAAGACGCAGGGCATGCGAATACTGCACTGAAAAGGTTCAGAAAAGGTTGAAGAAACCAATATGATTAAGAAATGACTTCGGCTGGGGTCACCTTGTCTGCTTAAAGCTGCAAGTTCCAAATAGAAGTCCCCTCTCTTGTAGCATTTTCTTTATTGTGTCAATCAAATATGTTTGTTGTGAAATCCCAACTGATAAGATCACAACCGCTGACTATGGGAAGGACTTTGATGGCTAAATCTTATTGTGGCTGTTTGATGGATGAATTTCACAACAACGTGCTAATTCTCAAAGGGCGCTTTGATTCAATCTGATATCATGCAAAGTAGCTGGATTTAAATACGTATATTCTGCAGATCCTACAGCATTTTCGGGAATCTACAAGTACAAATATGCATACCTGATGGTGTCCAGATCCCTGCCCATCGGAGCTGTGATATATTACTCGAACCCAGAGAAAAGTCAGTGTTCCCTTAAAGCAAGAGGGGGGGCAAAGCCAGTCCTCAAGACCCCCCAACAGGTCAGGTGTTCAGGATAGCCCTGCTTCAGCACAGGTGGCTCAATCAGTCAAAGACTGAGCCACCTGTGCTGAAGCAGGAATATCTTTAAAACCTGACCTGTTGAAGGGGTCTTGAGGACTGGAGTTGGTTACCCCTGTATTAGAGAATGAGAGTGCTTTCCTCTCTTACAATTAGGAGTTAATGCAGTATCTTTTTTTATTGCTCACCAGAGATGTGCAGGAGTTTGTGAAACAGGCTAAATTTGCCGTTTTTTTACTCCACAAACATTTTTTTTAAGCAATCTTGAAGACATTTGCACAACTGAGGGTCACATGTCCTTAGGTGACAGGGCTTTTACATACTGCCATTCTCGCAAAAACCTGGAAAAAGATTTAATATGTTGCTGTAATTTGGAAAAAATGATGCATTGTGAGCAATCTTATCTCCGGCTGCAAAACTGAAAGACTTTCATTGTATATCTAGACCCTTAAAGGTTTCAGGTTTATGCCACAGGAAACACTGTCTAAGTGGCACTAAACATTAGAGCCCCTGTCACTTCTTTATCATTGTGAATTTTTGCATGAAAAGAATGGAGCGAAAATGACAGAAAAATGTGCTAAGCAAATTCACACATCTTTATTGCACCCCAATACAAAATAAGATTGAAGCAGTGATCTAAGCGATTTATTATAAATCGTCTTTGTTCTTATCTTTTATTGGGGCTTTGATAAATATGAAACCCCAATTAAAATGCAGAGGGATTTAACCCTTTGTTTGACAGGTTTAGTACCTGTAATTGCTTTGCTAACTTTAACAACTGTGTCTTGTCACATAGAATATTCTACCATTGAAACAGCGCTACCCACTGCACTTTGGAAGTTATACACTCCATTAACCCATTGAGTGCCGGAGGGGCCTCTGCACCAGAGTGCCACAGCCCCTTCCGGCAGATCGCAATCACGTGTCCGCTCCTCTCAGTGATCGTGACATCACTGATGAGGCGCACGAACAAGGAGCACTCCTATGTTCCTCTGCCAGCTGGCTCGCGGTATCCCCTAGAAAATAAGCGTCCAGAAAGTTGGATCCCAGCGCCAAGAGGACAGAGAGGATGGAGCGTGGGGCCCCGGAGGCACGGGGCCAAAGGTGTCCGCCTTGCTCACCTTGCCCTAAGGCCAACCCTAAAAGGCCAGTGCTGGCCAACCCCAGTCCTCAAGGGCCACCAACGAGTCAGGTTTTCAGGATATCCCTGCTTCAGCACAGGTGGCTCAGTCAGCGGCTCAGTCTTCGACTGAAGCAGGGGTATCCTGAAAACCTGACCCGTTGGTGGCCCTTGAAGACTGGAGTTGGCCGCCCCTGGCCAAGGCAGTCAAAAAAAAACCAGCAACTTACATTTTTGGCGAGAGTCTTTGGCCGGGAATCATGAAGTCTCGATGCGGGACATCGCGCCCGACCTTGTGGCGTCAGATCGGATACAATGTCCTGCAACGCGGCTTCCCGGCTCCCGACCTTTGATTCTCCGTTGTCTACGCAGGAGACATTTGAGAAGGTTGGAATTGTGTTCTTAGCTGTTGCTGGTTAACTCCCAGATAGGCCCAATAAACATGAAATTCAGCTTTAACCAAACACGCTTGTTTGATTGATGGTTACAATGTAAAGTGAACCTTTCTTTCTGCAGATTAGGGGGGGGGGAGAAGAAACTTAAAAAGAATAAATATTTGTGAATGGTAGTAAAAAAAATCCCTGATGTGACTTTTCTCCTATCTCAGATGATCATATTTTGATCATGTGAGTTGGTAGCTACAACATAACAGCGAAACAGTATTCTGCATCTCACAAAAAAACAGCTCCGTGTGGAAATAGAAATATGTCCTTTGTCATTTGTGAAAAGTACAGTACTATGAACAAACAAGTCAGTAGTTTATTGCAGAACACTATTGCAGGCGGTGAACACTAGAGGGCACTCTTGCAATCTAGGAACAAAAATAATAGAGGTATGAAAAAAAAACAGTCACAAATGTTACTACTTGAAGGCAACTGCCCCATGATTAAAAGGCAAACATATATTTTTACATTGATTAAATATTTCAATAAATAGTCCCGATAACTATATTAATGATTACACCTGAAAAGAACAAGATCTCACTTAAAATAACATACCATTGTGGTATAAATAAAAATATGATATTGAAATCCTGGATAAGTCAGATATGTATTTATTTATAATGTCTAAAACAGGTTTGTTTCTATCACTATTATCATGTGCAGAGCTATAATAGTGCCGCTGCGGGCGGTCCCATTCAGGAAGCATGGACCCCCCCTTACACGCAAGCTCGATGGCGCCGCAGACTTTTACGTCTTCGTCTGCAGTACCGGGGACAGCGAGCCTGGCCGCGTCAGAAACATGAGGATTATGGAGTGGAAAATCAAGATTATACCCATGACGTATGCCAGGTGCGCCCAACTAGTCCTCAAGGGACCACCAACAAGTCAGGTTCTCAGGATATCCCTGCTTCAGCACAGGTGGTTCAGTTGGGGATTGATTGCGCCACCTGTGCTGAAGCAAGGACAGCCTTAAAACCTGACCTGCTGGTGGCCCTTGATGACTGGAGTTGGCCACTCCTGGCATATGTTGCATGTCACTCAACTGGAATAGTCTGCGTGCGGGCTTTACTTGGAAGATAAGTTGATGGAGGGGGGACGCAGGGAACAGGTGGGAAGGGGAAAGGACGAAAGTGAAGACGGGGTGAATGGCCGGAGCGAAACCTTTTTTTTCATGTACTGGCATATTTCATAATTCCCACACAGCTGCCGGTATGTTCCAACAAGTCCAGACTGAAGCACAGAGCAGAAAAGGCAAACACTGATCGGCACCGCGCAATATGCTTTTTCTAAGGGCCAAGAGTTACTGGGCCAGTACACACACTCTGGGGGTTGGCCAAATTAGCTCCACGAAACATCAGGAACGTGTTTTATTCTCATGCGGCATAAACATAGGTACTAGAAGACTCCACTGAAATGTCTGCCTTGTGTCGTTGCAATATTCTTCCTAATATATTGCAAATCTCTCCAGGAGTGATGGGGTTAATCTATATGCTACTCATTACACTGTATATTATACAGAGGGGGGGGGGGGGGAAATCACTGGAACAAAACAGTTCACTGAACCAAATTGAAGGAAGGAAACAGTCGGCTGAAAAAAACAGACCCAGCACTTTGGGGACAGCTTTTTATTTAAATGCACAATGCTGAAGCAATTAGTCTTGCATGATGGGAGCAAACACCTGCAAGGCAGCTTGCCAACAGGGCTGCCGCCCCTTGAACCTCCCGTAACGCTGCCGCCACGCGCATTTCACTCGCGGCATTCTAAAATGCACTTTTAAAATAAAACATGCGGAGGAAGGTGGCTGGAAACTGCAAGCTTGTCTTTTCTCCCTCACTCTGGTGAATTACCCTTCTACCGGGAGGATTTCATGTTTAAAGACACCTGTGGTTCCCATTTCCCAGCTCAGCCTCCTGTAACCCCTTCAGTTCATGATGCTGATGAAAATACAGGGGCCGATTCACAAAGCAGTGATAAAATCAGTGCTTTTGCGTCAGAGTTTTTTTAGCTTGTGTGTCTGTCCATTTGGCTATTATGCCCAATAAATAGTTTATTTTTTTTGCCTCCAGCCCTTTGCCTTTTTGCAGTGCTCTACCTTCTACCCCCTTTTTTACCTTCATCATTTACCGGTATTGAAGCACGCCTATCCAGTTTATGGGATGCATAGCAGCTATTCCATCGTGAGGATGTCCTCCAGAGCTGCCTAGTGGATCCGGTTTAGCCAGTGTGAAGACGGGACCCCATCTACACACCTGCACACCGCGAGAGGAAGACATCTGACGGAGACGACCATCGTGGAGGTGTGGATCGCCTGCCGGTTTCCCATCAGCCGCCACCCCCTGCACGGAACTTGGTAACAACTACGCGGGAGGATTCGCAGGCACACGGTGAGATAGCTGGAGGCTCTGTGCACACAGGTCTCTTCCATTACCAGCTGGTTTGGGCATCCCGGGTGGCCATCCCCGCGGTCCGAGGTAGGAGGGGCAGCTCCTTCGGATTTCGTTCAGTCGGGGTAGAGAACCAACGAGCCGGCTTGAGGGCCATTCCAACGGAGTCCAGGTGAGGTGGTGGCTGTACCGGCTTCACACACATCATTGGCTATCCTCTACGGGCCACTTGCTCATTACTTATACTTACCGGTTTTTCATATTTCATTGTTTTATGTTACATGTGGACACTGCAGTATTTGCAGCATCAGTTTGGGGGTCCTTCCCCCATTTTTTCCTTATACATTTTATCGTGCACTAAAGCAGCGGTGCTCAAAGTGGGGGAGCGTTGGATTTTTTTTGGGGAGGGGGGGGAGACACGGGCGGTTGCAGAGGCCCCGTGCTCTTCCCCGAGGCATTTAAATTACATGCCGGCGGGATCGCGTGAGGCCTCTGCAACCTCACTTACCGGGATTCAGAAGAGTGGTGTGACGCATCGACATGGCAACACGATGACACCACGGTGCCATCCGGAGTGATGCTACATGTCCGCCACCGTGCCAACGGGATCACGTGACGTCACATGACCAAGCGGTGTCATTTGACGTCTCCAAACAAGTTAAGGGGGAGCAGGCAGAGGGGCGCAGTTCCAAAAGTTTGAGCAAGGGATACCGGCACCCCATAACGGGGCCTGTATCTCGGGAAGTAGGGGGTCCCCGAGGCTGAAACCAATGCGGTTCAGCTCAGGAGACCCCCTGCTCATCTACACTAGTATCAAAACCCCAATAAAAATAAAAAATTATTTCAGCTATCTGCTATGGTAAAAAAGCTGCTTTAATATACTTCTTATTAATACTGTGCGGGAGAGGGGGTCTCCTGAGATGAACCGCATTGAGATTTCAGCCTCGGGGACCCCCTGCTTCCCGAGATACCCACGCATGGTGCAGGCCGTATAGGTCCCGTTATGCGGATGATTTAAAAATGGTGGCGATACCGGCACCCGATGCCCCATACCAGGGCCTGTAACTCGGGAAGCAGGGGGTCCCTGAGGCAGAAATCAAAGCGGTTCAGCTCAGGAGACCCTCTGCTCCCGTACACTATTAATAACATTTACATTAAAGCAGCTTCATTACCGTAGCGGATAGCCGCTAAGGCAATGAAGGGGTTAAGGCACAATAGCGGGTTTATTGGGGGAAATTGCCCCAAATAAACATTGCAATATGTACTACCCACCAATACACAACCCACCCACCCCCTGTGCCCACAACAACCCCTATGCCCCCCTAACACAGATAAAAGCAATTTTTCGTTTTTATGCCCAGGAATAATACCAAAGGCCGACGGGGGTCCTCGGGTGGTCGAGTGAGTTTAAAATACGGGAGAAGAGAACACCAACCTCTAAAAAATTGTTGACCAATAGAAATTCACACATTGAGCTTGCAGGGGTTGTGTGTGTTTGTAAATTTCAATTGTTTGGAGATTTGTTTACCAGAACTCCCTCCTACTGTCTCTGTACGTTCTCCCTACCTACCAATTAGAATGTAAGCTCCTCGGGGCAGGGACTCCTCTTCCTTAATGTTACTTTTATGTCTGAAACACTTATTCCCATGACCTGTTATTTATATTATCTGTTATTTATTGGATTACCCCATGTATTACTACTGTGAAGCGCTATGTACATTAATGGCGCTATATAAATAAAGACACAATACAATACAATTTGTGACCCCTCCTTAGATGCCAGCTCTTGTTACACTCTTGTTATGTGAATGACCTGTCTATTAAGACATTTCTTTCTCCTTCCAATAGAGAGGCTAAGAGAGCGTTTGCAGGTAATGTTATGACCCTGGCATGGGGTGCAGGGTTAAAAATACTTTGGCCAAAGAATTTGACTAAATGATCCTTACTTACGAGATAATACAAATAAGTATTGAACTATATCATTTGTCATATTGGATGTAGCATTGGGGGCTGTTAAATCAATAGGATCAATAGGATTGTTTTCTGTGGTACATGCTGTGCATTTGGGCCCCCAGAATGGATCCCCGTTTGCCTTGATACATGGACCCCTATTACATTTATGTCTCGCAACAAGTCAAGGGGTACGAAATTCGAATAATAATGTCCCAACACCGCTCAATTCATTGATTATTTCGAAAGACGCACCTTACATGTTGTATGTGCATGTATGTGCATGATTGTGCATGTATGTGCATGATTGTGCATGTATGTGCATGATTGTGCATGATTGTGCATGATTGTGCATGATTGTGCATGATTGTGCATGTATGTGCATGTATGTGCATGATTGTGCATGTATGTGCATGTATGTGCATGTATGTGCATGTATGTGCATGATTGTGCATGTATGTGCATGTATGTGCATATGTGCATGTCTGTCCAACCAGCAAATTGTCCAGTAGAAAACGGCCCTGAATAATGTTCAGGATAGGCATGGCATAGTGACTCGGGCCAGAGGTGTCTGCATAAGGATGCCTCTGGAGTATACTGTAGTTATTGCGTGGGGACTTAAATGAGACACATAAAAGCAAGATATTTACGGGGTTAAAAAAAGAAATGAAAGCAAAAAGATTTCATCAGCCCCATAGTCAATTTACAGGGTTACAGGAGAGGGCGTGTGGTGCAGCTGGGACTTCTGAAGTAAGCAAATCCTGGTTAACCTTGAAAGAGATTGGCAATCTACCTAATTTTTTTTACTGCTAGACCAAGGATTGGAGTGTGATGTTACTGGGTAAGGAGCATTACTACTCTTCTGAATCTCTAAACATACTGTGGATTTTCACTTTGGGAGTAAGATTTTAAAATGAACCCGTCTCATTCTTTCCAAATTTTTGTTGAACCTTTCTCAATTAAAGCTTTAGTCGTGAGCATAAAAAAAACAGTGTGTGCATGTTACAATATAACAGGGGTGGTCAACTTCAGCCCCCAATGGTCACCAATAGGTCAGGTTTTCAGGATATCCCTGCTTCAGCACAGGTGGCTCAATCAGTGACTCAGTCATTGACCGAGCTGAAGCAGGGAATATGACCTGTTGGTGGCCCTTGAGGTCTGGAATCTTGAGGCCTTGAGGCCACACCTGCAATACAAGATGACTTGACTATGTATTGTAATGATAAAGACCACGTATGAGCACGTTCACAAGTCCCCAAACCTGCCTTAACTCATAATCACACAGCTAGGGATTCTGGGTAAGGACATGCAAATGAGCACCTAGTATGTCACTTCTTGCTTGTGCATTGTGCTATGCATGGTGAAGCTGGTCATGGTTACATAACAGATCCACTATGTATAATAAGAATAGAAATACAGGTAGCATGGAGGGCGATGGTTATGAATGTGGAAAGATCATAACACAACTATACATTGATAGGGATATAGGCCTATTGTTCCAGTTATTTTTTATATATATATATATTGTGACATAGTCCAAAGATGTTAGGCAGCTTTCTGCCCCATTTTAGGTCAGAAAGTGCAGGAATAGTTATAAATGATCCGTTCCACAGCTTCCCATTAACTCAGGCAGCTGGATGGAAAATCCAGACCACAGATTACAATGGCTATAGTTCTCCCTCACCTGCTCTTCTAATCACATGCACAGGTATTTAGAGCAGAGAGGTTTGCATTTCACTCTCTCTCCTTAGAGCCTGGAGGCTGGGGGTATCGCTGCTCCCCTGTTTCCAGTTTCAGGGTGGACGGCCCCTCCAAGTATCACAGTACCAGAGGATTTGCCTGGACACTTGGGACCGTGTTCCCACCACGAACAGATAAGACAAAACAAATGATTATTGCTGTTGCTAAAAGACTGTGCTGTATCTAGTGACCCTAAATGAGAGGGCATTGTTTTAAGCTGGGGAACCAGGTTAGTTGGCCCAGTTAGTTCGCAGTTAGAGGCTGATTCTGATGTGTAGTTAGTTCCCTGAAAGGGATAGGATTTTTTTTACATGATTTGGTTTTTATTTCTTAAAAGTGACACTGTGTGAAGTGCTATGACACTGATATAAGTGAACCACTGAATGAAAATGTCTGAGTGCCTCTTGCCTACACATGTTAAAGCTGCAGTCCCTTACTTGGATGAAAATAAAGCAGGCAGAAGCCTGAGTTAAGCAATATAATACTTTGCATGATCCTGTTTGTTGTATAATCAACCCTAGAAGACTGTGTCGGGAAGAACCCAGACAGACGTCAGCGCTACAAAAGAGGTTCGTTTGTCACAATATATATATATATATATATATATATATCATCATCATCATCATCATCATCATCATCATCATCTCTTGCTGGTCCCCTGCTGGATAAGGCCTCCCCAATGGTCTTCCAGGTACTGCGGTTGCAGCCTCTTCTATATGTTGTTCAAACAAATTTACTGATTTCATCCTGCCATCTTACTTTTGGTCGTCATCTTGGTCTTTTGATATCCCTTCAAATCCAGTTGAGTACCATCTCTGCCCAACGCTGCCCCACCGCCATTTTAAGTGTGACCGCCCAGACTTTTGTTTGGTTTCGAACCCATTTATTCTTTCTCCTGTCTCTTCGGGGTAATACCCAGCATGCATCTCTCCATACTTATTTGAGTTGTCTGAAGCTTCTGAATTATCTTGGCATATAAGGTCCAAGTTTCACATCCATATGTGAGCACGGGCCAAACTGGACAAGAAATGTATACAGTACACACCTATAGATATTGGCTTATTACTCCAGTTCATATATATTGAATACTTGGGGGGGGGGGGGGGGAGAAACTGTACTTAAAGTACTATTGATCTAGGAAAAGTATTTTACTATGGTTACTATGACAGAGGTTGCACTCTCCAGTCCTCAAGGGCCACCAACAGGTCAGGTTTTCAGGATATCCCAGCTTTAGCACAGGTGGCTCAATCAGAGACTCAGTTTTCAATTGAACCACCTGTGCTGAAGCAGGGATACCCTTAAAACCTGACCTGCCCTTGAGGACTGGAGTCGGCCACCCGTGTACTATTTATTGAAAAAAAATTCTAACGCGCTGCTCACCAAGACACCCAGCACTAGAGCACGTGTAGGGACTTTGGGAGGACACACAGCACAGACCTGTTAGGAGGTACATCCTAGCATCTGATCACCTTCTGAAATTAAAGCTGCAGTTCAGGCAATATCCTGCATGTGTGTTTTTTTTTAATAAATCAGTTCTGTAGTAAGAAAAAATACTTTTAGCATTTTCTGTTTTAAAAAAAAACAACTTTGAAAGACCAATTTTCTCGTATTCTATTTTAACAAGCATGCTTGTTCCTATAGCAATGATTTACATTCCCCATATTTAAAGATGTCGCCAAACTTTGCCGATCAATAGATGGAGAACGAATTGACCGGCAGCTATGCAGTTTTTTTAGGTAAGTAGAGATTGCACACATGAAACTATTGCAGTTAAAAAAAAAACTAAAAAAACGGGAGCCTGAACTGCAGCTTTAAGGTGCATAGAATTCGATCCCCTGCTTCATTAAGACGATGCACCAAACCTCTACTTTATTTTCCTTTGAGCAGCATAATGGGCTAAATTCTTCGCAGGAAGGATAAACACAGCGGTGAGCAGTTTGAATGTCATGAGATAGCTGCAACATCTTGAACAAAACCTCCCACAAAACTGGGCTCACTGTTTTATTTATGACCCCAGCACCATTACAAGCAATGCTCCCATGCCGGCGACAAAATGGAGCTGCAAGAACATGTGTGCAAGCTGCACTTGTTGTGGACTTCATCCTCCTCCCTAGGCACTGACCATCTGGACCACTAGGCAAGGATGTGGGGGGCAGACTCACGTGTCCGACGCTATATTTAGCTGATTCGTGTCTCTGTGCTACATGGTTGCTAAGGAAAGAAACCTACAAGTAGAGAAAGAATGTAAGGAAGTGAAGTTACTCTCTTTTCACTTGGCAATATATTTTCCGAAAGCCAGCAAGTTCACCAACTTCACCAACAGTTTTTTGGATTTCACCAGAGAAGATAAATCCTGAAATATGGGTGAGAGTGAGAGATGGGGTTAGGCCGGCTTTATAGCGTTACCATCGTGCAATCGCTCCTGGCCCTGCACTTACAGAGACCCCCGCACTCTTTTCTGGCCCAACTTCAGTAATAACAGTTTATATGTTGTGGGGGTTAAATGAAACATCGCAACATTTAAACTGTGCTTGCCGGGGGGAGGGCGCGGGGCCTCTCTAAGGGCCACCACCACCTCCTACTACTATGTTACGACGCATCGCCTTGTTGACGTGACATGACACGGCAAGAGGCTCAGCGCATCATGTGACGTCATCACGTGAGGGCGTGTCGCCAGGGTGACGTGTGGTAGCAGGGAGATATGCCGGCTGCGGGGGAGGTAAGAGAACCCGCGCACACGCAGTGCACGTGCCCCGCCAAACTCCCAGCTGGCCCTGGGTACAGGATATAAGTCAATGGGTACTCGTCTAAATAGGGCTCTCTCTGCCCATAATTCAGGCTGCGCAGAGGGGGAAAAAAAACATATTTCCCTTCCCCGGAAAGACTGCGGCCTACCTTCTTTTCTGTGTCCCTGGAGCCAACTCAGGGAGCTTGAGGCCTCAAGAGTCTCTCCTTAGCTCCCATACTCCCTCATGGAGTATGGGGTAACTGCTTCCACTCCCCTGCGGGAGGGAAGGCCTGAAACCAGGTCCCTGGTGTAGCTCGGATTACATCCCACTGCCCCTGAGGGGAGAGGATAGGACACACCTCTCTCACTGAGGAGTGAGAGAGACAGAACCACTCCATTTGGAACTACAGCCCCTTTTTGTTACCAGGGGAGGGGCCCCCGGTCTTAGCCCCATATGGGCAGTACCTAGGCCTTAGGCCACCCCCCACCCCTGTCACTCAAGGGAGCTGTTTACTGCGCAGGGCGTAGATTTAACCCTAAGGCTGAGTCCACAGAGACTTCAGCCATGCGGAGGCGCGCGGAGGCTGAGGGAAAGCGGGTGCCTGGCCTTAGACCGCGCGTCGTCCGGGGGCGTGCCGGGGGGGTGGGGGCTGTGACGTCACGGAGCTGGTTCGCCCTCATTGGGCGAACCGCTCACGTGACTAGCCCTGCGCTCCGGCGAGCTCAGAAACTAAAGATTTAAGACACACGCTTCCGCAAGCGTGCGGAAGCGTGCGCGAGCCCCTGCTAAAGCCGCTCTCATTGCGGCTGCAGGGGCTCACTGCCGAGCAGCAGCACGCCTCAGCATGGGTCAGTGCCTAAGCGCTGACCATGCCCGAGGCCTAATACTACCTGCGCTCGTACGAGGGCTTACGTGTTAGGGAATTAGTAGCCCAGATTTCTCACTTTTTGCAAGGGGTAGAAGTTCCTCTGCTTGTTCTCCTCCCAAATGACAAAAGAAACGCATAATGGCGCAGTTTTCTTGTTTTTTTTATTCGTGTGGGGTAACTTTCCTGCCTGACAACTGGGCTAATTTAAGACTTTTTTTTCTTCTTTTCACTTGATGCAAATACAATCAGAGCAGATTTTTGGGTAGTTTATACTTAGCTTCTTCATTTAATTAGTTTCATCAAGTATCTTGCTGGCAGTGACCCTGGTTCTCTGTGCCTGACGGTCTATACTAAAGTCAATAGCCTAATTGCTTTAAACTTATTAGTGGCGAGGATTCCATGTTACTGCACTTCTTCTTGATTGCATTTAGCTGATAAAACTCTCATTAGCTACAAACTAAAGGGCATCGCTAAGGTCACATTTAGCATCCTCTGGTTATATCCGTGCATACAGCATGACAATAGATTATCCATGTGTAGCCATGTCCCCTCTTACCTCCGGTGCTGGGGAGGGGGGAGGGGGACGGCTGCGGTGTATGGGAGCGGCGGAGATCCGAGGCATTCACGGCAAGCGGGAGCCGCCATCTTGCAGTTCGCGCATGCGCAAAATGCAGCCGTGCGCATGTGCAGAGGGGCGAGAAGTTGCGGTGGCCATTTTAGGTTTGCGCATGCGTAGTGGAGTCTCTGCGCATGCGCAGTACCCAGAGTTGCGGCGGTCATCTTAAGAGAGGCTCCGCAAGGGACTACATGTCCCAGGAGCCTGAGGGACATGCAGGTAGAATGTTGACACAGTTTGGCAGTTGCTGGAGTTACTGGCGTTACTGGCAGTTACTGGCAGTTGGAAGAAGGGGGAACCGTTGAGGTAGTGTCCAGGGAGAAGTGCTCCCCTGGACTAGAACTAGGTTTGTCCCTTAGGTCCCAGCAAGGTCCCCTTTTAGATTATGGCTTCTATAGGGAAGACCCAAGACAGGGACGCTACCCTTTAGCATTATGGTGTCAGGTGTAGCACCAGCGAAGAAATGCCACGCGGTGAGCTGGCGCCTGAGGTTTGGGATCAGACCACAGGCAACTATAGACATTTAGGGACGCCCTCCAGCTAGAGCTCCCTCAAGAGGCGGACGCCTATGCGGACCAGAGAGACAGGATTTACCAGACGTCGTGGGATCAGACGGACCCTTTTTGCTCATTCAGCGGTACCTGGTACAGGAGTGCCCACAGAGGTAAAGTGCACCAACGGTCCACAGGGGTAGCGCTACCCCTACACGTGGGTGGGACTGACTCTCATTGGGGGAGGACACCAGGGGCATTGGTGCCACACACCCTAGGTACTTTGGGGGACACTCACCCAGTGTTATTTTTATTGTATTGTGTGTTATATTGTATGGTACCGTTATATCATTATTCTATTGTTAGTAAACCAATTGTTATATATTGGTGTGTGTATCATTTCACTGAACAGTACGTGGTCCTGAAAGGGGTTATCCCGCTGCGCTGGTATCCCTCCCAGGTGGAGGCGCTACACAGAGAAGAACGAGAGCTTACCCAGGCTCCCAGCTGCGGAGGCTCCGGCCTTCTGTGAGCCACAGGTAACGGCAGCACACGTAGTTCCCTTAGACACGGGAAAAGGGGGTTACACATGTATCCTCCAATGGGATGTTAAATATGTAACAAATAACTGCATTTAGCGGGTAGTAACAGAGGCGGGAGAGGGAGTATAATACCTTTTATTGACCAACAAGTAGTCAATATGTTACAAGCGTTCCAACCTCTCTGGGTAGGAGTTAGACCTGATGAAGGACCCTGAGAGGTTGGAAAGGTTGTAACATATCATCTACGTGTTGGTCCAATAAATATTAAATTAGTTAAATATGTGGCTACAAGCGCAAACCCAGGAAATCAAACAAACTACACGACGCTTCCAGCTGCAAGACCAGGGGGGGTCAACTCAAGTCCTCAAAGGCCACCAACACATCATGTTTTTTAAGATCTCCCTGCTTCAGCACAGGTGGCTCAATCCGTGGCTCAGGCAGAATGAATGAAAATATTCTGAAAACCTGACCTGTTGGTGGAGTTGGGACTGGAGTTGGCCACTCCTACACTATTGGATATACTATCATATTATCTCCCCCAGCTTTGAAGGGGTTAAATGTGGCTTCAAGATTAGAGCGCCACTCGTAGCACAGATCCTCTGAGCCTCTTAAAGATGCCATCCCATGTACGGTACACACATTTGTTTCATTATGAAGACGATATAGTCATCAAGCCTTCTGCATAAATGTATACATTAAAAAAAAATCCAGTTTTGAATAATTTTGGAACACAATGCATTAAAAACCAGAAAACAGGCAATGTGCGCCTACCCAGCATCCTGAAAGATGTTGGCAGCCATCTTGTTCTAACCCAGACATCTTGAAGGAGCTGTAAAAAGAAGGTTTTTGACACAGAAGGTCACCCTGTTACTTCAAGTGGTTCCCTTTAGCTATATATATATAGATATATATATATATTAAAAAAAACAAAAAAATCTTCAAAATCTAACAGCAGTCTCGCGCTTCACAGAATAATGCAAAGTAATATCATTTTCTGCACTTTGTTGCCCTGAATTGATCTTATGTGGAACTCCAACAGATAACACGTAACACTCCCAAACTGCAGTCCCAAGGGGGATGAATCAGACAGGAAAGCGCCTGCCTCTGTAGGTTATATACGGTGTGCATACCTGTCCATGTGAGCAGATACACTATCAGTCATTTTCCTTTCATTGAGCTTTTATATTTCGATTCTCACCACTTCACACACGACAGGCAGTTAGTATACACTCAAATGGGCCGTAGCACTTGTATAAGCAAAATATTACAGACTTACAACTTCGTATATAACAGCCTGCGATCCTGTGTGTGTCTTTGTTAATGTGTGACTATGCAAATCTTTGTATATCATTTGCCTGTCATTATCCAGAATCCCTGGCGGCAGTGGAAGCACTGTATGCTGACAGGGGAGTGCAATCTTTTCCCCCGGCAACCCCCCTGCCGGCTGTTCTGCTCTCCGCGTGCCCCCCTCCCACCTTGGTTCCCGGCGTCTGGGCGTCATGATGTCACGTTGCCATAGCAACATCACATGACCCCTCGGCGTCACTTGACGCCGCGTTGCCATGGCGACGCGTCTCCAGATGCCGGCTGAGCCACGGTAAGTAAGGTTTACAGAGCCTTCGCCCGCTTCCCCGGCACTTAATTTAAGGGGCCTTCGGAAAGTGTGCGGGGCCTCTGTAAAAGCTGCGTCCTCCCCCCCCCCCCCCACAGTTAATCTCGCGCCCCCCCCCCAGTTTGCGCACAGCTGTGCTAAGAGATAATGAGGAAAGGCAGGGCTGCAGACCTGTCAGAGACGTGTGAATGTGCTCACAGGTGATATTGGTATTTACTGTACACTGCAGGGTGGAGGGTTTGTGTCCCTTCTTTACCCACCATAACTTACCTGTATATAATGTGTGGTTGAAACCTATTCCAGCTTTACATTGCAAAGCCAGTATAACTATCCCTCACACTAATGAAATCCAAAAGGTCGAAATGCTGTCTGTGGGTAGGGTTACTGGCTCTGCACTTCTTCAACCCAGGCTGTGCTGAAAAGCTGTGTAATATGGCAGGCATAAGCTTATAGGGGTCCATGTAAAAAAAGATTTGAAGCAAAAAGGTGACACTGTGTTCTCATTTGCATGTCTTTACCCAGAATTCCTGGCTGCAGTGGAAGCACTGTATGCGAAGGCCTTGTTAATACCGTTGGCAGCCGTGTGCGTGCGCTCCCTCAGGGCAATGTGCATGCCCGAAACCTGCACTGCAGGCATCAGCATGTGACAGGGAGGCGTGGCCATGACGTCATGCGAGTGGTTCGCCCTCATTGGCTGAACCGCTCACATGACGCGGCCATCGCCCCTGAAAATCAATTTCACAGATCGGCTCTAAATTTGCGCTCTTGGCTGCCTAGGTCACAGGCACTTAGTGCGCGCTCATTGGAAAACTGATATTTGTTTTGGCGTCGCGCACTCCGCCGCTTTGGGTATAATCACGGCCCACGAGATAATGAGAAGGTGGCAGACCTGGCTGAGACATGTGAATGTACTCACAAGTGGTATTTTTATTCACAATATCACTGTATATATTGAGGTGACTGGGTGTGGATCAGTCTGTATATGTGTGAGTGGATGGGTTTAACCCTTTGAGTGCCACAAGACCAGGGACCAGATGTCCCGGGACAGTCCTGTTTTTTTTAGGTCTTTGTCCCGACTTTATTGGCCACTGTCCCGGTTTTCATCTGCGCCAGACCACGCATGCGCAAAATTTGTTCCGGGACAAATATGGTCACCCTACCCAAGACGTGGTCCCTACACCATGGGAACTGGAACTCCAGGAGCTCCATGATGTGGTGACTACTGCATGGTGAAAAGGCTGTTTTTTTCAGGTTGGATGGTGTCCACTGTTCCGATGGAGAGCAGGACGCGATCTAACCAGTGAGGATCCCTCCTCTTCTGTTTCCTCCAAAATGGTCGCCACCGGCATGTGACCGTTATTGAAAGCAACACTCGGGAACCACGACCCCTTGCGGCACTCAAAGGGTTAAACCAACATTCCCCCCCTCTCAGTCAGGGTTGCCAGCACTCCGGGTTTCATCCGAAGACTACGGGTTTTGGCCACGCATCTGCGGGCTATGTGCTTACCTAGTAAACCTCCGGGGGGGGGGAGGGGCGGCGTCTACCGGCATCTCCACCTGCAACTACTGCCGATATGGCTGCGTGGCAGCAAATGGCACCACGTTGCCATGCCAACGGGAACACTGCGTGACGTAACAGTTGCACGGGACGCCTGTTGCATGACGTGACGTCGCGTGATGCCTAGGTGCCATAACCCGTCCCGTTGTCATGGCAACGTAACACCGCCTGACGTGACGTCACAAAGCATCCTGTTGTCATTGAAACGTAGCGCTATTTGACGCCGCGCATCCATACTGTCGGGAGTTACTGGGGGGAGATGTCCGGAGGATGCCAGAGGATGCCGGGAGACGCCGCTGAAGGTAAGCGCTACATATAAAAAAAAAAATTGTCCCTTATTTCATGGACAACGGGACAAGTCCATGAAATAAGGGACAATCCCATAGATACGGGACGTTTGGCGTCCCTGTCCTCTTGCAAATTAACGCCACTAAATTCACCAGTACGGCCAAGATTCACCAACGTGTGCAAAGCTGTAGCACTCCTCGGCTCACATTCATATGCATGGCAGCAAAGCCGTTCTAAAGCTTAGCACCCTTTAGTGAATCTGGCCCTAACGGGTGAATTTAGAGGGTCACCCATAATTCCATATGCATCTATCCCCTCCATCTTTAAATAGACCGACAGCGGCGTTTTGTATTTTATGCGGCAGCAATGTTGGCAGGAAGAAACAAAAATATCCTTCACAGTTCCTAATAGAGGAATTGAACGTTCTACTGTACATCTGCCATAAGGGGAGAGACAAATGTAATAGTTTAAGTGGCATCTAATAAACAGCATATGTCTTTCCGAAGGATGTGCTAATCTGTAGGTGGTGTTCGCATGAGTGGAAAGCTAAATGTGAGATGTGTAGTCCATCATGCACGGATTCATTCCCACCTCCGGTTTGATTGCCAGGGCTAAGGCACATTTGTGTGCTGAGTAGGCTGCATTCCATTGATTTGGATATGATTTACAGACTCCCTTCTCAGTGCCTGAGATCCAGCATGGCAGAATGTAAACTGATGCTAATAAATTGATGCTGATTTCTCTGAGATGTGTAAAACTATTCTCAATGTCCGGGACACATCATCTGTTTGATACATTGTAATAAAAATTGCAGCTTCGCCAATGAAGTTCCCCAAAAACAGTTTTATATAAAACAAAAAGTACAAAATAATGGAAATATTCACAGAATTGGGCAGAGAAGATTATTAGAGGTTGATAGAGATGCTAAGCGCAGGAGCAGGCTTACCTAATAGCTATAGGCTCAAATCCATAAAACGGTGCTAAAATTTCTCATGCCGTTATGCCCAATGGGATTTAAAGCTGCAGACCGAGCAATAGCCTACGTTTTTTTTTTAAATAAATCAGCTCTGTACTACAGTACTACAGTATGAGAAAAAACTTGTAGCATTTTTTTTTAAACCACTGTGAATATATGTTTTGAATGTGTTATCATGCAACAAGCATTTTTTGTTTCTATAGCAATCATTTACAAAGTCACATCCCCTTCCTCTTCTGAAACCGGCTCTGGCACACCCCTTTTGGAGCCCTGCCCTCTCTCTAACAGTGCACCAATTGTATCTAGTGACTGCCTGCTCACATGATCTTCCCCACAGAACTTTGCATCTTTGGTCCTCTTCTGCTGCACTGACAGCCATTTAGTGAACCCCTGAGCCGAAACTTTGCTGATCGATCACAGGAGAATGGATCCATCAGCAACTCAGCTAATTACTTATCATTGTGCAAATTTTATTGATACACATACTGTATTAAAGGGGGAAAAAATTGGGGGGGGAAATGGCAGCTTGGACTGCTGCTTTAAAACTTAGCACCATGTTGTAAATCTGGACCATATTGGTAAACAGTGTTTTGTAAATGAATGTCTGGGTGAATTCCTCAGAAGATGTCAACATTCTCTATTTTTTCCCCTTTTCTTTCTTGAGCTGAAATAGGGCCCAAATTAGTGCATCTCTTATAAGAGCATAACATACTCAGGGGCGAGATGTCCAAATGATTTGAGTTCAACGCTTAGGGGCTTCTAGGGGTATTTGCTGCTTTAAAGAATTTGAGAGATACATTAATTCCCAGTTCTTCACTGATCAATAAACAGACTCTACTAAGTTTAAAAGGAAGGAATAAGAAATGATCAAGATAAATGTGTTTTCCCTCTAGAGGGAAACAGGGAGATACTTGGTTAACAGATTAGGCTGAAAAAAAAAAACAATTAAAAGAGCTCAAAGACGAATTCAACTTCATTCCCACTCATATTTGCTAACGTAATGGATAGCACTTACATATTGTTCTGTCTACTGATCGGAAATAAATGGAACCAATTGATATGCTGCCAAAAAAAAACATTTTTCTTTGCACCACTTCGGAAACCTATGTTGGCACAAATAACTTATTGGCCGCGATATTGGTTGACAATGCATTGCAAAGCGTATTGGATAGGGCCAATGCTTTGACAGTCAGGGATTATGTGTTAGGGAATCCATTGTTATCTAGTTCATCAATAACAATAACAATAAATCAACAAACCTAGTTAGGACAAGTACTTTTATTTTTGCAAGATCTTTACATTGTGAGGGAATATTTCTCAAAGAATATATTGTGAATCCAGATGTCACTTCTCAAAATTACAGACACTGGCATGAAAAGAGTGCAGCTGCTGAGAATGCTTCGACTTGCCAGCAACATTCGAAGAGAATCAATACCAATGACGATATGGGAAAGTAGTGCCAGGTTAGTAATTATATTATGTAATAAGACAGTATGCCAGTTTCCTATTCTGCACTGAAAGGTTTCCAGTACCTGTGAGATAAAAATAAAGTGTTCAAATATACTAAAATGAGATTTGCCCGATCAGTCCTTTTTCTGTTGGTTAGAGGAGCTTGGCCTCTAAAAATAAATAAATTATAACCCCCCCTTAGGTTTGAAGCAGGGGGTGTCCAGAGGTAAACCATGTTCAGTTCAGCTCTGGGGACCCCCTGCTCCCCAAGATACTTACATAGGAAGATGATGCCGGTATATCACTTCTGTTTAAAGGTCCGTGACACACGAGCCAATAGGAAGCCACAAGGGGTGACCTGGGACCTTTAAACAGACATTTTCTGTGCCCAGCTGGAGCTGCTAGCTGCATCGCCTTCAGATGTAAGTATCTCCGGAAGCAGGAGGTCCCCACAGCTGAAATCAACACAGTTGAGCTCTGGAGAGCCCCTTGCTTTAAACCTAGTACAAATAGATAAAATAAGACACAAGAGGTTAAGCCACTTTAATATATGTTATCAAGAATTCCGTGTGTGAATGTCTATTTTCTTCATACTACTGTATCTATGATCTCTCTCAAAAAAAAAATCTATGTTCTTTAATAAAAAGGAATGCCAAATAATATTTCCCTGGGTATCCAGAGTTTGGGGATACCAATTAAGTATAGATCTACATACTTTTTCTGACCAACACAGGCCTCTAATTAACAATTTTGCATAAAACTGTTAATGCCTGAAATATCCCGGCACAAGTATTTTTAAAGCACACCCCACACGGAACTCATGGCAGGCTATCTCCGCTTTCCCTGCACTATTTCCTGTTCAGGAATCTCTGTTGAATATAGTAGTTTTGATCATTTTCTCAAGGTACTAACACACATATGCGATGTAACCTCAAAACCGCTCACAAGCTCAGTGTTTTCATGAAAAGGAATGTTAAATTGTATCCCCCTTGGTCGGCTGAGTTTGGGAGTACCACTGCAATATGGATTCACGTGCTTTTTTCTGAGCAGCACGGGGAATCAAATTAGCCGCGTGCGCAAGGCTCTTCATGTCTGAGTTGTTCTGAGGTCGACACAAAACGTGCACATCATTTGTGACTTCGGAAAACAACCCACCACCCCTAAAAATTAAAGCCCAGCCAAAGTATTTATACATAGTACATGTTTTCAGAGTTAGGTCGTGATTATACCAGAAATCGTGCGCGATGGTGCGACGCCGCGCAGCTTCAAAACAAAACAATCAAATGCAGTGAAAGCGCACATACCTATCGCAACGGTAGCGCCGAGACGTACTGAAAAGCTTCTGTCTCATGAAGAGATTGGAGATTTTGTTTTTCTCAAGCGATGGCCGTGTCACGTGATTGGCACGGCCTATCACAGTGCATCTTAAACAAACCAGGAAGTGATGAACTGGTCATTTCTCCCTGCAGTAGCGCTACAAATCGCTTCTGCATGTGCACATGTAGCGCTGCTACGTCGATACGATGACATCACCGGATCGCTCTGCAGCACTGCCGTTTCTGGTATAATTGAGGCCTTAGGCATTTCCGGCCCTTCTCAACTGAAATAAATTCTAACTGGTAACCCAAGAATCTAACCATCAGCCACAGCTGCTTTTTATAGGCACTGCAGCCCTGCGTCTTAGGCCCCGGATTTAGTAGGCGCACGACGGACCGCATGGCGTCTCGCGCGCCTGCTGCAGAGGCGATCCAGGGCCACAGGATCTGGAGGAACAGACACGACGGGGAGGCGTGCCTGTGACATCACGTGAGCGGTTCGCCCTCATTGGCTGAACCACTCACGTGACCCGGCCATCGCGCGGCAAAATCAAATAATTTTGTCGAGCGAAAAATCGTCCGCGCCATCGCGCTCCAACGCATGCCGTCACGCGCGCTCTATGGACGTCCTCATTGAGGAATGGCTTTTTGTTCTTGGCGTGCGCGCCGTCACGCTAAGTAGACACGCCCTATCTGTACTGTGGGGATACGGCTGCCGACAGCAAGATGGTGACACGGCTGCAGGCAGCTGCACAGCTAATCTGAAAGTGGAGTGTCGGTACTCTCTCCCTGCAGGTGGCCCCAAAAGGAATAACCCTGTGGCCGTGGGTTCCATTCAGAAGCATGAGACCCCGCAAGGGTACACGTCCTGGGCAGACCCCGCAAGGGTACTCCTCCTGGGCAGACCCCGCAAGGGTACTCGTCCTGGGCAGCTTACTGTTCTCGGGGACGCGAGAGCTGCAGCCGCAGTGCGGCCGCACCAGAGCAGTGACAATCTCAGTACCGAGAACAGCGATTCTTGCTACATCCATAATATAAGAATAATATTGCGCTGTTTTTTTACATATATACTGCATTTTGTTTGTTCCGTTTCCTTATTTTTCTTATGGCATTGCCAATGTGAGACCCTAGAAGTTGTTACGTTCTGATACATCTGTAGGGACCGGCCATAAGCTGCACTTTGCTGCGCTTAAATATTAGTCTGGGTGACCAGATCTATGAGAAAACTCTGAAATATACAGGTGGAGATTTGTTGTGTCAACTTGAAATGCTGCAGTAGCAGTAAAAGGGGGTATTGATAGACTGTAGTTATTAGGAGGTGCCCAGATAAAACCACTTCCAAGACCAGGGGTGGCCAACTCCAGTCCTCAAGGGCCACCAACAGGCCACTGATTGAGCCACCTGTGCTGAAGCAGGGATATCTTTAAAACCTGACCTGTTGGGGGCCTTTGAGGACCGGAGTTGGCCATTCCTGATCTAGGATCACAACGGAAGCCACCTGCTTATTATCAGATTCTGGTGGCCCAAATTCTGGATCCTGATCTATGGTACAGGATCTAATTCAAGGCTTTCAGGCTGAGACTGTCCAGCTTAATGACCAATGTAATAGTGTATCGTCTCTTGACCCCTTTGTGTGTTTCATCCAGTGGCGGATTTCCTATTAGGCCTGATAGGCTTGGGCCTAAGGCGGCAACATTTTGGGGCAGCAGAATTTTGGGATGGCATGCGCGATCGGTGCTTGCTGCCCGCGCGATTGGTGCTTGCTGCCCGCGCGATTGGTGCTTGCTGCCCGCGCGATCGGTGCTTGCTGCGCACGCATGCGTGATCGTCACTTTGCCGTCCGCTCGTGCGCATGCATGATCGACCGTTGCCGGACGCTCGTGCATTTGAGCGATTGGCGCTTGCCGGCTGCTCGTGCGCAAGTGTGGCTAGCAACGTGATGTCACAAGGCATCATGTTGCCACGGCAACGGGACGTCGCGGCGCTGAAGGAGAAGGGCTGCACAAGGTAAGTGCCTAAGTGCGCCATTTTTAAAAATCCGATACTGGTTTCATCATCATAACTAGTAATAGTATCATCACTAGAAGAATCTAATGGCTATAATTTAGATCCAGGTTTATCACTCTAGCTAAAATCAGACACCCTGTAGGTAACTTTCTTCCTATTTCTGGAGTGAACTATAAAAAGACAAGTCAAACAAAAAGTATCAAATAAACCTGGGGGAGAAAAAATAACTTCAGTGTCGGGACACAACAGATCAGCTATAAAGCCTACCATTGTAACCACATTAAATATAAGAATCTAGCAAGTCTGAAATATATTGTTACATCTCTCTGTAACTTAATCACACAGATCCATCTACAGTTCTCCCTGTCTCCACTAACGACAAAGGAAAATACTTCTGTGTAGCCTTTTTATAGTGCACAAGAGGAACCCACAGTATGCTGATTGGGTGTAACCGTGAGGTCACGACACAGGACCCACCTGTGTTGTACATTACAAGTACATTCTCCACTGTACAATGTACATGACATCCACAAGTCATAGGGGTTAATATTGCTTAAGCATAGTTATATTTTTCTTGTTAACTAGTTATACATACTTCGTATGTATGTACATCTCTATTTATATAGCACCCACAGTCTAATTTGCTTTACAAGCACAACACAGTACAGGGAATTATAATACAATAAGCGCATCAACGTCAGACAGTAGGATAGGAAATCCCTGCCCCAGGGAGCTTACTACATAACAATGTATTTAACGTATTAAAACAATATGCAGCATAATTATAATGTTGATAATAAAATACCGATATTTGCTGGAAGAAATTATTTCTACTCTTACAGTAACATTTATAGTGTACATTTGTAGTGATGGGATTTCAATGTAAGTGTTGATGGTTTTAATTACTAGCATTTAGCATAAAGTAATTGTTCTAGGACCCGGGTGCACTCATTAGTGGGGATACTCTTTCTTCACAGTTCGTTACTGTAACAGGGACTTATCCCTGTTTAAATAAAGCAGCCCCAGAGCTCTGAGAATCCAGCCGAGAGATAGTTGATTGCAGCCACTCAATTAACTAGTCTCCACCTGGACTAATGAGAGCTCTGTAAAAAGCCTCATGTGAAACACAGGAGAGGGATTCCTTAGCTCACAATTGGGCTGTTACAGGAGAGCAGAGAAGCCTGCACACAGACAGTCTTGAGCACAAAGGCTATGCTGAGATCAAGACACCCACAGACCTATATTTCCTGGACACAGAGGACCCAGGAACCTGCCAGAGACTGGCATGGAGGGCCACCTGCTTAAGATACCTCCTGAGACTTTGGGATGATAGGCTGGTAACGGGAATATCCCTCCAGTCCTGCAGATAGGGTCTGGGAAAGTAAGTTAGCCCTTACAAAGGGATAGGGGTTTGTTATTTTGTTGTTTTTGTATGTTTTGCCTGGATAAAGGAACAGGCTCAATGAAGCCAAAATATAATTGCACCCAAATCAGTCTCCATTATACAGTATGTACCTCTGCACACATCGCTTACAGTTACATATAGGGAAATGTAAGGGGGGAAAAGTCTAAGTGGGGGGTAATTCTATTTTGTATGAAGGAGCCATTCGGGACAATTTCAGCCAAAAATACCAATGGACCTCACCAGGAATTTTCATCTGAAAATGTCCCGAACGGCTGATTCAGACAATATGGAATTACCCGCTAAGATTTTAGGCTAGTGGGATAATATTAGCACATGACTGCAAGATTGACTTCACCATGAAGTAATAACAAAGGAGGGAGAGGGAGTAGGGAGAATGATACCATGTATTGGACCAACAAGTAGTTGATGCGTTACAAGCTTTCGAACCTCTCATCGTAGAGGTTTAGACCCGATGAAGAACCCTGAGAGGTTGGAAAGCTTGTAACATATCAACTAACTGTTGGTCAAAAAAAGGTATCATACCCCCTACTCCCTCTCCCTTCTACATGGAAGGAGGAGGCTCCCCATCCTTCTTTGCTCACCTTGTAGTAAGGAACTATGGTATCAAAACCCTAGTATAAAAATCAGCCAGGCAAAATTCTGTATAATCTCGGTATGTTGGTCAAACAAAAGATACCAGGCTCAAGTTCTATTTCATGTATTACAGAATTCAACACACAGTGTCATTATGTATATTAGCAGAAAGTCTTCCCTGTGTTACTAATCTCCAATGGGAATGTACAGCAGGCTAAGCTTGCAAGGCAAAGCATAAGCAGCCCAGAGTAAGGAGTCACTGACACAAACACACTTCTGTTTTGAATAAAGCTATGGCTGGACTGCGGTTATTTACTGTATTTCATATCTATCATGAAAGTTCATAAAAGTAATTCACCTGTTCTTGGCCCATAAAGACATAAAAGCTGATAGATATGGATTAGTTGCAGTTTTCCATGAATCTGTTTAGTGCTCTGGTGGATATAAATAATAGCAGCGGGCAACCGGCACATTCTGTGTAGCAAGGGAACATAAACACTCCCCACATTACTGGGACAGCGTGTTTTCTTTGTCTTTAGCATTTCTGACCCATTTCATCTTCGTTGTGACAAACCACGACTTGGAATAGTTTCTGCATGAGAGGAGGTTTCTGTAGATTTATGTGACCCTGTTTAATATGCTGGGAAACTGCTTCTCTGTAGCAGTGGTGCTGAATAAGAATGTCTGAGCACTGTGTGTTTGTCACGTCGATGTGCACAGTGTTGGATTTTAAAAAAATGCCGCCCGTAGGCACTTACCTGGGGCCGCCCTCCTCCTCCAGCGCTGCACCGCTCCATTGCCATGGCAACATCATGCCATGTGACGTCATGTTGTCAGCCGCATTCTGCACTTGCCGGCCACTTGTGCGTATGCGTGATTGGCACTTGATGGCTTTGCATGCATGATAGGCGCGTGCGGGCCGCGCATGCGCAATGGGCACTTGCCAGCCACGCATGTGCAATTGGCACGTGCTCATTGCACATGCGCAGGAGCGGGCAACAAGCGCTGATTGCGCATGCGTGGGCAACGAGCGCCAGTTGCGCATGCCGCTCCGAAATGTTGCCGCCTTAGGCCTATCGGTAAATCCGCCACTGGATGTACAGCAAATAAAAATACCATCAAACTCGCACTGATGAGATCCAAAAGATCGAAAAGGCTGTCTGTGAGTAGGTTTACTGGCTCTACACTTATTTAAACCAGGCAGTGCTGGAAAAGCTGTGTAATACGGCAGGTATAACCTTATAGGGGTCCCATGTCAAAATGGACAAGAAAGAGTGACACTGACTGCTCATTACCCAGAATCCCTGGCTGCAGTGGAAGCACTGTATGCTACGAGATCATGGGGAAAGATAGGGTTACAGATATGTCTGAGACATGCAAATGAACCACACGTGGTACTTTTATTTCCTGTACAACAGCGTCACTGGAGAAAACCAAGATTACTGCAAAGCATTACAAATATATTTCATGCTACAAAAGTTCATCAGTAACTTGACCCCTATTCAAAAAGCAATAAAATATGTAATTGCATTGAAAAAAAAAATCCAATCCCGTTAGAAAATGTACACAAAAATGTATTTTGCAGTCTGCTGTTGAAGAATGGCTCAGGGTTGGATTAAGATTTAGCTAAAAAGAACACGAATAATTAGGTAGTTGAGAAGAGGTTTTGCTACATTAAAAAAATGGTATATTGATATTTCAGATTGCGTAGGAAGCCCAGTTACAGCTGTTACTCAATTTAATTAGCAGGGTTTTTTTTGTTCAGTCGCCGAGTAATTACAATCCTTTATTTGTTTCATTTATTTTGAACTTTATTAATGGATATTTTTGTGTACTTGTTCAATGTAACATACATTGCACCTTCATCAGTTGCTCTTTGTAAACCGTGGAGTTAATGATTCTGTTTTATAATCCACTTGACATGCTTTTATAGCAAGCACATGCTAATTGGGATGTTACATATTAGTGTCACTGTAACTGCATGGGGGGTCTTCAGTTATCTGTCCTGTGCCTGTAATGTTTCATCCCTTTACAATTGTATTACTTCAAAGAGGCATTTGAGTAGCACCAAAGTACGATTCCCTTGGCTAGTACTATACATCTCATATGCACCTGTCATGACCCTTTGCATATGCACTTACGATAATACTGTCTCTTAGTTCTCCCTACTTACCACTTAGACTGTAAACTCTTTGGGGCAGGGATTCTTTCTCCCAATGTTTGTTTTTATGTCTGAAGCGCTTATTCACATTATGTCTCCTATTATTTTGTCACGTATATTTACATGCACTCATATATAATGGGTTCAATGTATCAAGGTTATTTTGAAACAAAACCGGGGCATTTTCCCCCCACACCTACAGTATGTAACAAAGCATTCTGCTCCAGTGTTGCCCCGTCTGCCACAGTTTGTGACTTGGAGAGTGTCAGTACAGGAGGAGGAGCTGGAGAGCCATTACATGGAGCACAGATTATAATGAGATGTATCACATTCTGCGTCTCTCTCTCTGCGATGGGTTTGCTCTTTAATCCCTCCCCCTCCCCAAATCTTCCACACCAGATCTGGTGCAAGTCTAACATACATCAGATGTAAGAAAATGTTCTTGCAAATACTGCAGTCCTTCTCCAAAAACCGGAGCAGTGCATCTAAACACACGTTTCTCTCTGTCAATAAGTTGACCCCAAGGAGTTCTTGCTCTTTACATGTGGCTCTAATTCAGGCATGTGTCAAGGTTGTTGGTAACTGGGGAATCTACAGTAACGCACTTCTGTTAAAACTGCATGCAGGTAACGGACAACATGGAACGGTCAGTAATACGATCTGATAGATCCACATGCAGATATTCCATTGTGTTGTTTACTGTTATACTAAGGATTATACATGGACTTGTTGGTACAGTATATGTAAAGTATCTAATTACAGCAGTGAATGCTTACGCAGATTGTAACATACAGAAAAGCAACAAGACGCTCACAATACACTGAAATGTATGGAAGTAAGTGGTTCCAAATCCTGCTAATCCCCTCCAGAGACTGCAATTACAGGGGTTAGCCAATAACCATTCCACTGCAGTGTGTTCCAGGCAGTTAAAGTGCCTCAGAAAGTTACATTTGGGTAGGTAACTCAGACCACACATTACACAAGCTGCCAAGTTTTCGCTGCTTGTGTGAAGTTCTGAAATTCTGCTTCATGTACAAACACACACACACACACACACACACACACACACACACACACACACACACACACACACACACACACACACACACACAAAAGTGTCTTTCTTTGTTTCCTGGCATAACATTCTGTCAGTTAGAGAGTCTAGCAACATCTGCCTCCTAATCGCCCTGAACGCTTATGTGCTGAAACCGGCAGGTTTTGGACTCCGCTGCACCCTGCTTCTGTTCCGTAGCTGAGCATTAGAATGCAAACTAGTGAAATCAGGCAGATTCCTTTCTGCCTGTATCTGCATTTCCATTTATGAAATGTTTGGGGAAAGCAACGCGCTTGGAAATCAAGGCGGCCCAATGGGGTGATTACATTTGCAAAAAAGGAGCAGACGGCATAATTGGCACCTGGGGAAAAAGCAAGAACGGATTCTTCTTTATGTCATCTATGCTTGCTTTAGTCGGAAAGTTATCTTTCCTTAAGATTGAGTGCTTAATGAGGTGATTCCGTGATAATTGTTCAGTACTTTTCCAAGCCTTTATTTTATTTTTTACGTAAACAATGCGCTGCAAAAACACGCTTCAATTACTTTCCACGGGAATATCAATACATCTGACAACATTAACATGTCTATGTGGAAAAAATGTAAATAATCATGTTAAATGAGTGAAAGATAAATGAATGTATTTAATACCCATCGCCCGCATAGGAAGTAGCTCAGTGAAAATGCAATCAAGTGTATTTCACACCAATAAAAGAAATATATAAAAGTCGGTAGAGAGAAAGAACCAGATTTCCAAACCAGAGCAAGAACTGGTGGTGTAATAAAGCACCTGCCTCAACCTGATGAAGGGTTTCCCCACAATGCTGTGCTTCTGTCACTGTAACCATCACTCTGCATCAAATAAACCTATATATGATTGAGCCAAGATGCGTAGAGTGGAATTAATCTTAAGTGTGATAGGACTGGCTGCTTTTCTCCAAATCACATAATGGCCAATTTGTCTTTGCAGGAATTAAACTGATAAGCTTCCATATACAAGACTAATATATTACCTACTGCACAACTCACTCTCCTGCTCCGTCTCCAAAAAAGTGGAACTTTTTTTTTTACATGTATTTTTTTCACACCCAGATTTGGAGCAGAGGGTTTCAGGAACTGAACCCCGGTCATTTCAGCTCCAGGGAACCCCTGCTTAAAGTTTAAAGTTCCTACGTCACGCAGGCCAATAGGAAGCTGAACCTGATGACATCACAGCTTCCTATTGGCCCGCAGTGCGCAGCAGCTATGAACAGGGGGCAGTTGCAGATGTCTCAAAACATTTTATGGACCAGAGCAGCATGAAAAAGATGGCTCTCTCGTCTGTTCTTCCCCAAATTACTAGTATATGTAAAGATACACAGAAATCCTTTCAGGGAAATACAGTTTGTGCTCGGCTTGTGCTTCAACCATAGAGCTGTCACAATAAATTTGTAGAGTCCAATACGCATTGTTAATACTAGATACTGTTACTGTCACTATTGAAGTTTTGTATAACCCTTAACTCTGATCATTATTTATGAGCTAGCCTACCACACAATAAATTATTTTATATTCTGAATTTCAGGAGGGAAAAAAAAATAGATCAAATCTTTCATGAGGAATAGGAAAAACATTGGTAGAAACACGTACAATAATCACATGAAATATGCATGAAAACAATGGTTTTGCTTGAAGAGCTACAAATAATTCAGAAGAGCTGTTGAATAGAGAATAGGCACATTTTTGGGGGCGAATTTGGATCCGCACAGGATCGGCCCGTTCCTTTGGTCCGCGGATTTCAGCGGATCAGTGACAAAAATGGCGGGTCGCGTTTTGCGGAATGTTACTTATTATTACCGATACACTCCGTGGATTCCGCAGCCCGTTAAGAATCCGCCAACGGATTTTACAAATCCGTCCACAAGTTGTGTCCAATGGCGTTTTTTGATGAATCCGCGCAAATTATAACCGACCAAATCCGTTACCGGATTTTACACCACGAAATGGATTTTGCGGAGAAAATGCGAGAAAATCCGGGAAACCAAAGTTGGGCAGATTTGCCGATCTCTACTGTTGAATTGCATTAGTTTAGAAACATTAAAAGGCATGAGAAAAATAATTATTTTATTACAAAACATTAATGAAGCAAAGGTACTTCAGAAAACATCTACCTTTGCTTGGGAACCTTGTCTGTTGCTTCATTCTCCGTTGATTTAAGCAGCCTAAATACTAAATGTTAATATTTCAGTGTGCCTTATTAAAATACCCGGTAGAGAGGGCACATTTTCCGCCAGCATTTGAATCCCAGAGTACCTTTCAGCTGCAAATCAATCTAAAAAATGCACATTCGCCTAACTTTGTTTACATGCTTACGAGAGAGAGCGAGAGAGAGAGAGAGAGAGAGAGAGCGCTCCCAAGTGCTATATATATCCCCTGTACAGTAAATAAAAATCCCACTTGTGGTATAGCAGGGCTGCAACCCTGCCTTTCCCCATTATCTTTTAGCAAACAGTGCCTCCAGGGAATCTGGGTAATGACATGCTAATGAGCACAGTGTGTCATTCTTTACTTCTTATCCATTTTAACATGGTCCCCTATGATCTTATCCCTGCCGTATTACTTTGTATAGTATTTATCTGACATAGGTAGTCAGTCTTGCATACTTAATGGCAGCCGCCCTTCACTAATTCACGGGGAACATTTGGGTATTCACTTAATACATATTTTGTTAGTGCTACAATATACCCTTTTCTTGCACACTGAACACAACCATCTACAGTACTGTACATCACACTTAAATCTGAATCCCTCCACTGCTTGAGTGCAAAGCAATAAATTAACGTCCCAGGGTAGAGCTTAGGGATCAAAGCCTAATATAACAGTGTTATCCTCACCTCAGCCCTAGCTTCATTGGGTTGCACAGGAAAATGCAGTGTAGTACATAATAATGCTTACAGCCTGCACAATGCAGCAACACCTTTCACCAAGAACTGTGCTACTATGAATCTTTGGAAACATTTCCACAGTACTTGGTGAAAAGATTAATAGGTAATTTATTCAAGAGGTGCACTAAGTTCTATTGAACATCTGTAGTGAATCTAACATTTATCATGCTGTTCCCCTGAAGTAAAAAGCGCTTCATTTAATCCACATTATATGCGGAGGGCTCACCTGTGCATGGTATTATAGCACATCCACGGGCTACAATTCATTCTCTATCCGTGGTGCATTCAGGTTCGTGGTATTTATCTCCGCTATCAGAAATTAAATGCCATTATATGTACTGTATTAAAGCAAATCTGTATGTCATTTACAATATTCAGAACCTAAATGACTGAAGACAGACTGGTTCCTACGGAGAAACAAACTCCCGCTGTTAGTGCTGCAGTCTGACAGCTGTTACGTGTTTAGCTATGGATTTTCTACACAGGACATACCACTGTGATTAAGCGATGTCTGTAGGGAACTCATGCGGTCCCATGTAATTTTTGCAGCCTTTTTTTCCCCCTATTGCTTGCTAAAATGGATTAAATTTAGTGTACAATGTTTAATCTTTGTACAATATTACTTGCAAGGTTCCTGGTGATTATTTGTTAATGAGTTGTTCTAATACCTTTAATCAGCTTCTTCCATGGATTGGGTAGCACCTGCTTTTAGGTATCGTTAATGAAAAATATGACTCTAATTTCAATATTTGTAGTCTTCCTAAATCATATGCACATCATATTGGCACTCTACCACAACACTTTCTTTTCCCCCTTTAATATGTTCATTAATACAATCCACACAATGATAAGTAATTTGTTAAGTTGCCCAATGATTTTTTCTCCTGGAATGGATTGGCGAAGATTTGGCTCAGGGGTTCACTAAATGGCTGTCAGTGCAGCAGAAGAGAACCAAAGATGCAAAGTGGGGGAAGATCATGTGACCAGGCAGTCACTAGATACAATTGGTGCACTGCTAGAGAGAGGGCAGGGCTCAAAAAGGGGTGTGCCAGAGCTTGTTTCAGAAGACGAAGGGGATGGACTTTGTAAATGGTTGCTATAGAAACAAAAAATGCTCATAACATTATAATACATTAAAAATGTCATTCAAAAATGCTACAAGTATTTTCTCATAGTACAGATTTATTTAAAAAAAAAAAAAAACACACGTAGGATATTGATTGGTCTGAAGCTTTAAGGCATGAGCTAACTGGGCTTATGTGGTCCAAAATGGTATTTGTGACTTTGCACAACAAGAACAGAGTGACACATGTAGATAAATAAAATGTCTGTGTTTGTAGTAATATTTGGAGAATTTCAAATAAAGTTTGGAATGTTGTCCAATAAAAACATACTGTATTTGTATTTAAATGTGATATTTGTGAGTGGGGGCCCCCAGTTTACACTTAGCCCAGAGCTCCAAAAATTCTTAAGACGGCTCTGAGAAGAGACGTAAAGTCTTTGCCAGCATGGCGACATATTGTAGAGAGTACTAAAAGGAAGTATTAATTCCTGATATTCCTAGGAAGGGATAAGAAAGTCCAATATTGAATAGATACTGTAAATGCTACTGTGGTTTGATTATATAATGTAGGAAATATTTTCAAAAACCACAATCATTTTTGTTTTAATTTTTTTCATGCTTTAATATAGTAAGTATTTAATCTTAATGTATCAGAGATAAACTTGCACATATTTAACGCCTCATTTGTGTCACTCAAAAAGGGCAATAAAAGTAACAATAAGTATATTTTTATGCATGTACTGAAAAAGAACATTTGATTACATGCTTGTAGTCTGCCAGTGTATCCTGCTATATATTAAATCATCATCTGAATCAGCCGTAACTAGAAGAAAATGGAAACCCGATAAAAGTTGCTCAACTCCCGTCCTCAAGCTCCCCCAACAGGTCAGGTTTTCAGGATATCCCAGCTACAGCACAGGTGACTCAATCAGAGGCTCAGTCACAGACTGAGCCTCTGATTGAGCCACCTATGCTGAAGCAGGGATTGATCAAGCCTTCTGTGCTGAAGCAGGGATATCCTGAAAACCTGACCTGTTGGGGAGGCGGCGGAGGAGGGAGCTTGAGGACTGG
This sequence comes from Ascaphus truei, assembly GCF_040206685.1. Lineage (NCBI taxonomy): Eukaryota > Metazoa > Chordata > Amphibia > Anura > Ascaphidae > Ascaphus > Ascaphus truei. The sequence continues at coordinate 42,978,997 of NC_134498.1, forward strand.
GAGTTGAGCGCCCCTGGGTTAGAGGAAAAGGTCTCTCCAATTGATTGCAGATGTTAATTAGTCAGGTTGCCAGGCTGACAGAAGAATTATACACATTTGCAGGTAATAGCTCATTAGCTGGAAATAGCCACTCTTAATTATGACAAGGTCACCCAAGTAATATATTTCTAAATTTGTAATGAAGTTAAAAATAAGTTTGGTGCAGTCTCTAAAGAACAAATACTTATGAAATTGCTGTTTCTAGGTCTAATACCATTCTGTAAATACCAGTATAGTAATATATTATCTCAGGACATACAGTACTTGAAGTCGAGAGGTAACTCTCAATGTATTACTTCCGGGTAAAGCATTTTATTACTAAAAATAATATTGTATAATATAGCGATTTTAATTTAGGATATGCTGAGCACAAATTGAGTCTCTATTTTATTTATCCCAATATAAAAGGGACCATTTGTATCCTAGTCTCTGGTTGTCTGTGAAGTTCTGAGGAAGGTCCCATTCTGTAGGACCGAAACGTTGGGTTTCTGGATGTATTTTTGCTTTCACTAATACACTTTGATTTTCAACATTGAGTGCTGTCGCTTGTTTACCAATCCTTGGAACGGTAACGTATAACTATATATATATATATATATATATATATATATATATATATATATATATATACATCCATCCATAGATCTATCAAAACATCCATACTGTACATACATACAGTACATAATCCATAGATCCATCCATAGATATATCCATCCATACATAAAGGAGTTCGTAAGCACTTGAATAATTACGGTTGACAGATGAATTTGCTCACAGGAAATATTATACAATACAATGCTTTGCGCCATTTACCAATTTCATAGTTAAATACATTTTGTATGAATAGCCAAATTCAGATTAAGAAAATAAAATATTTAAAATAATTTTCTAATAAAATGGAACGGTGTCATCAATACAAAAATACAGACATACCCCGGTTTAAGGACACTCACTTTAAGTACACTCACGAGTAAGGACATATCGCCCAATAGGCAAACGGCAGCTCGCGCATGCGCCTGTCAGCACGCCCTGAACAGCAATACCGGCTCCCTACCTGTACCGAAGCTGTGCGCAAGCGGGGAGACTATAGAGCCTGTTAGAAATGCGTTATTTACATAAGTTATGCACGTATATGACGATTGCAGTGCAGTAAATGCATCGATAAGTGGAAAAAAGGTAGTGCTTCAGTTTAAGTACATTTTCGCTTTATATACATGCTATGGACCCATTGCGTACGTTAATGCGGGGTATGCCTGTATACCTATAGTATGAATAAACAATGATTAAACTAGTGAAGGCTGGTGAGACTACACGCGTCTAATAGAATAGAAACCCAAGAGGCTGCAGTGCTCAATCTAATATCATAAAGCCCTGACCAGGGGAAAAATCAAACAACAAATTATTTTACCAAGTGAGTTGAGAGCTATAATAACTCCCCATTGGGGTGAGTTCTGGGATTGACTTCATAGGATTTATTTTATAGCAAGATAATAAAAAAAAAAGATTTGTGTGTATTAGTTTGAAATAAATATTTACAAACCAATACTATGAATAAGTCAGGCATTCAATTACTTAAATTAAAATCCCATCTTTAGTCGAAGGTCTGGTTATTTATTTCTCGTCTCTGGGTGGGTCCTGCCTGTCCCCCTGTGTGGTGCTAGGTGGCACCCTTCACAATCAGTGAACAGCGAGGGAGAAAAGTGAAGATGGCTGAAAATGGTCTTTTTTTTTTAGTAAATACTACAGAAACTTTAGGTGCATTTAGGGTTCCTTCCACTGGCGTTTCGGTTCTAAAAACGTCTCTGTTTTGGGTTCGGACGTAGTTTTGGTTCTAAAATATTTTAGTATTTTTCGATTTGGATATGGTTTTGCGAACACTCAATTTGTTGGATTATTTTTTTTTTTAATGATGGGAAAAAAACACAAAAAAAGTAAGAAAATGCTAAAATAACATAATACAGCATGCCATTTTTTTGGTCAAAACAAGTTTAAAATCATCAAAACACTTAGGAAACAAATTCACCGGTATAGTAGTAGAGTGGTGGGATGCTGTGATCTACAGTATGTGCCAATCTAGTATCCCCAACACAGGAAACATAACGGTGTTCCCTAACTGACACTAATGTACAGGATTAGTAGCACAGAGTGGGCACATGCTGGTATCTATATGCCAACCTAGTATACCTAACATAGGTAACCTAATGGTGTTCCCTAAAGGACACTCCTTCACTGCCAACCCATACTCCATAACCCAACACACAGTTGATCTGTTTCTCCCTCTACTCCAATCTGCTTTCTTTTACTTGCGATCTCTCCCTGTATTTACTTATTTGTTTGTCTTTTTTAGCAGGTGGCGGTACTGCATGTGCTGCAGCCTACGCCGCCGTGCCTGGAGCACTCAGCGATACCCTCTTAGGCTGCGTCCATGCTGCCGCTGAGCGCACTTGGTGCTTGGTGCGTTTACTTCAATAAATGCAAATCTGCACGCCACACTCACACGGCGTACAAGCTCGTGCACTTGCACGTACGCTCTCCCAAGCTCGGTGCTTGGGGAGACAGATAAAATTGATTTTGAAGCGTGCTCATCAGCAGTCAATGCACACAGCACACAGACACACAGCCACACACACACACAACCACACACGCACAAACACACACTACACACAGAAATAGCCCCGATCCACCCAATGACACGCCCCCCCCACTCGTGCTTGCAAAACTATGCAGGACAGTCTGCGCTCATGCTTGGAGAGTTGGTGACATCACAGATCTAAAGCATGAGCGCGCTCAGCTGCAGCATGGCCGCAGCCTTATTCCCTTGCTAACGTGCTTTTTTGTAAAGAGGGGGGAAATCCAGTCACTGATCTGTGCGGGACATGAAAACAAGGCTTTGTTTTGGCTTCAATTTCGGAGCAGGCGTGGGGATCAGAACTCGCAGTTCAGATAGATCCAAAACAAAATAATCCTTAATAAACATGCCCAAACCTAACCCATGCCAGCTCTTTCCCATCTTTGACTACATTCTTCAGTCTCCCTTTACAGCATAAAACTAGAAGGAAACGGCGCTACTGCGCATGTCCGAAAAGAAGCTCCCAGGATAATCTTCACAAAACTTTATTGGACACACACAGGGCTACACCAGCATCTCCCCCTCTACGCGTTTCACCCTTTCACAGAGGGCTTCGTCTCGGAGTGGGGAGAAGTGGTGACAGCCTCTTAAATAGCCTAAAAGCCCGCGAAAGCGGATTTAAAAGATTTTAACTCCTTCAGTATTAAACAGTTTTTTTTACAAGTCTCATTGCACATAAATCATCCTGTATGCGTTATTCCCTTAGGACATCTCTAGGTGCATAACATGCCAACCCAGGGGATAATCAAATAATAAACATACTGCACCGACACACTTTATTCGAGCAAATACCCAGTATGTACCTGGCAGATACCTGGAATGCGCCGCTCCTCACCTCTGACAAGCCCCGTTGCGTTTGCCTTCCCAGCCTGGGTTCATGCCTGGCTGACGGGCGGCTGATCTGTTAAATGATAATGATTAGGATTTAATAGGCTGCAATGCTTCGCGTGTCTACCAGATGGCATAAATTCATGAATTGTAATGCAGTATATATATATATATACTGTGCAGTATTGCAGCCAGCGGAAATAAAATGCTTCAATCCCTGCCTGAAAATACCTCAATGCACTCGGGCAGAAAACAGTCACAAACCTCAATACACCCGGGTATACCCGAATTCGTGGGACTAGCCGAGCTCGAATAAAGTGTGTCGCCAGTGTACATAAAGATAAGACTGTTTGGCTGTATACTGGAGGTGTATAAATATACTTAAAAAACTAGAAACAACACTGCAAGAAAAACCATTGTCCGCATTCCTTCTAAATAGAACCAAAACAATATAAATCCATTGTTTAAACATATAGGGACTTCATAATCTCATAAGCCATATTAATTCAGCCTTATGTTGTTTGGCCTCGAAGTACTAGGAAGGGTATATGAACAAGGAAGGGGGGGGGGAGGGGGAAAAGAAAAGGGGGGGGGGGTGGAAGGGGGAAAAAAAGGGGAAGGGGGGGGGAGGGAAAAAGGTTGTGGAGAGGGAGGGATATAGGATAGGGAGGGGGGGGGGAGAGGGCTAGATGTAGCTTCTTTGTATAATATCATACAACACGAGCACGGTCTCACAGCGACAGAATTTTTCTTGCATACTCACTCCACTCTTTCCCCAGCACACATAGCTTTTATTTTGGACTAGCTGATAGACCCGGCGTTGCCCGGAATGTGAATGGATAAAATAAAAAAGAATGTTGTTTGTAATAAAAAGTATATGAATGAAATACAATGAAAACAAAGAGTAATATATAAAAATTTTAAAAAGCTTTTATTGTCGTTGATGAAGAATAAAAAGTGGTATATAAATTTTTAATAAACATATGTAAGAGTCCATGTGATAATAATTGGTATAGTAATAAATTATTGTTGTTATTAAATGCAAGTTGATAAGAGAAAAGTAATTGTATGTGTGAACATACGTTGTCATCCAGAGGAAGGCAAAAAAAAAATCGTATTAAGGTGAAAAAATAATTCCTTCCTGACTCCAACAATTGGCAATCGGAACAATCCCTGGATGAACATCCGTAATATGTGTGTGTAAATGTAAAAGTATTGTTGTAGTAAATGTAAGTGGATGTGTGTAAGAATGATAATAGTAAATGTTTATTGTAATAGAGGAAGGGTGGGGGGGTGTGGGAAGAGGAAGGGTGGGTGGGTGTTGGTGTGGGAAGAGGAAGGGTGGGTGGGTGTGAAGAGTAAGGGTGGTTGGGAAGAGGGTGGGTGGGTGGGAAGAGTAAGGGTGGGTGTGTGGGGGTGTGGGAAGAGTAAGGGTGGGTGTGTGTGTGTGTGGGAAGAGTAAGGGTGTGGGAAGAGTAAGGGTGGGTGTGTGGGAAGAGTAAGGGTGGGTGGGTGGGTGTGTGGGAAGAGTAAGGGTGGGTAGGTGGGTGTGTGAGAAGAGTAAGGGTGGGTGGGTGGGTGTGTGTGGAAGAGTAAGGGTGGGTGGGTGGTAGTGTGGGAAGAGTAAGGGTGGGTGGGTGGTAGTGTGGGAAGAGTAAGGGTGGGTGGGTGGTAGTGTGGGAAGAGTAAGGGTGGGTGGTAGTGTGGGAAGAGTAAGGGTGGGTGGGTGGGAGTGTGGAAGAGTAAGGGTGGGTGGGTGGGAGTGTGGGAAGAGTAAGGGTGGGTGGGTGGGAGTGTGGGAAGAGTAAGGGTGGGTGGGTGGGAGTGTGGGAAGAGTAAGGGTGGGTGGGTGGGAAGAGTAAGGGTGGGTGGGTGGGAGTGTGGGAAGAGTAAGGGTGGGTGGGTGGTAGTGTGGGAAGAGTAAGGGTGGGTGGGTGGGAGTGTGGGAAGAGTAAGGGTGGGTGGGTGGGAGTGTGGAAGAGTAAGGGTGGGTGGGTGGGAGTGTGGGAAGAGTAAGGGTGGGTGGGTGGGAGTGTGGGAAGAGTAAGGGTGGGTGGGTGGGAGTGTGGGAAGAGTAAGGGTGGGTGGGTGGGAGTGTGGGAAGAGTAAGGGTGGGTGGGTGGGAGTGTGGGAAGAGTAAGGGTGGGTGGGTGGGAGTGTGGGAAGAGTAAGGGTGGGTGGGTGGAGTGTGGGAAGAGTAAGGGTGGGTGGGTGGGAGTGTGGGAAGAGTAAGGGTGGGTGTGTGGGAGTGTGGGAAGAGTAAGGGTGGGTGGGTGGGAAGAGTAAGGGTGGGTGGGTGGGAAGAGTAAGGGTGGGTGGGTGGGTGTGTGGGAAGAGTAAGGGTGGGTGGGTGTGTGGGAAGAGTAAGGGTGGGTGGGTGGGAAGAGTAAGGGTGGGTGGGTGGGTGTGTGGGAAGAGTAAGGGTGGGTGGGTGTGTGTGAAGAGTAAGGGTGGGTGGGTGGTTGTGTGGGAAGAGTAAGGGTGGGTGGGTGGGTGTGAAGAGTAAGGGTGGGTGGGTGTGTGGGAAGAGTAAGGGTGGGTGGGTGGGTGTGTGGAAGAGTAAGGGGTGGGTGGGTGGGTAGTGTGGGAAGAGTAAGGGTGGGTGGGTGGGAGTGTGGGAAGAGTAAGGGTGGGTGGGTGGGAGTGTGGAAGAGTAAGGGTGGGTGGGTGTGTGTGAAGTGTAAGTGTGGGTGGGTGTGTGGAAGAGTAAGGGTGGGTGGGTGTGTGTGAAGAGTAAGGGTGGGTGGGTGTGTGTGAAGAGTAAGGGTGGGTGGGTGGGTGTGTGGGAAGAGTAAGGGTGGGTGTGTGGGAAGAGTAAGGGTGGGTGGGTGGGTGTGTGGGAAGAGTAAGGGTGGGTAGGTGGGTGTGTGAGAAGAGTAAGGGTGGGTGGGTGGGTGTGTGGGAAGAGTAAGGGTGGGTGGGTGGGAGTGTGGGAAGAGTAAGGGTGGGTGGGTGGGAGTGTGGGAAGAGTAAGGGTGGGTGGGAGTGTGGAAGAGTAAGGGTGGGTGGAGTGGGAGTGTGGGAAGAGTAAGGGTGGGTGGGTGGGAAGAGTAAGGGTGGGTGGGTGGGTGTGTGGGAAGAGTAAGGGTGGTGGGTGTGTGGGAAGAGTAAGGGTGGGTGGGTGGGAGTGTGGGAAGAGTAAGGGTGGGTGGGTGGGAAGAGTAAGGGTGGGTGGGTGGGTGTGTGGGAAGAGTAAGGGTGGGTGGGTGTGTGGGAAGAGTAAGGGTGGGTGGGTGGGAGTGTGGGAAGAGTAAGGGTGGGTGGGTGGGAGTGTGGGAAGAGTAAGGGTGGGTGGGTGGGAAGAGTAAGGGTGGGTGGGTGGGAAGAGTAAGGGTGGGGGTGTGGGAAGAGTAAGGGTGGGTGGGAGTGTGGGAAGAGTAAGGGTGGGTGGGTGGGGGTGTGTGAAGAGTAAGGGTGGGTGGGTGGGGGTGTGGAAGAGTAAGGGTGGGTGGGTGGGGGTGTGGAAGAGTAAGGGTGGATGGGGGTGTGGGAAGAGTAAGGGTGGGTGGGGGTGGTGGAAGAGTAAGGGTGGGGGGGTGTGGGAAGAGTAAGGGTGGGTGGGTGGGGGGGGGTGTGGGAAGAGTAAGGGTGGGTGGGTGGGGGGTGTGGGAAGAGTAAGGGTGGGTGGGTGGGGTGTGTGGGAAGAGTAAGGGTGGGTGGGAGTTGGTGTGTGGGAAGAGTGAGGGTGGGTGGGTGGGGGGTTGTAGGAAGAGTGAGGGTGGGTGGGTGGGGGGTTGTAGGAAGAGTGAGGGTGGGTGGGTGGGGGGCTTGTAGGAAGAGTCAGGGTGGGTGGGTGGGGGGTTGTAGGAAGAGTGAGGGGTGGGTGGTGGGGGGTTGTAGGAAGAGTGAGGGTGGGTGGGTGGGGGGTTGTAGGAAGAGTGAGGGTGGGTGGGTGGGGGGTTGTAGGAAGAGTGAGGGTGGGTGGGTGGGGGGTTGTAGGAAGAGTGAGGGTGGGTGGGTGGGGGGTTGTAGGAAGAGTGAGGGTGGGTGGTGTGGTGGGGGTTGTAGGAAGAGTGAGGGTGGGTGGGTGGGGGGGTTGTAGGAAGAGTGAGGGTGGGTGGGTGGGGGGTTGTAGGAAGAGTGAGGGTGGGTGGGTGGGGGGTTGTAGGAAGAGTGAGGGTGGGTGGGTGGGGGGTTGTAGGAAGAGTGAGGGTGGGTGGGTGGGGGGTTGTAGGAAGAGTGTGGGTGGGTGGGGGGTTGTAGGAAGAGTGTGGGTGGGTGGGGGGTTGTAGGAAGAGGGTGGGTGGGTGGGGGGTTGTAGGAAGAGGGTGGGGGGGTTGTAGGAAGAGGGTGGGTGGGTGGGGGGTTGTAGGAAGAGGGTGGGTGGGTGGGGGGTTGTAGGAAGAGGGTGGGTGGGTGGGGGGGTGTAGGAAGAGGGTGGGTGGGTGGGGGGTTGTAGGAAGAGGGTGGGTGGGTGGGGGGTTGTAGGAAGAGGGTGGGTGGGTGGGGGGTTGTAGGAAGAGGGTGGGTGGGTGGGGGGTTGTAGGAAGAGGGTGGGTGGGTGGGGGGTTGTAGGAAGAGGGTGGGTGGGTGGGGGGTTGTAGGAAGAGGGTGGGTGGGTGGGGGGTTGTAGGAAGAGGGTGGGTGGGTGGGGGGTTGTAGGAAGAGGGTGGGTGGGTGGGGGGTTGTAGGAAGAGGGTGGGGGGTTGTAGGAAGAGGGTGGGGGGGTTGTAGGAAGAGGGTGGGGGGTTGTAGGAAGAGGGTGGGTGGGTGGGGGGTTGTAGGAAGAGGGTGGGTGGGTGGGGGGTTGTAGGAAGAGGGTGGGTGGGGGGGGGGGTTGTAGGAAGAGGGTGGGTGGGGGTGGGGGGGGTTGTAGGAAGAGGGTGGGTGGGGTGGGGGGGGGGTTGTAGGAAGAGGGTGGGTGGGTGGGGGGGGGGTTGTAGGAAGAGGGGTGGGTGGGTGGGGGGGGGGTTGTAGGAAGAGGGTGGGTGGGTGGGGGGGGGGTTGTAGGAAGAGGGTGGGTGGGTGGGTGGGGGGGGGTTGTAGGAAGAGGGTGGGTGGGTCGGGGGGGGGGTTGTAGGAAGAGGGTGGGTGGGTGGGGGGGGGGGGTTGTAGAAGAGGGTGGGTGGGTGGGGGGGGGGTTGTAGGAAGAGGGTGGGTGGGTGGGGGGGGGGTTGTAGGAAGAGGGTGGGTGGGTGGGGGGGGGGTTGTAGGAAGAGGGTGGGTGGGTGGGGGGGGGGTTGTAGGAAGAGGCGTGGGTGGGTGGGGGGGGGGTTGTAGGAAGAGGGTGGGTGGGTGGGGGGGGGGTTGTAGGAAGAGGGTGGGTGGGTGGGGGGGGGGGTTGTAGGAAGAGGGTGGGTGGGTGGGGGGGGGGGTTGTAGGAAGAGGGTGGGTGGGTGGGGGGGGGGTTGTAGGAAGAGGGTGGGTGGGTGGGGGGGGGGTTGTAGGAAGAGGGGTGGGTGGGTGGGGGGGGGGTTGTAGGAAGAGGGTGGGTGGGTGGGGGGGGGGTTGTAGGAAGAGGGTGGGTGTGTGGGGGGGGGGTTGTAGGAAGAGGGTGGGTGGGTGGGGGGGGGGTTGTAGGAAGAGGGTGGGTGGGTGGGGGGGGGGTTGTAGGAAGAGGGTGGGTGGGTGGGGGGGGGTGTTGTAGGAAGAGGGTGGGTGGTGGGGGGGGGGTTGTAGGAAGAGGGTGGGTGGGTGGGGGGGGGGTTGTAGGAAGAGGGTGGGTGGGGGGGGGGTTGTAGGAAGAGGGTGGGTGGGTGGGGGGTTGTAGGAAGAGGGTGGGGTTGTAGGAAGAGGGTGGGTGGGTGGGGGGGGGTTGTAGGAAGAGGGTGGGTCGGTGGGGGGGGGTTGTAGGAAGAGGGTGGGGTTGTAGGAAGAGGGTGGGTGGGTGGGGGGGGGGTTGTAGGAAGAGGGTGGGTGGGTGGGGGGGGGGTTGTAGGAAGAGGGTGGGTGGGTGGGGGGGGGGTTGTAGGAAGAGGGTGGGTGGGTGGGGGGGGGGGTTGTAGGAAGAGGGTGGGTGGGTGGCGGGGGGGGGGTTTGTAGGAAGAGGGTGGGTGGGTGGGGGGGGGTTGTAGGAAGAGGTGGGTGGGTGGGGGGGGGTTGTAGGAAGAGGGTGGGTGGGTGGGGGGTTGTAGGAAGAGGGTGGGTGGGTGGGGGGTTGTAGGAAGAGGGTGGGTGGGTGGGGGGTTGTAGGAAGAGGGTGGGTGGGGGGTTGTAGGAAGAGGGTGGGTGGGGGGTTGTAGGAAAGAGGGTGGTGGGGGGGTTGTAGGAAGAGGGTGGGTGGGGGGTTGTAGGAAGAGGGTGGGTGGGTGTGGGGGTTGTAGGAAGAGGGTGGGTGGGTGAGGTGGGGTGGGGGTTGTAGGAAGAGGGTGGGTGGGTGGGGGGTTGTAGGAAGAGGGTGGGTGGAGGTGGGGGGTTGTAGGAAGAGGGTGGGTGGGTGGGGGGGTTGTAGAAGAGGGTGGGTGGGTGGGGGGTTGTAGGAAGAGGGTGGGTGGGTGGGGGGTTGTAGGAAGAGGGTGGGTGGGTGGGGGGTTGTAGGAAGAGGGTGGGTGGGTGGTGGGGTTGTAGGAAGAGGGTGGGTGGGTGAGGGGGTTGTAGGAAGAGGGGTGGGTGGGTGGGGGGGTTGTAGGAAGAGGAGTGGGTGGGGTGGGGGGTTGTAGGAAGAGGGTGGTGTGGGTGGGGGGTTGTAGGAAGAGGGTGGGTGGGTGGGGGGTTGTAGGAAGAGGGTGGGTGGGTGGGGGGTTGTAGGAAGAGGGTGGGTGGGTGGGGGGTTGTAGGAAGAGGGTGGGTGGGTGGGGGGTTGTAGGAAGAGGGTGGGTGGGTGGGGGGTGTAGGAAGAGGGTGGGTGGGTGGGGGTTGTAGGAAGAGGGTGGGTTGTAGGAAGAGGGGGGTTGTAGGAAGAGGTGGGTGGGTGGGTGTGGGAAGAGTAAGGGTGGGGGGGTGAGGGAAGAGTAAGGGTGGGTGTGTGGAAAGAGGAATGGTGTGTGGCTGTTGGGAAATAGCAGTAATGAACAGTAAGTATGATGTATTTTTTATTAAAAGTTGTTAAAATGTGTATTTAATAAAGTAAAACATTTTGCCACAAAGAAAAAAAATAGTTTAAAACAAAAGGTTAAAATTAATTAGTGCAGAAAGTGATGTGTGCGGAGCGCATCCAGAGATTGGCGTTCGGAGGGCATTGGGTAGATGTAAAATGTTTGTAGAAATGTTTGTTAATAAAGTTACAAATGTTGTCAGAAGAAAAAAAAATGTAAAAAAATTATAATTTTTAAATGAGTTGTTGGTGAAAGTGATGTGTGCGGAGCGCATCCAGAGATTGGCGTGCGGGGGGCATTGGAAGATTAAAATGTATGTAGTTGATGTGTGAATGATGTTGAATGTATTAATGTAATATGTGTGGTGATGTGTGAATGAAGGAAAGTTGATTATAAATGAAAGTATGATATAGCGGCTATGGAAAAAAATAAAGAAAGGAATAAATTATAAGAATGGATAAAAAAAATAAATTAGCAAAGCGGGTGTAATGTAAATAAAAAGTATTATAGCGGCTATGAAAGAAATAAAATAAATGAAAAGATTGTATAAATGGATAATAGGAAAAAAATTTTTAGTGTGTGGGCCATTTTATAAATTAAATTGACACTGCGTAGGTTCCCGCCATTGTAGAAAGGCGGAGCGCATCCAGAGATTGGCGTTCGGAGGGCATTGGTACATGTAAAATGTTTGTAGAAATGTTTGTTAATAAAGTTTAAAATCTTGCCAGAAAAAAAAAAACTTTCAAAGGAGTTGTTGGTGAAAGTGATGTGTGCGGAGCGCATCCAGAGATTGCCGTGCGGAGGGCATTGGAAGATTTAAATGTATGTAGTTGATGTGTGAATGATGTTGAATGTATTAATGTAATATGTGTGTTGATGTGTGAATTAAGCAAAGTTGAGTCAAAATGAAAGTATGATATAGCGGCTATGGAAAAAAAGAAAGAAAGGAATAAATTATAAGAATGGATAAAAAAAATTAATTAGCAAAGCGGGGGTAATGTAAATAAAATGTATTATAGCGGCTATGAAACAAAGAAAATAAATGTAAATATAGTATAAATGGATAATAGGAAAAAAAATGTGGTGTGTCGGCCATTTTATAAATTGAATTGACACTGCGTATATACATTTGAATAGTAACAGACTTTGTCGGGCATTTTAAAAAATTGAAAAAGAGTGGCTAGGCGAAGGTAGGGGCGGGAATAGTATTGATAAAAAAGTAAACGTACGCCATTTTAGTGATATAAATTAATTGTAATTGTAAGTGAGTAGTTTGAGAAGAAATAGAAGTTCATAAACAGTAGGTACGGGTGGGCGGTGAGCGGCGTCCATGTGTTTGTAGAGGCAAATGTTTGTATTTAGTAGTTGAAAAGGCAAATGTTTGGTAAATGTATGTAGTTGATGTGTGAATGATGTAGAATGTTAAGTGTGTCGGGCATTTTATAAATAGAATTGAGACTGCGTAGGTGCACGGCATTGTAGAAAGAGAAATACATTTGAATAGTACCAGAGTTGAAAGAGTGCGGTGTGGGTGGCGGTTTATACGGGTATTTGCACAGACATTGAAGTAGTAGGGCTACGGGCGGCCGGTGTAATGTGCGCGCGAGTTAATGGACGCGTGCGGGCGGTGTAATGTGCGCGGCGGCGGGCATATATGAGGTGGGCAGAGAGGGTGCGGTGTAAGGGCCGCTGTAATATGAGCGGTTCGTTGCGGAGGGAGAATGAAGGTAATGGGCGGCAGTTTAGTAACGGTAATGGGCGATTGTCGTTGCGGAGGGAGAATTGTAAATGTGTGTAATGTGTAAGATGTGTGTGTGTGTGTGCACAGGGGTGACAGTGTGTGTGTGACAGTGAGTGTGGGGGGCGAGTGACGGTGAGTGTGTGTACAGGGTTGTGTGTGAGTGTGGGGGGTTGTGAGTGTGGGGGGTGAGTGACACTGAGTGTGTGTGGGGTGACAGTGTGTGTGTGACAGTGAGTGTGTGTACAGTGTTGAGTGACACTGAGTGTGAGGGGGTGACAGTGTACAGGGTTGTGTGTGAGTGTGGGGGTTGTGTGTGAGTGTGGGGGGTGAGTGACACTGAGTGAGTGTGAGGGTGTGACTGTGTGTACAGGGTTGTGTGTGAGTGTGGGGGGCGAGTGACACTCGCCCACTGTGTGTGTGAGGGGTGTGAGTGTGGGGGGTTGTGTGTGAGTGTGGGGGGTGAGAGTGTGACATGTCAACTTACCAAGGAGTCGTCAGAGGTTCTGGCCGTGTGGTGTGACTGCAAGTGTGTGAGAGTGAAGGAGGTGATGTCACAGTGGGGCGTACCTCTTGGCCAATGAGAGTCACGGACCAATGAGATTCACCGCAGATAGCACTAACCTCACTAACCATTCGATTTTATATATTAAGATAGTATTAGATTTGCACTCACCCACAACTATTTTTCCTTTGATCAGCAATTTTATCTCCAAACACGTGGGACAGCTATGGGGACCGCATTTGCCCCCTCCTATGCCAACCTGTTCATGGGTTGGTGGGAGATGTCCCACGTGTTTGGAGATTCCAATCCTTTCAGGCATCATGTGGTGTTTTACAAGCGCTACATTGATGACCTGATCTTGATCTGGAGTGGTGGGGAGGATGACCTTTTGAAGTTTATTGAATACCTGGCAAAAAACACACTGAATCTGAAATTTACTCATACATATAATCAAAACCAAATCCAATTTTTGGACCTTAATCTATATGTAGATATTGAGTACAAGATCCAATCAGATATTTTCAGGAAAGAGAATGCCAGGAATTCATTGCTTCATGCAAAAAGCTGTCACGCACGCCCTCTGGTCAGAGGCATTCCAAGGGGGCAGTTCCTGCGTTTACGCCGGAACTGCTCGACGTTGGAGGCCTTTGTCCACAGGGCTGATGAAATGAGAGAGAGGTTCCTGTCGAGGGGATATGACGATATTGATCTTGAGCAGGCATACCAGTATGCACTACATACAGATAGGAATACTCTTATCGGTACGTCAATAGGGGGTAGTGCCAAAGATACATCTGTCGGGAACACAGAAGCGCCATTCTTTATCACTAACTTTAGCGAACAAGCGAACTCTATCAAAGCTATAATACGCAAACATTGGGCCACACTGTCCCTAGATCCATTATTGAGTAAAATGGTGTGTATAGGACCAAAGGTAGTGTTTCGTAGAGCTCCTACATTAGGGAACATGCTGGCACCCAGCATGTTGAAAATAACAAATGACACAAAAACCAAACGTTCTTTCTTTCCGAGATTAATTGGATCATATAAATGTGGACATTGCAAAATTTGCCCTAGAATGATTAAGACTACGCATTTCTCCAACAAAGAGGATAGACATAAATATCAAATCAAATCATTCATGTCATGTCAAACTAATTTTGTGGTTTACCTACTACAATGCGGATGTAAAAAGCAATATGTGGGCCTAACCAGTAGAGCCCTGAAAGTCCGCATTCTAGAACATCTTAGGTTAATAAAAAACAAAGACATGACACATCCGGTACCAATTCACTTTAATAACTGTCCGTTGGGTACATTAGATAATTTCCATTGTTGTGCAATTGAACACATAGCCATCCCCCCACGGGGAGGTGATAGGAAGAAGCTCTTACATCAACGAGAGGCACACTGGATACATACATTAAATACACTACAACCCAACGGACTTAATGTGGATTGGGATCTGCGATGTTTCCTCTAGAATTACTTAGTGAACTTTAACCTGAGATATGCATGCCCATAGGCATTTATGTACATGTATCAATTATGAAATCATGTGAACTGTGAGTTTACTGTTATCCCTTGCTTTGTTTCTTATGTCTGTCTGATTCCCTGCCCCCACTTTCCTTCCCCCCCCTCTCCCCCCCTCCCTATCCTATATCCCTCCCTCTCCACAACCTTTTTCCCTCCCCCCCCCTTCCCCTTTTTTTCCCCTTCCACCCCCCCCCCCTTTTCTTTTCCCCCTCCCCCCCCCCTTCCTTGTTCATATACCCTTCCTAGTACTTCGAGGCCAAACAACATAAGGCTGAATTAATATGGCTTATGAGATTATGAAGTCCCTATATGTTTAAACAATGGATTTATATTGTTTTGGTTCTATTTAGAAGGAATGCGGACAATGGTTTTTCTTGCAGTGTTGTTTCTAGTTTTTTAAGTATATTTATACACCTCCAGTATACAGCCAAACAGTCTTATCTTTATGTATGTTTATTATTTGATTATCCCCTGGGTTGGCATGTTATGCACCTAGAGATGTCCTAAGGGAATAACGCATACAGGATGATTTATGTGCAATGAGACTTGTAAAAAAAACTGTTTAATACTGAAGGAGTTAAAATCTTTTAAATCCGCTTTCGCGGGCTTTTAGGCTATTTAAGAGGCTGTCACCACTTCTCCCCACTCCGAGACGAAGCCCTCTGTGAAAGGGTGAAACGCGTAGAGGGGGAGATGCTGGTGTAGCCCTGTGTGTGTCCAATAAAGTTTTGTGAAGATTATCCTGGGAGCTTCTTTTCGGACATGCGCAGTAGCGCCGTTTCCTTCTAGTTTCCTGTTACCTCTTGACGGCGGCACGCATGAGCCAACGAGGAGAGTCGGCCCCAAACCGGAGGAAAGCAGGTGAAGTATCATATCCCTCTCCCTGCACCGGTTACTTCTGTGGCCTGGCATAACTCCCTCGCATGGCTCTAGTGTCTGAAGCATATAGACCTGGTTAATACACTGATGCGCACGACAGACCCACTGCACCTCCCTTTACAGCATGCTTCGCTCCGTTCACTACACCACAAGACTTTGCTGATGATCTCAAAGTCAAGATGGAAGCTATCCGTAGAGAAACCCCCTCTGACCCTTCCATGCCTCTCCTTTCTAAACCTGCTCCGTCAATCATTGACTTATTTTCTCCATTTACAGAGAAATAAGAGTCTTCTCCTCCACCTCACCACATGGTGCCATGGTCACCATTCCGTCCTCGGCACATTCTCCTTCCATTTAAAAATCCCACCTCTTAAACGAAGCATCTCATACATTATTTCTGTCTACATTACTGACTCTAAAATATACTTGGCCTCCCTGACTTGCCTCCCTGACTTGCACTTTTAATAAATCCACTCACTACTATTGTGTCAACAAGTTTCCCAAT